>NC_082710.1:102937871-103244902 GCF_030144855.1 Hypanus sabinus | reverse complement strand
GGGAGAGCAGCCAGATCACTTGGCACATATTGGAACCAATGACATGGAAGGAAAAGCAAAGAGGTCCTGAAGACAGAATTTAGAGAGCTACACAGAAAATTGAGAAGCATGAACTCCACTGTAGTAATTTCTAGATTGCTACTTGTTCTGCGTGCCAGTGAGAGTAGAAACAGGAAGATTTGGTAGGTTAATGTGTGGCTGAGAAGCTGGTACTGGGGGAAGGGCTTCAGGTTCTTGGATTATTGGGATCAGTTCTGGGGGAGGTATGACCTGTACAAAAGGGACGGGGTGCACCTGAACCCGAAGGGGACCAATATTCTTGCAGGCGGGTTTGTTTAAGTTGTTGGTGAGGGTTTAAACTAATTTGGTTGGGGGGGGGGGTTGGGAACCAGAGTGAGGGACACAGGATAGGACAAATGATAAAAAAGCAAAGGCAGCGTGAAGTCATACTGTCAAGAAGGGCAGGTGGATGATAGGACAAAACTGCAGCCAACAGGGAGAGTATCTATGCATTAGGGATGCAGAATCAAAAAAGGAAGCAAATACAGTATTCAAAGTTATATACTCTAGTCATTGAGATAAGAAATAAGGCGAATGATCCTGTTGCACTTTTATAGATTGTCAAGTATGATATGGTGGCTATCACCATATGGTTGGGAGGTGAATGTCTATGGTTACACATTGTATTGCAGGGTCCAAAGGTAGGCAGAGGGGGTGTCATGGCTCTGTTCAATTTCAGAATTGATAGGGAGAAAGTGGTCTGATTTAGCAGTACATCAGTGGAGTAATGGAAATCACAATAGTATGAGAGAGGGGTCAGCCAAAGTAAATAGGAGGGAGATGCTGACAGGGATGACAGCAGAGCAGCAATGGCTTGAGTTTCTAGGAAGAATAAGGTACAGGATAGATGTATTACAAAAACAAAGAAATAATTGGCAAAATAGTACAACTGTGGCTGACAAGGGAAGACAAAGCTAATGTAAAAGCAAAAGAGGGCATACAACAAAGCAAAAATTAGTGGAAAGATAGAGAATGGGAAGCTTTTCAAAACCTACAAAAAGCAGCTGAAAGTCATCAGGAGGGAAAAGTTGAAATACAAAAGAAAGCTAGCAAACAATTTCAAGGTGGAGAGAAAAATCTTTTCAAGTATGTAAAGAAAATATGAGAGATTAGAGTGGATATAGGACCACTAGAAAAGGCCAGAGAAACAATATCGGAAACAAGGAGATGGCATATGAACTAAGTGAGTATTTTGTACCTTTCTTTCTTTTTTAATCTTTTTATTAAGTTTCCAATAAACAATATTAATACTAATACAGAGAGATCAGGAATACATTAATAACGGTATCATGTAGAAACACATATTCCAAGTAATGGGAGTCTAACCTCCCAAGCTCTTAGTAATTAACCATGAAAAAGATAAATTATAATTATAAGAGAAAAAGAAATAAAAACCCAAACTAAAATAAAATAAACCCCAAACTTAATAAAAAGATTGAAAAAGAAAAGAGTATCAGTCTTCACTGTAGAAGACACCAGCAGTGTGCTAGATGTTGAAGGGTGTGAGGGAAGAGAAGTGAGTGCAGTTACTACAACAAGAGAAAAAGTACTCAAAAAGCTGAAAGACCTAAAAGTACACGTCACCCCGACCAGATGAACTACACCCTCGGGTTCTGAAAGAGGTAGAAGTACAGATTGTGCAGGCATTAGTAATAATCTTACAAAGATCATTGGAATCTGGCATGTTTCCAGAGGACTGGAAAATTACAACTGTCACTCCACTCTTTAAGAAAGGAGGGAGGCAGCTGAAAGGAAATTATGGTTGGGAAGATGTTGGAGTCAATTAAGGATGAGGTTTTGGAGTACTTGGATGACACAGGACAAGACAGGGAAAATCTTGCCTGATTAACCTGTTGGGATTGCTTGAGGAGATTACAAGTAGGATAGTTAAAGGAAATGCAATGGATGCTGCATATTTGGATTTTCAGAAGACCTTTGACAAGGCGCCACACGAGGCAGTTTACCAAGTTAAGAGCCCATGGTATTGCAGGAACGTTAGAGCATTGGCTGATTGATAGGAGGCAGCGAGTGGAAATAAAAAGATCTGTTTTTGGTTGGCTATCAGTGACTAGGGGTCGGGTAGGGACCGCTCCTTTTTATACTGTAGATCAATGATTTAGATGATGAAAAGATGGATTTGTTGTCAAGTTTGCAGATGATACGAAGATTGGTGGAGCAGCAGGTAGTGTTGACAAAACATAGGATGCAGAAGGAATTAGATTAGGAGAATAGGCAAGAAGGTGGAAAATTAAGTACAATATTGGAAAATGCATGAAAGTGCACTTTGGTAGAAGATATAAATGTGCAGACAATTTCTAAATACGGAGAAATTTCAAAAATCTGGGATGCAAAGGGACTTGGGAGTCCTTGTGCAGACACCCTAAAGGTTAACTTGCAGATTGAGTTGCTGGTGAGGAAGACAAATGCGATGTTAGCATTCATTTCAAGAAGTCTAGAATATAAGAGAAAGGAGGTGATGCTGAGGCTTTTATAAGGCACTGGCGAGACATTGCCATAAGTATTGTGAACAGTTTTGGACAACTTATCTAAGAAAAGATGTGCCAGCATTGGAGAGGGTTCAGAAGAGTTTGACAAGATCATTCCAGGAATGAAAGGGTTATCATATGAGGAACATTTGATAGCTCTGGGGCTGTACTTGATGGAATTTTGAAGGATGGGGTGGAGAATCTCATTGAAACCTGTCGAATGTTGAGAGGCTGAGACAGAATAAATGTGGAAAGGATGTTTCCCATGGTGGGGGAGCCTAGAACAAGAGGGTACAGTCTCAGGATAGAGGGTCGTCCATTTAAAACAGATGTGGAGAAATTTCTTCAGCCAGAGGGTGGTGAATTTGTGGTATTTGTTACCAGTCAGCAGTGGAAGCCAGGTCGTTGGGTGTATTTAAGGCGGAGACTGATAGCTTTTTGACTGGTCTTGGCAACAAAGGTGATGGGGAGAAGGCCAGGGAGTGGGGCTGAGGAGGGGAGAAAAATGGATTACCCATGATTGAAAGGCAGAGCAGACCTGATGGGCCAAATGACCTCATTCTGCTACATCTTATGGTTTTGTGGTCTTATGTCTTCATAGAAACAGGGTGACAAGTGTCCTTCAATCTTAGGTCAATCAGATGTTTAATCAAATGGTTCCCAGAATATCGTGCAAGGTCATTCACCAGAATACCTCACACGAGAACATTTTAAACACCCAAGCCCTTCCTTCATTAGTCATGGGAAGATCCCTATCTCAGGAGCACAACTCTCTTCCTTTAAGATGCCAGGATTATGTCTGAGACTGTCATTCATCTATTTTTGGAACATTGCTAAAGTTCTGAAAGCAATGAGTTGGATTTTGAAACTGGAAATCTACCAGCAAGATCTACCTGTGAGAAAAGAAAGCTGATGTTCCAGGTTGAAGACCCTTCGCCTGAATCAGGTGACTTTGTCAAAGTACCTGGTACCTGTCAAAGTACTCAGTACATGTTGAATAGCTCTGTACTTACTAGTTGTGTCTCTGGGTCATTGAGAGAAACACATTGACACTGAAACATTATCAACTTTGTGTAAGGTATCTACTCTGCCCAAAAATCACTGGGCTTCTAGGACAAGGTGTTGTCCATGACTAAATAGAACATAAAAATTTTAAAGAACATTGTGGCGACCCATTTCCTGGCACATCCGAACCGGCTCACAATTAGATAGCCTACGGGGGTTTGCGAGCACAGAGCTTTGGAGCCTCTGCGCCACGGGGGGCAGGTTGAGGGAGGCTTAAAAGTGAGGCTGAAGATTCCGAATAAAGTTTTTTCCTTCGACTGCAGTTACCGACTCCGTGTCGTAATTTTAGTGCTGCGTGTAGCACACCGCTACAACATAAAAATTCACAGCACATTACAGGCCCTTCGGCTCACAATGCTGTGCCGATCATGTAACTTACTCTAGAAACTGCCTAGAATTTCCGTTATGAAAAGCCCTCTTTTTCTAAGCTGCACCCTACTGTAACTGCCTCTACCACCGTCATTGGCAGTGCATTCCATGCACCCACCACTCTCTCTGTGCAAAACTAACCCAACATCCACCTTGTACCTACTTCGAAGCACTTTAAAACAATGCCCCCTTGCATTAGCCATTTCAGCTGTGAGAAAAAGCTTCTGGCTATCCGTACGATCGAAGTCTCTCATCATCTTATACATTTTAAAAGATCATCTCTCATCTTCTATCCTCCAAGAAGAAAAGGCCAAATTCACTCAACCTATTCTCATAATGTATACTCTTCAATCCAAGCAAATCCTTGTAAATCTCTTCAGCACTGTCTGTTTAGTATCCTCATCCTTCCTGTAGTGAGGTCACCAGAACTGAACACAGCAATCCAAGTGGGGTCTGACCAAGGTCTAATTTAGCTGTAACATTACCTCGCGGCTCTTGAGCTCAATCCCACAGTTGAAGGCCATCACACCAAGTACCTTCTTAACAACACTGTCAACCTGTGCAGCAACTTTGAGTGTCCAATGGACATGGACCCCAAGATCTTGCTGATCCTCCACACTGCCAAGAGTCTTATCATTAATATTATATTCTGTCTTCAAATTTAACCTAACAAGATGAAAAACTTCACACCTATCTGGGTTGAACTCCATCTGCCACTTCTCAGTCTAGTTCTGCATCTTATCGATGTCCTGCTGTAACCTCTGACAACCCTCCAGACTATCCTCTTTCAATATTTTTATTAGTTTCTGCATAAAGGAATACAGAGTACAAGATATATAAGTCAAAAAAAGTACCAAATATATTGTATTAAAAATACAATTACAATCACAAACCTTGTATTCACAAAAATTAAATCATAATATTGAAATATAATAATTTTGTTATATAGAAAAAAAACTAAACCCACTATCAAAGCCAGAGCTGTTAGCTAAACTATCTACAACAGCCCCAACTTTTGGGTCATCGGCAAACTTACTAGCCCACCCTTCTACTTCCTCATCCAGGTCATTTATACAAATCACAAAGAGGAGGGGTCCCAGAACAGATCCCTGTGGAACACCACTGTTCACTGTCCTGCAACAGAATATGAACCATCTACAACCACCTTCTGTAGGCAAGTCAATTCTGGATCCACAAAGCAAGTCTTCCTTGGATCCCATGCCTCCACACTTTCTGAATAAGCATTGCATGGGGAACCTTATCAAATGCCTGAATGAAATCCATACACAACATCCACTGCTCTACTTTCATCAATGGGTTTTGTTACATCTTCAAAGAATTCAATCAGGCTTGTAATGCTTGACCCACCCTTGACAAAGCCATATCTACTATTCCTAATCAGATTATGTCTCTCCAAATGTTCATTAAACCTGCCTCTCAAGATCTTCTCCGACAACTTGCCCACCACTAAAGTAAGACATATTACCCTATAATTTCCTGAGTTATCTCTACTTCTCTTCTTGAACAAGGAAACAACACTTGCAACCCTCCAATCCTCTGTTACTTCTTTCGTCCTTATTGATGATACAAAGATAATTGCCAGAGGCTCAGCAATTTCCTCCTTTGCTTCCTATAGTAGCTGGAATGTAGCTCGTCAGATCCCAGCAACTTATCCAACTTTATACCTGTCAAAAGCTCCAGCACATCCTCAATCTTG
This sequence comes from Hypanus sabinus, assembly GCF_030144855.1. Lineage (NCBI taxonomy): Eukaryota > Metazoa > Chordata > Chondrichthyes > Myliobatiformes > Dasyatidae > Hypanus > Hypanus sabinus. Next base: position 103,239,205 of record NC_082710.1, on the reverse strand, counting down.
ATGTCTATATGCTCAAGCGATTCAGTCCACTGCAAGTCATCCCCACAGTTGCCAAGGTCCTCTTCACTAGTGACTAGTGAAGCAAAGTATTCATGATGTACCTCCGCTACCTCCTCCGACTCCATGCACATGTTTCCACTATCACTCCTGATTGGTCCTATTCTCATGTTGTGGAATGGCACATTCCATAGGGTTACATCTTGAAAGGTTCACTGAAGCTTGGCGTAGTTGCTGCAATAAGAATGCAGAAAGGCCTTTGAAGCCTTTGTGAATGAACAAAGGTAACAAATGCAGGTGTCGGATTATTCATCCTCTCCCAGCTACTCCTCCACCACTCAGTTCATGATTCATCAACTACTAATTTAGCTCTAATTTCCTGCATTAACTCTGGATCACTGAATATCAAAAAATGTAACCATCTTTGGCTTTAACACACTCAGCAAATGAATGCCACGTTTTCTTGGGAAAAGAACACCCAAGAGTAATTGGATTTTGGGTGTAGAAATTTCAGCTCTTGTTGACTCCTTGCTTGGTAGTTCCAGGCAACACAACCAAAGGAAACCCTTACTCTGCACCTGATTTGTCAAGTCCCTTAGAATTGTACATTCTTTTTCCATCTCATTCTTCTGAATCCAAAAGCATAGATCTAGTCAGCTTAGGACCCTCACAAGATAATTTGGTGAACTTCCACAATGTTTCATGTATTTCAAGTACATGTCAATCTTGCAAAATAGCAGATTTACACACAAATTTCAGACAATACTCAGGTGTGATCTCACTAAGGCAGTATATGAATGAAAAAAAATACAGTTGATGTTTCGGATTGAATCTGTGTTCCTCAGATTTCCAGCACCTGCAGATTTTCTCTTGTTTATGATTATATAATTGAAGCTAAGAGTGTTCAGATCTTCTTGCAAGACAGTTCACCCAGTATATTATTTGCCTTCCCAATTGCTGTTACAGGGGCTTCCAGGACTCTAGATCCAAATGACCCAAATTTCAGAAATAAAAATTGCAAATTCTCCCATATATTTTTAAAGCACTTTTCAAGCTAGTATTAATAATGTTTCATTGTACTCATTAAAGTCTAGATATAGCATATGTGACAATAGTTTAATTATAGAAACACAGAAAATCTACAGCAAAATACAGGCACTTTGGCCCACAAAGTCATGGTGAACATGTCCCTACCTTAGAAATTACTACACTTCCCCATAGCCCTCTATTTTTCTAGGCTCCATAGAATATTACAGCACATAAACAGGCCTTTTGGCCCTTCTTGGCTGTGCCAAACCATTTTTCTGCCTAGTCCCACTGACCTGCACCTGCCCCTGCCCCAGCCCCATATCCCTCCATACACCTCTCATCCATGTACCTGTCCAAGTTTTTCTTAAATGTTAATAGTGTGCCCACATTTACCACTTCAGCTGGCAGCTCATTCTGCACTCTCACCACTATGTACCTATCCAACAGTCTCTTAAAAGACCCTATCGTATCCGCCTCCACTATCGTTGCTGAGAGCTCATTTCACGCACTCACCACTCTCTGAGTAAAAACACTTACCCCTGACATCACCTCTGTACCTACTCCCCAGCACCTTAAACATGTGCCCTCTTGTGGCAACCTTTTCAACCCTGGGAAAAAGCCTGACTATCCACACAATCGATGCCTCTCATCATCCTTTACAGCTCCATCAGGTCACCTCTCATCCTCCCTCGCTCCAAGGAGAAAAGGCCAAGTTCACTCAACCTGTTTTCATAAGGCCTGCTCCCCAATCCAAGCAACATCCTTGTAAATCTCCTTTGCACCCTTTGCATGGTTTCAACATCCTTCCTGTAGTGAGGTGACCAGAACTGAGCACAGTACTCCAAGTGGGGCCTAACCAGGGTCCTATATAGCTGCAACAATACCTCTTGGCTCCTAAATTCAATTCCACGACTAATGAAGGTCAATACACCGTATGCCTTCTTAACCACAGTGTCAACCTGTGCAGCTGCTTTGAGCGTCCTATGGACTCAGACTCCCTTTGATCCTCCACACTGCCAAGAGGCTTATCATTAATACTATACTCTGCCATCATATTTGACGTACCAAAATGAACCACTTCACACTTATCTGGGTTGAACGTCACCTGCCACTTCTCAGTCCAGTTTTGCATCCTCTTGATGTCCCGTTGTGACCTCTGACAGCCCTCCACACTATCCACAACACCGCCAACCTTTACGTTATCAGCAAACTTACAAACCCATCACTCTACTTCCTCATCCAGGTCTTTTATAAAAATCACAAAAGGTAAGCACCCCAGAACAGATCCCTGAGGCACACCACTGGTCACCAAGCTCCATGCAGAATATGACCCGTCTACAACCACTCTACATCTATAGCTCTTCCTTCATCAATGTGTTTAGTCATATCCTCAAAAAATCCAATCAGGCTCGTAAGGCATAACCTGCTCTTGACAAAGCCATGCTGACTATTCCTAATCATATTATACCTCTGCAAATGTTCATAAATCCTGCCTCTCAGGATCTTCTCCATCAACTTACCAACCACTGAAGTCAGACTCACTGGGCCATAATTTCCTGGGCTATCTCTACTCCCTTTCTTGAATAAAGGAACAACATCCGCAACCCTCCAATCCTCCGGAACTTCTCCCATCCCCATTGATGATTCAAAGATTTGCCTCCCACAGTCGCCTGGGGTACATCTTATCTAGTCCTGGCAACATATTTAACTTGATGCTTTCCAAAAGCTCCAGCACATCCACTTCCTTAATATCTACATACTCAAGCTTTTCAGTCTGCTGCAAGTCTACACTACAATCACCAAAATCCTTTTCCAGAGTGAATGCTGAAGTAAAATATTCATTAAGTACCCCAGCTATTTCCTCCGGTTCCATACACACTTTCCTACTGTCACACTTCATAGGTCCTATTCTTCCACGTCTTATCCTTTTGCTCTTCACATACTTGTAGAATGCCTTGGGGTTTTCTTTAATCCTGCCTGCCAAGGTATTCTGATAGCCCCTTCTGGTTCTCCCAACTTCCTTTTTAAGCTCCTTCCTGTTAGCCTTATAATCTTCTAAATCTGTAACATTACCTAACTCCCTGAACCTTTAGTAACCTTTTCTTTTCTTCTTGACTAGATTTATTACAGCCTCTGTACACTGCAGTTCCTGTACTCTACCATAACTTGCCTGTGCAGAACCTATGCAGAACTCTACACAAATATCCCCTGAACATTTGCCACATTTCTTCTGTATTTTTCCCCGAGAACATCTGTTTCCAATTTAAGCTTCTAATTTCCTGCCTGATAGCCTCATAATTCCCCTTACTCCAATTAAATGCTTTTCTAACTTGGCTGTTTCTATCTCTTTCCAATGATATTGTAAAGGAGATAGAATTCTGATCACTATCTCCAAAATGCTCTGCCACTGTAAGATCTAATACCTGACCAAGTTCATTTCCCAATACCAAATCGAATACAGTCACTCCTCTTGCAGGTTTATCTACATATTACGTCAAGAAACCTTCCTGAACACACCTAACAAACTCCACCCCATCTAACCCCCTTGCTCTAGGGAGATGCCAGTCGATATTTGGGAAATTAAAATCTCCCATCACGACATTATAACAACTTTCCAGGATCTGTTTCCCTATCTGCTTCTTGATATCCCTGTTACTATTGGGCGGCCTATAAAAAGCACCCAGTAAAGTTATTGACCCCTCCCTGTTCCTAACCTCCACCTACAGAGACTCCATAGACAATTCCTCCATGACGTCCACCTTTTCTGCAGCCATGACACTAACTCTGATCAACAGTGCCACACCTCCACCTCTTTTGCCTCCCTGCCTGTCCTTTCTGAAGCATCTAAAACCTGGCACTTGAAGTAACCATTCCTGTTCCTGAGCCATCCAAGTCTCTGTGATGGCCACCACATCATAGCTCCAAATATTGATCCACACTCTAAGCTCATCTAAGTTTGGTTCCCCGCACCCCCAACAATTGTAGTTTAAACTCTCCCCAGTAGCCTTGACAAACGTCCATGTCAGGGTATTGGTCCCTCTGGGATTCAAGTGCAACCCATCCTTTTGGTACAGGTTACACCTGCCCTAAAAGAGGTCCCAATGATCCAGAAATCTGAATCTTTGACCCCGCTCCAATCCCTCAGCCAGGCATTTATCCTTCACCTCATTCTATTCCTATTCTCAATGTCGCGTGGCGCAGGCTGTAATCCTGAGATTACTACCTTTGTAGTCCTGATTCTCAACTTCCTTCCTAACTGCCTAAAGTCTTTTATCAGGACCTCTTCCCTTTTCCTACCTATCTCATTGGTACCAATATGTACCACGACCTCTGGCCATTCTCCCTCCCACTGCAGGATATCTTGGACACGATCTGAAACATCGTGGACCCTGGCACCTGGGAGGCAAACTACTATCTGAGTTTCTTTCCTGCAGCCACAGAATCACCTGTCTGACCCCATAACTATAGAGTCCCCTAACACTACTGCCTTCCTTTTCCTTTCTCTACCCTTCGGAACCACAGGTCCAGACTCTGTGGCAGAGGCACGGCCACTGCTGCTTCCCCCAGGTAGGTTGTTCTCTCCCCCCCCCCCCCCCCCGCAACTGTATTCAAACAGGAGTACTTATTGTCAAGAGGTACAGCCATGGGGTACTCTCTAGTACCTGACTCTTCCCCTTCCCTCTCCCGACTGTGACTCAATTTTCTGTCTCCCGTGGCCTTGGTGTGACCACCTGCCTATAACTTCTTTCTATCACCTCTTCGCTCTCCCTGGCCAGACGAAGGTCATCGAGCTGCATCTCTAGTTCCCTAACTTGGCCCTTGGGAGCTGCAGCTTGACTCGCCAGGTTGTATTTGGGCGATTATTGACTGAAATTAAAGATTCATCACAAGTCTAAGTTAAGTACAGGTACTCTCCAGGTTATGAACATCCAAGTTATGGACACTCCATACATATCAATATGTATTTGGAAATGAGCGGGAGGATTTGTCAACTGCTGTGAGGCTGCAGACTGCTTCTACTGGGTAGATACAAGATATTCCTATGTGCATTTCCCCATCCCCCCCCCCCACCCAATCAGGGGGCTGGGTTGAATCAAGAATTGTAATTGCCAAGCAGACTCACTATGCTCGTTGGCTACAGGCAACCATTCTTCCCAGACCCGTTTCCTCTTCCATCCGTTGTTTCTGTGATCCTCTGCCACACACTGCTTTTGTTCATTTCCAACTTACGAGCAGTTTTTTGGATTGGAGCCTACTCACAACCTGGGGACTGCCTGTAGTACCTAGAAATTAAATTTCAGTGAGCTCTGTACAAAATATCTCAATTTAAAAACATACTTTGCTTTTCTTTCCCCTACCAAACGAAATATTACATTTTTTACAGTTTATATTCCGTCTGCCACATTCCTATCATTCACCTTAATGGTCAATGGACCCCAAAAACTTGTTTTCTTCTAGGTCACAGAGCTACTTCGCTTCATAGCCGAAACAAATTTGGATACGGTATTCTTGATGCCTTATTCCGAAATCACTGATGTAGACTGAGCAGCTGAGTTGCTGGTACTGATCCCACAAGTCACACTTTCCAGATTTGAAAATGTCCTACAAATTCCTCCTGTTCTCTGTCTGTTAACCAATCAACTTTAGCCATGCTGGTACATTATGACAAATAAAATGCATTCAAAATTTCTTCAATAATTTTTTCTATACACTATTCTGCAAGTTACAACCTCTAAAAGCCCCCAAACAGATCTGCAAGCCTAACATTAGTAGTAAGGAAGCTAATGGGAAGAATTTAGGCTAGATTAAATACATATGGAAACAGTGATTAATCAAAAATAGAGAGTGGCTTTGACTGGGGAAGATGCTGTCTGACCGGTTTGAGTCAACAAGATGTGGGCAACACAGTTGATGTAATCCACATGGACCTTTAGTATGGCCTTTGATACAGCCCCAAAGAGGAGAGTGATCCTAAAGGGTAAAGCCATGGGATCCAAAGCAAGTTGGCAAATTTGACCCAAACTTGGCCGGGCAATAGGACAGTGGGCGTTAATAAAGATTTTTTTTTTGCTTGGAGTTTTCATTGGATGGCATACACAAGGATCAGCACCAGGACCCTTGCAGTTTGTTATGTACTTCAACAACTTGGGTATGAATGTAGGATGTTGATTAGTTATGTTAGCAAATGGAGTTGTTGATTCTGAGGATTATCTTGGGTTCCAGAATGACATTGATCAGTTGGTGAAATGGACAGAGCAATTTAACCCTGATAACATTCAGAAGGCTAATAAGGGATATATAATAAATGATAGGGGCCTACCTAGGGAGTATTAATAAAGAGGAACTTTGCTGCAAAGTCCAAAGTTCTGTTTATTGTCGTACGCACAAATACATGAAAAACTTACTTATGGCAGCATTACAGGCACATAGCATCATATCCAAAGATCCCAAAAGACTGCAGTACAGAACCTTAAGATGGTGTGGAAGGCATACAAGATACCTGCCTTTGTTACAATGTTCATGGCACAGCTTTTATAACATTTTTGTTACACTGAACTGGAGTAATATTGCAATTCAGATTGCCACACTATAGGAAGGATAGAAGAATAGAAGATTCATAATATTTCTTGGGATGGACTGATTTACTTTCAGAAGAAATTGTATATGCTTTCCTTGGAGCAGAGGAAGGACCCGATTTGCAAGTGCAATATTATGATAGACATTTTTCCCCACTAAGAGTTCTAAAACTTCAGAGCATAGGCTAAGTGCAATGGTAAGAGTTTCTTTTAAAAAGAGGGAAACTAAGAATTTTTCTTGTCACACGAAGGGTGGCTAGAATCTGAAACAAATTGTTTGAGGGGGTGGTGGAATCAGGTACTCAGCATATAATAAATGTTAATAAAGACCCACACAAAGTTTTAAGAACAGCTTCTTCTGTCAGTTTTATGAATAATTACCTCAGTATTCATCTTTTGCACTACTTATTTTACAACTTACAGCAATTATGTCTTGCACTGTAGTGCAGCTGCAAAATTACAAATTTCACAACAGTGATTCTAAAGTACCTGCCATCCAGTTTAAATATTTGATTTGCTAAGACAGTAGGACCAAACTGATTTCAATGGAGCCCATCCCAATAGAACCACTCTCTAGTGCCCCATATACTGACACCCATTTCTTGCACTTCATGCAATTCTTCACTATTAATGATCCAAATTGGCATCTGGATTAAATGGCAATCCAGAAGTTATTATATTTCTAGTTTTCCCTAACTTTGGATCCCATCTTGTCATAGCCTGTAAACAAAATGTTCTTCTTTATCTAATTGGTTACATTAGTTACTGTTGGTTACCACAAAGATCCAAATAACCATCTTTCCCCTTTAAGTTTCTTCTTTGCCTTTATGTTGGAACAGCAACTTTCTCCGATACTGTCCCACTCACAATACATTTGTTGTCACTCGCCCAACATGAATATCCTATTGTACCATGGTGATAGTCAGCTGTTAATCTACCCCATAACATTTGCACTCTGGCTGCAAGTAGTACATACCTGTCACTCATGGGTAACACCTAAGGTTCCTGCTCACATTTGCCTTGCATGTACTCGCATCCTTATTCCTCCTGACTAACCAATTATGCAATATTTAAAAGGGTGTGAACATTGCCTCACTAAACTATCCAGGCAACATTTCCTCCTCTCAAATGCAGCCTGTCCAACTCCAGCTTACCAATTCTCAAGTTCCAAGACTTACTCCAGAAAAAGTTTATATTGACTTCCATACCTTACAGATCTAACACATTCACGACAAGGTGGGTGATAGTTAATATTTACTTTAATTTTCATTGTCACCTTTACCTTATTTGTGTCCACATTAAAAGTGCCTTGTCACTGACTTCAGTTAACTACTTCTGGCTGGATAGTCAATTGCCTGGTAACCTATGATTTCATATCTTTGCAATAAAAATACACAATTAAGATGTTAAAAATAACATAAATCTTGAGAATGAAAGTGAATAAAATTAGCCACTTATTCATAAACCACCGAATTCTGGTAGACTGCCTCCCTCATTTTCAACATTGCAGAGGTGACCAAATTTGTATTTATAAAAATCTCTGGACTTCTGCCCAAGAAATTTATGTAAAAGAAATGTGATGTCATGCTGAAATAATGCAAACAGAATGATTGGACTATGAGTATTTTGATGAATGCACTTCTATTCATTAAAGTCCATATTTAGTTTCATAAATATGAACAGAATGGATTATCTTTTGAGAAAAGGCAGCTGAGGAGTGACCTTATAGAAGTCTTAAATTAGTGAAAGGTTTGATAGGTAGATGCACAGAAAATAATTCCAAATATGGGGGAAAACACATAATTAAAATCCACCATTATAAAATGATGAACAAGAAATCTAATTAGGAATTGAAGAAACACCTGTACCTAAAGTAGTGATAATGTAGATCACACTACCACAGCAAATGTTGAAAGGATTCTCAAGTGATTAATACAAATACATACATGAAAGTGGAAGTGGGACAAGCATATGAAACAGAAGGCTCGACAAAAAGCTTCAGATAAAGAATGACTGAGGTGCTGGGGAAGGAAACTGAATGGAGAATAAGTACCAGAATGGAATAATTGGGTCAAATGACATGTTTTTGTGCTATGTACCATACTTAAACACTTTCAAACCTTACTATTTAATAGAATGTTTTACTCTCCCCTCTATCAATTTATTTAAATTTGGTCCGAGTCCTTTCTGCTAAAGAAAATAGATCCTGCCCGTTCACCTATTCGGGCCCCTCAAGTTTTATAGACCATACTTTTCCCCTAATTTCTTTGCTCCAAGGGAAACAACCCTACTATAATAAGTCTCTCTTCATAACTATATTCCTACAGCCCTGGCAACACCCTTATAAATTTATGCAGCACTATCAAATTCTTCCTGCAGCCTGGTGATATACTCCAGCTGCGGCCAAACTAATATTTTACTGTCCAGTAGAACCTCAATGTTCCTGTATCCTATTTCTTGGTCAATAAGCACAAATATTCTGCATGTCTTCTTAATCGTATCTTCCTGAACTGTTGTCTTCAGGGATCTGTGGATGTGCATTCCGAAATCACTGATTTTTAAAAAAAATTGTCATGTAATGCCTACAACTTGTTTAATTCCCCAAATGTAATGCCTACAACTTGTTTAATTCCCCAAATGGAATAAATATAGGAACCATAAGGAGGTCTAGATAATCTACCTTGCAACTAGCCTAGGACTTAGCCCCACTGGACCTTCTAGCAGTCACTCTCTGATAGATGAAGACAGAACCATCAGAATGGAAAATTACATGGATAACCATTCATAAAGTATCACTTGTTGACTATCTAAAGCTAGAAAACAGATTTAATCTAAGCAGCCATTTTTCATCTAAATCAGGAGTTCCCAACCTGGGGTCCACAGACCCCTTACTTAATGGTATTGGTCCACAGCATAAAAAAGGTTGGGAACCCCTGGTCTACATGGGCTGCAAATATTCCATCAGTGCAGTAAGTGGCTATGGCAGTTATAAGTTGAAAATTCTGAAAATAGTAAAGGTCAGGTGTTATCGGTGAGGAGACAGTTGATGTTTCAGGCCAATAACGATTCATAAAACCAGTAAAGTTTAAAGTTGCAGAGAAGGGGAGGGTGGAACAAAAGGAAGTACTGTGGTAGGCCACAAAGGTGACCCTGAGCTTCTAGTTAATTCCCTTGGTGGTGACCTGTCACAGATATTCCCTTTGTTCTTTAGTCCTCCATGCAACTTAGAATGTGTTTGATCCAAAAACTTGTTCTAAACACCCAATTCTCTCTACACAGATGCTGGTTGGCCTGAGGACTTCCCAGCATTTCCCTTCCCACCCCCCCCCCCCCCCAGATTTCTCTTCTCAGTATAATGGTTCCTATTCAGATTTACATAAAATCTGAAGTCTTCCTTGCAATGTCATTATTTAATTATTCAACTTCACTCAACACTGATACACAAGGAACAAAAATTTCAGTTTCTTTCAAACAAATGTAGACTTTTCCCCTTATATCAGTGATTTAATTGCTTATATTATTCCAAGACTGCACAAAACAAATCTGGTTAATTTTATAAGCCTAAATACTAATTAAGCAGCCTTTTGACAGAAGAAAATACAAAGCACATAACACTAAAACAACAAGATTCACGTTTACCTTAAGAGCAGGTAATTAAAATGATTCTAAACCACCCGTTCATGCTCCACATAGAGACCCGAAAGTCCCATTATGTGTCGAGTTTTATTTCACTGATGCTATTAATTTCCATTTGCTTTGGTGACCTTAGCAAAGTATTGAATGTTCTCATATTTTCTGCATAACAATTGTCTTCAGTGACAAAATATTAATATATTGTCCAATTCATACAAAAGGCCCCACATGCTTTACACCTTAAAATACTTTGCTCCAGTGATCTGATTCATAATGGATATAATATTCATTAATATATATATATATGCTTGTAATTATAGCAACTTTCAATGTTTTAGAACCCAATTATTTGTAAAAGCAGTCACTATTCAAAAAAGTAACAAGCTTGACATAAGTATTTTAAAACAATTGATTTTGTCAAGATAATCAGCCAGTCTTTTGAAACACAAAAATAACGACAATCTTTAATAATCTGAACTTGGAATTGTGTTTTGTTTGAGCTAGTACTATTACAAAGAGCTCAATGGACCTTTAGTAAGTGATTCTTGTTTCTCAAGATCTTGTTTGTGTAAAGTATCTCGCAAATAGAAACTGTTTACAGCACATGCTTCCAACCAGACCACCAGTCATTTGCATTGGTGAAAGTGAAATATTTGCATTTGGTAACACAATAAATTGATGCTGTGATACAGCTTTATCAATATTTTTCATATATATATATATATATATAAAAAGGTTCCTGCCTACACATGTCAGAAGGGACTTCAAAAATTCTTAACATTCAAGATATAATTCAGTACATCAGCAAGCCATTCAAAATATGGATGCAGGCAAAAGTTAGACAACTGCAGAATCAGAAAAAGCTGCAGAAAGTTGTAAACTCAGCCGTCATAATAAGCAATGCCTCAAAAAGGCAAGATCCATCATTATGGACCCCTCCCCCATCATCCAGGACATGTCCTCTTCTCATTTCTACCATTAAGGTGGTGATACAGGAGCCTGAAGATATTCAAGACTGTAGGAACAGCTTCTTCACCCCCACCCCATCAAGATTTCTGAATGAACAATGAACCCATGAGGACTACAACAATATTTTGTTTTACTCTTTTATTTTTGTAATTTTTATTTTATTATGTACTGGGATGCACTGCTGCTACAAAACAAGTTCCACGACATATGCCAGTGATACTAAACCGGGTTTTGATTATCTTCAGAGAAATACACTTACAGTGCGCTTTTGCCAATATTCTCTAAATCATTTTACATTTGTACAATTATCAAATATAATTTTAAAGATAAGTTCATATATATTTTTTAAAAAGATGACATGCTATTTTGATTTACCTTCATAAATCTTTGAGGCAGTCAGATAGCATGCAAATCATAAACCATTTAGCAATGCAACTGCTGTGTCACATGATTTCTACTCAAAAGCACTAAACTCATTTCTAAAGTAAAACACTTTTTTTCTTTTGGATGGGGGGGGGGGGAAAGAGTGATCAGCTCTAAATAACCATCCTTGATCTAGTTGCGAGTCAGTCAAACTAACAATCCAACCCCAAGGAACAGTATTATTGCAGCCAGATAGCGCATCACTAATGTAAATTTAACAACATGACAAAAAAAAATACTGAACAATGCTCATTTCAAAACAGGAATTTAATTTGTAAACCATGTATGGCATGTTTGGTATACCACAGAGATGGCTACCCTGGCTAAACACATCAGGGTGGTGGTACAGGAGCACAAGGACACACACTCAATGTTTTAGGAACAGCTTCTTCCCCTTCAACATCAGATTTTTGAAAAGACAATAATCAACTCATGAACACTACCTCACTATGCTTTTCGTTCTCTTTTTGCACTACTTACTTCATTTAGTTTTTCTATATATATATATATATATATACACACACACATAAATAAATTAGTATATATACACAGTGCAATTTATAGGTTTTTTTGTGTCTTGCACTACACTACTGCCACAAAACAAATTTCACAACACATGATTTTAAACCTGATTCTGATATGCATTAAAAGCCAAAAGAGCAACTCTTTTCATGAACATTTCCAGTCACCCCTTCCCTATTTAAAAATTTAAAATAAAATTATTTAATATTTTACAAATTTCCATTTTTTAAAAATATACTTCTGCCAAACACTTTGGGAACAATATGTATTGAGACCATGCATATTTTGTTCTATATAACCTATGGATATAGTTTAAAGACTGGCCAATCATTTTGATGTTTTAAAAAAGTCCTAAACTTTGGTAACACACAATGTACTGGGAAAATGAGTTTCCTTTTAAGGACTATAAACGACAGCCTATGCTACATTAGATAGCGCCATTTGGTTTAAACTTACTTTAGTTAAGGAAATTTTAAAACAAAAGACCTATACAAATAATACTTTCATATACTCGATAGGTCAATCAATAACATCCATTTTCTAGAAGTGTCCAACAATCTTAAAGATATAAAAACAAAAAATGGTATTTTTAAAGTTATCAAGGTATCCATAAATAAACAAGTTGAACTAAAGAGCCTACAAATCAGGTTATTGAGAAATACAAATTAACCAGGCGAGTTTCTGTGGGTCCAATATTTGCAGCTCAGATACACAATTAAATTTAATAGAGTTGGGCAAATGAAATATGTAGATGCAGAATAAGAAAACTAAAGATTACAGAACTCATTTGCAGGGGTACTGCTAAACTAGTTAAATAGTCACAGCTTATTAGAGCTGGTCATCAAGTTGGGCAAGACATTCCGATAAAGTAATGAAGATGACAAATATTTTGGTTCTATTAGTTAGAAAAACTGGTCAACTGTCAAGAGCCCTTCAATAATCTGCCTGATTGAAACATAACTACCATATAGCTTTCATTTGGTTCTAGTACATTCTGCTGAAACCAGATTATCCTTAAAGAAAGCAATGAAGAATCTATCAGGTATTGAGAATCATAAAAACAGTCAAAGCACGTCCTCAAAATGTTAACAATGGTATGCAATTGTAGAACAGAGTTCAACACAAGCCTAGAGAGATACAGATCCTTGACTTTGGACAACAGCCTCATATACTGGAAAATACTTAACATTTTAAAGCAACTTTTCCAGCAATGTAGTCAGAATTTTTATAGCTATGAAACAAAATAAAAGCACAAAACATTAAATAGAAACAGCAAACCAAGTATTGAATTACTTGCTGCCCTAGGCTGAACTTGTAAACTCAACATATATCACAGTTCCCATCTCTTCAAATTTGTATAAATGCTTTTAGGAAATTTAGTATTTAACTATGGATAGAATTTAAACTCTGAATGTATGCATCCATTTGACAACTATTTAATTATTTTGTACATTTATTTTTTTAATAAAACTATTATTCTATTTTATCAAAATAATACTAAAGTGAGAGAAAAACTCAACATTTAAATAGAACATCATGCAAAACTTAACTTCTACATTCTGTGGATCGGGCCTATAATTATGTAAAATATGAAAAAGCAAAAACATGACTCAATATTGACTAGCAGATAATTCACATTTTAAATACACTGAGAAAAATACTGCATAATATACTCAAACACTACCCGAAGCTATCTCCAGACATTTTCAATCGCAAGAAATATCTTTCCATCGAGAAGGAACAAACGTTCTTAACATTGCGGGGCTGATACCGACAAGATCTGAAGTTGGACTGTTGTAAACAGCAGTCACGCATGGCCGTGGCCTGCAACGTAGCATCATCATCATCAGCAGCAGCAGCAAAGAGGGGGCGGATAAATAGAAACCTTTAAACCAGATTAAACCCCATTTTCACGAAACGGTAACGTTCTTCCTCTCTAAAATGCTGAACAAAACCATCCAAACTCCCAACTCTAATAAGAGTGCATTTTAACACTGAGAAATATTTATATATTGCACTGTAAAAAATTACAGTTCTTTAAAAAATAAGATATTTTAATTTAAAAAGAGGCTGGAATTGCTTTGCAATCACTTACCTTCAACTTCCTCCTCTCCGAGTTTTTCTTTTTTATTTTAAAAAGAGTCAAAAACAAAGGGTAATAAAGGGTTGAAATGGCACTTAAAAGGCTGCTGGCCAGGCCCCGGAGGTCGGCTTGTTGTTAAGGAGGTATCCAGGAAGTTTTTCAGACGCTCGGGATGTATCCGGTTGGGAATGTGAGATCACAACAATAAAAAAGGGAAACGGCTGCTTTATTTCTGGAGACTTTTGTGGAAGCTTTTGCACAGAGGCACAGAGAGAGAGGGACAGGGGCAAGAGAGAAAAAAAACCTGCAGCTGAAAATACCCAGTGCACTGCGCATGTCCCAAGACGGAGATTACCCAAAATGCTCCGGGGTGGCAGAAGGAGGGGGGAGCGGGTGGGGGGAGAAGGTTGCTAACCGAGTGACGTGCGAGGGAGGGCGGTCTCAGGGGGTCAGAGGGGAAAGGGCGCTGGGTGGGGCCAAATGAAAGCACGTCTCGGTTACCTGCGCGACGGTCGGGCCTGGCTGAGGTAAGACGTGGGATCTTTCATTCGTTTGATGTGGCCTTAAGATTTAAAGAATGTGCCAATGTGTTGTGGCTATTGGTCCTTCCTCTGCGCACCTTTTGAGAATTCTTAGCATTTTGCCGGGTGAAACGCATTGTTAGTTATAAGTAAAAAGTCAGCAGCTGCTTTGTTTCATCAGAGAGCTTCCTTAGAGATGTTTCTTGATCTTCTCTCCATCGAGTGTGAGAAAGACTGGGCTTCCCATTGACTTTCAGACGGTGGAAGTTGATGACCAGTGCAACCCGACCTTGCTGATGTTATACAGTTCCCACTGGTTTGGGACGCCGGATGCACCGTGAGCAAGGTGCCGGATGAGCGCCGAACAGGCGCAGTTTCTGAGGTTTGTTTTTTTTCTTTAAACCCTTAAGTTGCATAGTTTGTGATCGGAATCTCTGATTCGTTCAAGTGGATCAAAGGCTCATGCTGATGGTTGCAGCTTTGGAGGATTCCGCTCCTGGAGATGGGCACTTCTGTGTAGGTAGGGGAGCTTTGAGGCTTCTCTGCGGTCTGTGCTACGTTATGAAGACTGGTTAGAATACCAGCGTGGGCTAGTACAGATATAATTTGGGAAGTGAATGGTTTGATGGCCGATGAATGAGAATGCCGGGTAGATCTCAAAAATTCGCTGCTTATTTGTCAATAACTTATGATTTTAGAGAATCGAAAATAATGTATTATGGAAGGGAGCGAATTAAGACATTCAGTTTGGAGTGTAGTCACTTTCATTGCATAATAGTATAACAGAGTCATCAGAAACAGGTGCAGGAATAGGCCCCTGGAGCCTACTCCGCCATTCAGTAGTATCATAGAAGATCTAATTAACTGCCAATTTCGTGTATCCCATGCTCCCTTCGACAGAAATCTATATATCTCTAGGTTCAATGACCTAGTCTCCAGAATTCCAAAAATCTATGTACTTTGAAAGCAGTGACCCCTAGTTCTGAGCTCGTGCAGTAGAGGAAACATCCTCATTTTATTGTCACCTCTCATTCTTCTTAAATTTTAGGGAAAGAAAGCCTGTCAGTTTAATCACTCATGCAATGGATCCGTCATTACACTATAAGAGATAACAGCAGACTAGCCTCTTAAGCTGGCTTCACCTTTCAATAATCATTGGACTTTTTTGCTCCTGTCGCATAATGTTTGATTCCCTTACTGACTAATGAAATAATGTACCTCATCTTTAAACATATTGAAGGATTCAGGCAACATAGTTTACTGAGACAACTAATTCCAAAGAGTTGCAATCATTTGAGAGGTGAAATGCTTCCACTTTGTCTTATATAGGTCACACCCCACTCATTATTCCTTCAGCTATGAGAATTGACCAGGAAGAGAAACAACAGACCCCTAAAAGAGTCAGAAATTTGTCAATAAGATTGCCTCACTAAGTAGAGATCCAACATCTTCAACTTAAGACAATCTTTTCCTTTGCAATCATGGCTAAATTGTATCCAATGATAATATGTAGTTATAAATTAGTTCTTAAATGAAGAGAATAAAATTGTTAAAAGTAATCCATTTTTGGCCTTGTTGGGGCATTGTACAGTTAAGGGTTATTATGGTAGAACTCCAATTCCCTTTAAATAAATGTGTTTCATGTATGATAACACACAGATTCCTTTGTGCTGTAGCCTTCAGCAATCTTTTTTTATTTAAATTTTATTTTTCCTTCCAAATTCACATTTATCAATTTATCAATATTTGTCTGCAAATTCTATTCACCCCACAGTTCACGAGCACATTCACAAATCTGGCTACAGCACATTGGTTTATTCCCTCTAAGTTACTAACCGGTATTGTAAACAGTTGTGGTCCCAGCACTGATCCCTGTGGCACCCTGCCAGTTACAGATTACCAATGTGAAAATGACTCCCTTATCACTACTTATTGCTAGCAAACCAATCTTCAATCTGTTCAACACCTCTATCCATACTGTATAATACCTTCTACACCATAAGCTCTTTTCTGGCAAAATGATCTTTTTATCAAATGTTATTTAATTTAGTAGGTACAGAGGAGATGCCGGGGTAAGTTTTTTACACAGAGTGTTGAGTGTGGAATAGGCTGCCCGCAACAGCGGTGGAGGTGGATACGACAGGGTCTTTTAAGAGACTCCTGGATAGGTACAAACCCCATTTCCAGAAAAGTTGGGATATTTTCCAAAATGCAATAAAAACAAAAGTCTGTGATATGTTAATTCATATGAGCCTTTATTTAACTGACAAAAGTACAAAGAAAAGATTTTCAATAGTTTTACTGACGAACTTAATTGTATTTTGTAAATATACACAAATTTAGAATTTGATGGCTGCAACACACTGAACGAAAGTTGGGACAGAGTTAAAATAAGATTGAAAAGTGCACAGAATATTTAAGTAACACCGGTTTGGAAGACTCCACATTAAGCAGGCTAATTGGTAGCAGGTGAGGTATCATGACTGGGTATAAAAGTACCATCCATCAAAGGCTCAGTCTTTGCAAGCAAGGTTGGGTCGTGGCTCACCCCTTTGTGCCAAAATTCATGAGAGAATTGTTAGTCAGTTCAAAAGGAACATTTCTCAATGCAAGATTGCAGAGAATTTAGGTCTTTCAACATCTATATATCAACATCATAATATTGTGAAAAGATTCAGAATTCAGAGACATCTCAGTGTGTAAAGGGCAAGGTCAGAAACCACTGTTGAATGCACGTGATCTTCGAGCCTTCAGGCGGCACTGCCTAAGAATCTGTCATGCTACTGTGACAATTATAGCCACCTGGGTTCAGGAATACTTTGGAAAACCATTGTCACTTAACACAGTTCGTCTCTGCTTCGAGAAATGCAACTGTATTATGCAAGGAGGAAGCCATACATCAACTCTATACAGAAACGCCAGCGAGTTCTCTGGGCCCGAGCTCATCTCCGATCGACCGAAAGACTGTGGAACCGTGTGCTGTGGTCAGATGAGTCCACATTTCAGCTAGATTTCAGAAAAAACAGGCGTCGAGTTCTCCGAGCCAAAGATGAAAACGACCATCCTATTTGTTATCAGCGAAAGGTGCAAAAGCCAGCATCTGATGGTATGTGGGGTGCATCAGTGCCCACGGCATGAGTGAGTTGCATGTATGTGAAGGTACCATTGACTCTGAGGCATATATTAGGATTTTAGAGAGACATGTTGCCATCAAGGTGACATCTCTTCCCGGGACGTCCATGCTTATTTCAGCAGGACAATGCCAGATCACGTTCTGCACGGGCTACAACAGTGTGGCTTTGTAGACACAGAGTGTGTGTGCTTGACTGGCCTGCTGCCAGTCCAGATCTATCTCCTATTGAAAATGTATGGCACATCATGAAGAGGAGAATCAGACAACGGAGACCACGGACTGTTGAGCAGCTGAAGTCTTATATCAAGCAAGAATGGACAAAATTTCCAATTGCAAATCTACTACAATTAGTATCCTCAGTTCCAAAACGATTAAAAAGTGTTATTAAAAGGAAAGGTGATGTAACACAATGGTAAACATGCCTCTGTCCCAACTTTTGTTGAGTGTGTTGCAGCCATCAAATTCTAAATTTGTGTATATTTACAAAATACAATTAAGTTGATCAGTAAAACTATTGAAAATCTTTTCTTTGTACTTTTGTCAGTTAAATAAGGGTTCACGTAAATTAACATATCACAGACTTTTGTTTTTATTGCATTTTGGAAAATATCCCAACTTTTCTGGAAATGGGGTTTGTACATGGAGCATAGAAAAATAGAGGGCTGTGGGTAACCCTAGGTAATTTCTAAGGTAAGGACATGTTCGGCACAGCTTTGTGAGCTGAAGGGCCTGTATTGTGCTGTAGGTTTTTCTATGTTTCTAATCCACATTACATCTACTGGTTTTCTCTCTTCTTATTCTGGCTGGCACCCTCTCAATGAACTCAAGCATAAGTTTCAGATGCTGTTTCATCTTCACGAAGCTATGTTGAATCTGCCTGATCAGATCAGGACTTTCCAAATATAATTGATTCTCCATCCAGTAATAGACTTTAGGCAAAGTGGCTGTTTCTTTGTCATCCATTTTTTATGAAAAAGGATATCACACTAATAATTTTCCAATTAAGCACTATGTATTCTCAGATTTTGGGAGATTACAACCACTATCCATTTTAGGACATGTCAGAGGTAAGTTTTAGACCATAAGATACAGGGGGTGAATTAGGCCACCTGGCCAACTGAGTCTGCTCTGATATTGCATCGTGGCTGATTTATTATCCCTCTCAAACCCATTCTTCAGCCTTCTGTCCGTATCCTTAGGCACCCTGACTAACCGGGAACCTATCAACCTCTACTTAGATATACTCAATGACTTGACCTTCTCAGCCCTCTGTGGCAATGAATTCCACAGATTCACTACCCTCTGGCTATGCAAATTACTTTTCATCTTTGTTCTAAATGGGTGTCCCTCTATTCTGTACCTTCTGGTCCTAGATTCACCCACTGTTGGAAATATCCTCCCCACATCCACTGTATCTAAGCTTTTCAAGATGCAGAAGATTTCAATGAGATTCCCACCCCCCCCCCATTCTTCTGAACTCCAGTGAGTACAGGTCCAAAGCCATCAAATGCTCCTCACATGTTAACCCTTTCATTTATAGAATCATTTCTTGAACCTCTTCTGAACCCTCTCCAACTCTAGCATATCTCTTCTTAGATGAGAGGCAGAAAGCTGCTCCCAATCCTCCCAGTGCGGTCTGACAAATGCCTTATAAAGCCTCAGCATTACATCCTTGCTCTTGTATTCCAGCCCTCCCAAAACAAAAGCTAATATTGCATTTGTCATCCTTAGCACTGACTCAAACTGCAAGGTAACCTTTCAGGAATCTGCACAAGGACTTCCAGTTCCTTTGCACTTCTGATTTTTGAATTTTCTCCCTGTTTGGAAAAGAGTCTATGCTTTTAATCCTTATACCAAAGCAGATGACCATACGCTTCCCTACACTATATTCCATCTGCTGTTTCTTAGTCCATTCTCCTGAACTGTTGAAGTCCTGCAGACCCCTGCTTTCTCAACACTACCTGCCCTTCTTCTCACAGTATATATCGTTGACATATAACATGATATGAAGCAGTCCCAATACTGACCCTTGTGGAACACCGCTAGTCACTGGCGGGCAACCAGAATAGGCCCCCTTTATAACTCTTTACTGTCTACCAGTCAGGCACCCTTCTGTCCATGCCAATATCTTCCCTGTAATACCATGGGCTCTTATCTTGTTAAGCAGACTCATGTGCAGCACCTTTTCAAAGGCCTTATGAAAATTCAAGTAAGCAACATCCACTGATACTCCTTTGTCTATCACGTCTGTTACTTCCTCAAAGAATTTCTACAAATTTCTCAGGCAAGGTATCCCCTGAAGGACACCTTTGGTTAAGTACTCTGAAAAGTTATCCTTAATGGATTCCAACATCTTCCCAACCACTAAAGTAAGTCAGGCTTACTGGTTTATAATTTTCTTTCTTCTGCCTCCCTCCCTTCGTAAAGAATGGAGTGACATTTGCAATTTCCCAGTCCTTGGAACCACTTCAAAATCTGTTGATTTGTGAAAGATCATTGCGAATGCCTCCACAAGCTCTTCAACTCCCTTCTTCAGAACCCTGGGGTGGAGTCCAGGCAACTTGACTATCTTCAGACCTTTCAGCTATTTAGGGACCTTTTTCTTAGTAATAGCAACAACACTCACTGATGCCCCCTTGACAAATTTTCTCTATAGCTGCCACTTTTAGAATCATTAAATGCAGAAATGGGTAGTGAGGGGAAATATGTCTCTACCAAAGGGATAAGGCGACCCTTCCCTCTGCTAGCCTGTAGGTCACCTTTGGGCAAGATGTAGTACCTGCTTAGACTCCTGATCGGTGTCATGTGAAGCCATGGGAGCAGGTGGTGGATGGTCGTATGAGCAGCTGGTGCATATCACAAGTACTGGTTATGTGGCCGCTGATGCCAGATGGACAATCTCTGAAGAGTATTGGTAATGGCTGGAGTCACCCGAGTTGTAAAGACACTGCCCAGAAGAAGGCAACGGCAAAATTTGCCAAGAACAGTCATGATCATGGAAAGACCATGATTGCCCAAGTCATACGACAGGGCACATAATGATGATGCTGAGATGCAAAAAATCAGGTTCTGGGAACTTTGCAGCCCGAGTTTTTCTAGACTAATTCTGTAGTGTTTATGATAATATTAATTCCCATAATTATTATTACTAGGATGTTTGAATTGCTTTTTGCCATAAAAGCTGATGCAAAGTACTTTTAACTTCTTCGCTTTACTTTATCAACTATTAATTGT
This sequence comes from Hypanus sabinus, assembly GCF_030144855.1. Classification (NCBI taxonomy): domain Eukaryota; kingdom Metazoa; phylum Chordata; class Chondrichthyes; order Myliobatiformes; family Dasyatidae; genus Hypanus; species Hypanus sabinus. The sequence continues at coordinate 103,218,085 of NC_082710.1, read as the reverse complement.
TTCTTCAGTTTCATTTTTCATTTGAAATGGGGCAGGTCCAATCTATTCCTTTTACTTGTGCAGAACCACATTGGCTCTGCTCTCTCTTTCTTTCACTTTGAATGGTTACCATTTCTTGGATGTAGACTTTCCTGCAAACAGATACTCCAGGAATACTTTTCTCAGCTCTGATAAAATTGTTATCAGTTTACCTGTTTCCCCCCTCGCCCCTTCTACCACTACATGCCAATTTCAGAACTTTAATTTGTAGTCCACCCTTTTCCACTTCTAAGGGGCTTCAGACATGGAGAGATATTGTGGGTTGGGTAAATAAAGAGTGAGAGACAGGGGGAAACTAATTAGAAAACTGAAGATGGGGAACCCTGACAGATACATAAAATGTGTAAGAGGTACTTCAGTAGAAAAAATGGGAGGGCTAAAGGAGGTGGATGGCATCAAATATCACTGGCAGGATTAAGGAATGTCCTTGAACATTATTGAGATATGTTAAAAGAAATGGTAGAGCCCATTTGGAACCAAAGTATGATCTGTGCAAAGAGCCGAACAATGTATGCTTTAAAATGAATGGGTTTTGTAATTGGACAAGTCAGAGAAGTTTAGCGAAATTCAAGAGCATGTTCCCCTCAGTAAAATAGGAAGTACAAGATATTTTACTGGACGTAAAATTGAATGAGTTGCACAGCTTGATCCCAGGCAGTGTGGGAGGGATGGGAACTGACTGCTGGGGCTCTGACAGATATTTAGGTGTTTAGTGGCCAAGGAGATGTCAAGTGACTGGAGGACAGTAAATGTGATACTGTTATTCCTGAAAGGAGGTGGGGAAAGCCAGATAATTACAGGCCTGTGAGTCTGATGTCTGTGCTGGAAAGACATGGGTGAGGACAGGAATGTGAGGGATAGGATTAATTTGTATTTCAAAAGGCAAAGATTAATCAGAGATGGTCAACGTTGTCTGGTTGAGGAAAATCTTGTTTGATCAATCTGATTTTTCAAAGGGGAAATAAAATATATTGATGTTCCCAGTGCAGTTGATGTTGTCTCCATGAACATCAGTCAGGCCATCGACAAGATTCCATGCAGGAAACTAGTCAAAACATTTATGTAGTTCATGGGGACCTCAGATAGTCAAATCGCACAACTACTCTTCCCACCCCCAACATCTTCAACTTGGGTGTCTCCCCCTCTCTCTCCTGCCCCCATCAATGGACTGTTTGTCCCACTTCCATCAAGGGTGAGGCTGCATAACATCCATGCCAGGACTACCAAACTCAAAAATAGCTACTTTCCCCAAGCAGTAAGGCTGTTTAACACCTCTAACCACTAACTCATCCCTTCTCCCCCTCCCCTCATTATGACTTTTTTAATTTGTTCCTGTCAGGGGCACCTTGTGTACAGACACTCCTGTACCTATTATCACTTTATGTACATACAATCAGTCTATGTATGTAAGCTATCTTAAGTATTAATATTTATCCAACACACACAAAATACTGGAGGACCTCAGCAGGCCAGGCAGTATCTATAGAAAAGAGTACAGTCAACGTTTTGGGCCGAAACCCTTTGGCAGGACTGGAGAGAAAAGCTGAGGAGTAGATTTAAAAGGTGGGGGGAGGGGAGAGAGAAACATACAGTGATAAGTGAAACCGTATGATGGGGGAAGGATGAAGTAAAGAGCTGGAAAGTTGATTGGTGATAGAGACAGAAGGCCATGGAAGGAAGAAAAGGAGGGAGGAGCACCTGACGGAGGTGATGAGTGGCCAAGGATATAAGATGTGAGATGGAAAAGGGGATGGGAAATGGTGAGGAGGGGTGGGATGCATTACCGGAAATTTGAGAAATCGATGCTCATGCCATCAGGTTGGAGGCTACCCAAATGGAATATAAGGTGTTGTTCCTCCAACCTGTTCTCGGTGAGTCTCACCTATATATAGGAGGCCACACTGGGAGCATTGAACACAGTATATGACCCCAGCAGACTAACAGGTAAAGTGTCACCTCACCTAGAAGGACTGTTTGCGGCTGTAAATGGTAGTGAGGGAGGAGGTGTAGGGGCAGGTGTAACACTTGTTCTGCATGCAAGGATAAGTGCCAGGAGGACAATCAGTGGGATGGACAAGGGAGTGGCGTAGGGAGCAATTCCTGTGGAAAGCAGGAAGTTGGGGGGGGGGGGGTGGAAGGTGTGCTTGTTGGGATGATCCTGTTGGAGGCGGTGGAAATTATGTGCTGGATATGGAGACTGGTGGGGTGGTGGGTGAGGACAAGAGGAACCCTATTCCATTAGGGTGGCAGGAGGATGGAGTAAGAGCAGACGTGCATGAAATGGAAGAGATGCAATTCAGGGCAGCATTGATGGTGGAGGAACGGGAAACCCCTTTCTTTGAAAAAGAGGGACCTCCTTCATTCTAGAATGAAAAGCCTCATCCTGAGAGCAGACACGGAGGAATTGAGAGGAAGGGATGGCGTTTTTACAAGTAACAAGGTGGGACAAGGTATAGTCCAGGTAGCTGAGGGAATCCTTGGTACCCTATCCTCTCACCATTTGGCCAAAATTGTTCTTAATCTTTCCTGTCCATGTACTTGTCTAAATGTCTTTTAAATATTTTAATTGTATCTACCTCTACTACTTGGTCTGGCAGCTCATTCCACCACCTCTGTGTGAAATCCGCACTCTGCTTGATGGACCTCTCACTCACATTTACTCTATTTCCTGCACCTCCTACCAGAGAGATGAGGGATAGTGTTCCCTAGGTCCCTATCTTTCACCTCATTAGCCAATATGTCCAGCACATTCTTCTATTCCACTGGATACAATATGATCCCACCAGAAGCTCCATCTTCCCTTCCCTGCCCCTTTCCTGCTTTCTACTGGGACAACTCTCTCTATGACGAAGGGTCTCAGTCCGAAATGTTGACTGCTTGTTTCAACAGTTGCTGCCCAACCTGCTGAGTTCATCCAGCTTGTTTGTACATGTTGATTTGACCACAGCATCTGCAGTGTATTTTCTGTCTCTCTATGATTCCCTCCTTTGTTTCTCCTTCCCTCACCCCGGGCACTTTCCCCTGCAACCATAGGAAGTGTAACACCTGTTGATTATCTACATTTTCTCCTCGCACTACCATCATCCATTGACCTAAGCAATCCTTCCGGATGAGGCAGAGATTCACTTCCACCTCCTCCAATCTTTGTTTATTTCTTTCAGTACTTTCAATGTGGCACCCTCTACATCAGGGAAACCAGGCGCAGACTAAGTGACTGTTTTGCTGACTGCCTGCAGTCCATCTACCTTGGCCATCTGGCACTCCCAGTTGCAAACTATTTTAATCCCCCCTCCCTCCCACCCCACTCCTTTACCGACTTGTCTGACCTCAGTCTTTTCTACGGCCATTGAGGGCAAATGTAAACCAAGGGAAAAGCACCTCATATTCTGTCTAGGTAGTCCACAACTGAATGCCATGCTATTAAATTCTTCACTTTCAGATAATCTGTTTCTTTGCTGCCATCTCTCTCCTCCTGTTCTAACCAGTTTCATCTATACCCATTCCAGTCCCCTATCACAACTTTTTCCTCCTCCACCCACAAATTCTGCCCATTACACCCATGTGACTGTTCCCATCTGAATATCCCACCTCTCTTTATTTGGTTCAATGCTCCACCTCACATCCGAAGTACCTTGTGTGTTCTGTTCCTTCTCGGTTGCCTCCAGCTACCATCTCCCAGTTTCTGTTGCTATTTCCACTGTTCCCTTCCCTGTCTTCCTATCACCTCTCTGTACCTGCATCCACCAATTATTCTCCAGCTCCTACACAACCCCTTCCCCTCTCCTCTTTACACTGGCTATCTATCCTGTAATATTTCAATTCAGGTTAAGTTTTCAACCTAAATGTCAGCCTCTACAGATGACGCTTGACCTGCTGAGTTCCTCTAGCATTTTCTTTGGTGCTCCAGGTTCCAGCACTTGCAGTCTCTTGTGTCTCCCCATTAAACCTCTCCCCTTCTCTTGTTTTAGACTCCACTGCCTTGAGGGGGGAGAAGACAGTGATGATTCACTTATCAATGTCCACCATGATGTTATAAACCTCTTTTGGGTCATTCTTCTTACCACAATGTAAAAAGGGCACAGGATATTCTGCTGGACTGGATAGCCTTGGTTTGTCATCCTCGGAGAGGAAAGACTGAGAGAGGGAGACTGGATTCAAGTAGACAAAATTATGAAGATAATTATGTAGGTATTATGTAGATGGTATAAAACTTTTCCTAATATCAGGAATGATAAATCAGAGGCTTGGAGGTTAACAGGGTATATGAGTAAGAAGGTTTTTTTAAATCAAAAAATACTTTGCATCTAGAACATATTAATGGAATGGTGAACGCACACCTCCTCACAACATTTAGAATGTATCTAGACAAGCATTTAAGTTGCCAGGGCATGGAAGTCAACAAAGTAAGTGTAGAAGATAGAATCAGTAAAGTCAATGGTCGGCATAGAAATGGTTGGCTGAACTAATTATCAAATCAAATTAAGTTTAATTGTCATTCAAACCATACATAGATACAGCTGAATGAGACAGTGTCCTCTGGGGCCAAGGTGCAAAACATTCGAAATAGCAAGCAAACATTCAAAAATAGCAAGTAACATAATTCAAGATATCGAGCAAAGAAACATATTCAGTCAGAAAAAAACCTAAGTAGTCCAAGACCCTGAGCAACAATGCCTAGCAATCGATGGTACCGACTCCCAGCAGTGTACGGAAGTACGCAATCCAGTCTGTCATTCCACAGTTCGAACATGGGAGGGCAGCACAGATGGGAGAGACCAGTACCCAGCTGAGCTCAACCATGTTGTACCACTTCCACATCTCTCACCTGGTCTGCAGCAACAGGCAAGCTGAGACTTGAGACCTAGTTCTCACTGCAGCTGAAGCTATACAGCTCCCATGTTGACTGTCTCCCCACCTGGCAAGGATAATAGGGCTGCAGTAACTTACATTATCACTGTCCAACAGAGTCTTGAGATCGCAAGTGAAATATCTGAGACAATCTACCCTGGTTATACTGCACCAACTTCGATACTTCCGAGTAACGGGCAAAAACATGGTCTGCAGTCAGGGCAGCTCCTGCAAACCCAAACCAGCTCCTCTGTCAGCCTGATATCCCAACCGGTTCTTTCAACATCTTGGCCAGCTCCGTCAACACCAGTCCAGCTACTCCAATCAGTAAGCAGCTCACTGATGGAGTAGACCTGCAGTACCTCTCGTTCTTGGAGTAGAATTGTCTTGCATTCATGAAAAACACATTTGGTTGGCTCCTGAGAGGCTGCTGCGTTCGGTTACCGGAAGTATATGATTATATGATGTTACTTTTAGTATGCTTCAATTTGAAGGTATTTTAATTCTTTCATCATATTCCAATATAATTTTTGAGTGCACCTAAATGAATTGAAATTGGAATGATCCATTCTCCCCCTTTTCCATCTTGTTTTCCTATGTCTTTCATTTATTGGTGCATAAGTGTATGGGTTATATGGTGTCAGTTGAAATAGACCCAGTGTTGCTATCTGGGTTTGTGGATGAAGTTTAGCTTTATGTATGTTGTTGATTACTGTCCTTGCAATATTTAGAAGGACAATATAGGATGCACAACTTTGCCAGCAAACTTACTAAGACTGCACAATGAACTAAGAAGCTCTCAAGTAATTTTCAAAATCAGGAATTTATTTTAGAGTCATTTAACCTCAATTTTGAGTAAATAGAGTTTGGTGGTGGGGTGGAGATGCCTCTCTACCAAAGGAGGTGTAAGGTGCTTCTCCTGTCTGCTAGCCTTCAGCCTACCCTTGGGTGAGCCCCCTTCCAATCAGGGTTGCGTAAGGTCATGGGAGTAAGTGGTGGATGGTTGTATGAACAACTGATGCACATCACAAGTCCTGGTTATATGATGACTGAATACTGAGGAGTATTGATAATGGCTGGGGTCACCCATCTTGTAAAGTCACTGCCCAGATGAAGGCAATGGCATACTGCTTTTCTAGAATAATTTGCCAAGCACAATCATGCTCAAGGAAGGACCATGATTACCTATGTCATATGGCACAGCATTTAATAATGATGATTTTGTCAGTAAAAACTTGTCTGTAGGAAGTACTTTGAGAACATCATTCACTCTTTCTGATAAAGTAGTCACCATTTAGTTGTGAAACATTTAAAATGATTGGGTCCTATTTATTCTTGACTTGTTTTACAGTTTGTGAATAATTTCCATCATGAACAAAAGAAGAACGAAGGACAGCAGTTTATCTCTAGGAGAGTGTATAGCCGAGGTTTGTAATTACAAATTACTTTGTATAATTTCCTATGTGTTACAAAAATTGGTTTTGTGTGTATACAAGATTCTTAATGAAAAATTGTTGTTAAAAACAAATGAGTACAATATATTTCATGGTGTTCCATGTTTGCCCCCAATCTTCCCCAGCTAATACAGTAATGGTAGAAGTATAGTTTGCTGCAGGAATAACTTGCATCTTTGGAACATTTTTCATATCATTTGTTGTTTTGTATTAAAGCTAATGTAGTGACCAATTAACACACAACAAATTCCAAAAAAAAGTTAGGACAGCAATGTTGGTTCAAAGATAAATATTGGCATGGTCACAGGCAGAACATGTCAGCTTATCAAGTGTACATTGGAGTTTAAATAAATGTGGATTGACCGTATTGAAATATATAATATCCTAAGAGAGCTTGACACTAGATATTGAGATGATTTCACTAATGGGCGGATCACAAACAAGACAGTATTACCACAAAATAAGGGGCTGGACATTTAAAATTGGTAAAGAAATTTCTAGGCCAGGATTCACTGTCCCTGAGGGTACTAGAGCAGATCATTAGATATATTTAAGGTAGAGATAGATCAATAGCAGAAGTGGAGTTGAGCCGAGCATGCGAGGAGAATTTCTTCGGACAGGTGGTGATGAATCTGGATTTTGTTGCCACAGGGGCTGTGATAGGTTTGTGATTGGTAGGGGTATAAAGGATTTAAAGGGGAAGTCAGGAAAGTTGGGTTGGAAAAAAACAACCATGATTAAATGCAAGAGCAGACTAGAGGGGCTGAATGGCCTTATTCTGTTCCTGTTATCTTATGGTCTTATTTTCAGCCTCCACAATATTGTATGATGGGGAAGTCTTAAGTGGCTTGGTGGCCTACACCTGATGCAATTTACCTGAGTCTTGTGTGTGATCTTTCAAAAGTACCCAAAAGACAATATACTTAAAAATGAAATGAATACTCAGCAGTTCAGCCAGCATCTTTTCAAAAGAAGTATATTTATTATTATGGCACAATAGCCAGGTATGAACCAGATAAAGTAGGAAAACAAGAACACTTTAAGTGGCAGAGAACAAAGGGTGAAGAATATGAGAGATGTGATACAGTTGGTGATAGTGCTGGCAGAGGGACTGAAAGCTTTTTAATTGCAAATGTTTTGTTTTGGAGGAGATGTACATGGGCAAATAAAGTCACAGGACAAAGGAAAGAAACAAACAATGCTGGAGCATTGAGATTCATAATACTAGTTGCTGGAAATGTGAAATAGAAGATATGCTGGAAATACTTTGCAGATTCAACTTTCGATTGCAAATTGACATTTAAATCCATTTTTTTAAAAATTGTAATGAGATTTAATAAAATTGCGGTATAAGACTGGAGCCCATGATCTGACATTGTTGTTAAGTGAGCAAGTTTTTTTTCTGTTTAATTTAGAGAAGTTAAACTTGTAACAAAATGTTTGATTCTATATTCCAATGTTTCATTTTGATTGAAAGAAATAACTCAAGAAGCCAATGGGACAGGAAGGCTTGAATTATTAGAATAGGTTGGATAGGCTGGCACTGATTTTCTTGAAGTGAAGAAGGCTGAGGGGGTGACCCAGTATTTATTTAGAGATACAGCATGGGACAGGCCCTTCTGGCTCAACAAACCTCACTGCCTGGCAACTCACCTACCTAACACTACCCTAATTACAAATGAATTTGCGATGACTAACTAACCTACTAACTGGTTTAACTTTGTGAAGAAACTGTGGAGGAAACTGGAGCACCTGGAGAAAACTCACACGGTCACGGAGAGAATGTACGGGCAGTGCCAGAATTGATCTCTGAACTCCGGAATGCCCTGAGCTGTAATAGCATCACACTAACTGCTATGCTACTATGGCACCCATGTATTTTATAGAGGTTTATAAAATGATATGTATAGACAAGATCAATTATAAAGGTCTTTTTCCCAGGCAAGGGAATCTAAAACTAGAGGACAAGGGTTTAAGAATTTGGTATTGTGCAATGAACCAGATCTGATTGGGGAGCTTAAGGTAAAGGAACCCTTACGAGACAGTGATTATAATATGATAGAATTTATCCTGCATCTTGAGGGGGGAAAGCTAAAATCAGTGTATCGATATTGCAATTGAGTAAAGTAACTACAGAGGCATGACAGAACAGTTGGGCAGAGTTGATTAGAAGGGGATGCAAGCAGTGATGATTGTAGAACAGCAGTGGTAGAAGTTTCTGAGAACATTTTGGAAGATGCAGGAATTAAAGATTTAAAAATAACTCGGTCTTTTGAAATTTTTGGTGGGCTGCCATCATCGCAAGAAGTTGGTTGTTGGTGAGACAGTGCAAGGTTTAAAAAGAGCTCCATGCCTTTTGGAACATTTCGGCAGGCTTCAGTCATAATTATCTCTTAGGCACTCAGCAGAGACCAATAAAAAGAAGTAGCCATTCTGGGATTCGGGCAGTGTTAGAATAATTCAACAAGCTTGGGCAAGAATAGGCGCAGGCTGGAATTGAGAGTTTAGAGTTACAGCAATTGTAGACGGGATGGTAGTTAAGGCAATGGAAAGCTTCCTCTGTGAAATGTAGGATTTCAGGGTACCTGACAGTCTCTCTGCTGACTAGGTCTGCAGGAAGTGCAAGATGGTGCCAGTGACCGTTGGTGACATGTTGTAGATAGCTCACAAAGCTAGAAGATACTCTTTTTCTTTTAGATACAGTGTCTTGAAAAAATATTCAGCCCAACTATTTTCATATTTTGCTGTCTCATTTTCCAAAACTTAAAATAGATTTTTTAGCTAATCCACAAAACATTGTGTATCATATCAAATCAAAATAAAAATACTAAAACTTTGTCAACAATCTACAAAATTGTGAGGCTGATAAAGTAGTCATCTCCTTTCTTCAGGTACAATATATTGTATTACCTTATCAACTCACTGAGTTTGTTGATGTAGACAATTGGAGATAATCTGTTTTTCAAAGAATTCATATAAATAAAGACCTCTCTCTGTAAGGTACAACAGTATGGTAGATTTTCAACAGACCAAACCAAAATGAAGACCAAAAAGTATTTGAGGTAAGTCAGGGAAGTGATAATAGAGAAGCACAAATCTGGGGAAGATCAACTCAAAGGCACTGAACATACGTCAGGCTCAGTGTAGCCCATTGTGGAAAATGTGGAAAAAAAAATGAAACCACATCCATACTGCCTACGTCAGGCCACCCCTCTAAACTTAGTCAATGGAGAAGAATGGCATCTGTAACAGAGGCTACTATGATGCCAACAGACATTGAGTGAGCTGCAGATGTCAATGGCTGCAATTGAAGATGAAGTTCATTGCTCCACAATTTTTCAGGCTTTGCACAAATGTAGTATTTATGGAGAAGCAACAAGGCACAAGCTTTGGCTAAGCAAGAAAGCATATCGTTGCCTGTAAAGGCTTAGCAAAATGTCACTTAGAAGAAACAGTGAAGATGTGGAAGAAAGTCTTGCGGTTGGATGAGACTAAGGGGGAACTTTTTTGGCCTCAACACTAAGTGGGTCATGTGATGTAAATCTAATGCTGCACATCAGCCAGGTAACACCTTCCCTACTGTAAAGTATGGTAGAGGTAGTGTCATGCTATTGGAATGCTTTTCACAGCAGGGACTGGAAAATCTGTTCAGCTTTGATGGGAAGATGAATGCTGCTAAATACATAGAGATCCTGGATAAAAACCTGCTAGCCTCTGCCAGAAAGTGTAAACTGGGGAGAAAGTTCATCTTTCAGCAGGACAACAACCTAAAGCACACTGCCAAAGCAACCATGGAGTAGCTTCAAATGAAGAAAATTGATGTACTTGAGTAGCCCAGTCAGAGTCCTGACTTTAACCCAATCAAGCATCTCTGGCAAGACCTCAAGTAGCCGTCCACCGCTACTCCCCAACTAACCTGGCACAGCTTGAGCAATTTCCAAGGAGGAATGGGCAAATCTTACTCCATTATATTGTTAAAATCTAATAGAGACCTATCCAAAAAGACTACTGGCTGTAATAACTGTGAGAGGTGGTTCAACTAAATACTGAGCAGTGGGGAATGAATAATTTTGAACTGATGACATTTAAGTTTTTGAATTTTTAGTTTTTCCATGCTTTGCAGTTTTGCCTGTTTTTTTTTTAAGGTTCTACTATGGAAAACAAAAGAGGACATAATTCACAAATAAAAATGCTCAGTTAAATTGATCAAAATCCCTGGTTGTAATACTCATTTATCTGAACAAAGGGTTGGGGGCTAAATACCTTTACAAGGCACTGTATACTTCTGAACTGTGATTGGGTGCAGCCTGTAATTTCCTTTTTAAGGACGTTCTTTTGCGCTGACTAAATGATTGGGCGTTTTTGCAGTTTTCTAGGGGATTCAATGTACACTCTGGAGAGTGTGGCCATTGTTGGGGATGTACATTGCTTTGATGCCTCATGGCAGAAGTGGAACTCATGGGTGGCTCCATTACTCCATGCCGCTTTAAAGCATCGAGCTCCTGGACGGGCTTTGCTCACCTTAGTGCCGAACTGGCTCTGCAGCTGTGAACTCACTTTCAGAATCTATGTATTATCTGTTCTTTTTTTTTCACTCATTTGGTGTTTGACTGTCTTGTGTGGGTCTTTTTAAAATGGGTTCTATTGTTTTTCAATCAAAAATGAGAAAATCTGCAAATCACACAAAATGCTGGAGGAGCTCAGCAGGCCTGATGAAGGGTCTTCCCCCGAAACGTCAACTGTACTCTTTTCCTTAGATGCTGCCTGGCCTGCTGAGTTCCTCCAGCATTTTGTGTGTATTGCTTCTATTGTTTATCTTTGTTTTGTGGCAATAATGTATTAGCCTGTAATTGCAAATGTCATTGTACTTTTGATGAAAGGAGAGGCTAAAGGTAGGAAATTACAGGCCAGTTAGCCAGACTTCAGTGGCTGAGAAGAGATTGGAGCCCATTGTTAAAGATGGTGTTTTGGGGTACTTGGAGGCACATGATAAAGTAGGCTGAAGTTAACAGTATTTCCCTGAGGGAAATCTTGCCTGACAAATCTTTTGGAATTCTTGGAAGAAATAACAGCCAGAGCAGACGACGAACAGACAGACATACTTTATTGATCCCGAGGGAGATTGGGTTTCGTTACAGTCGTATCAACCAAGAATACTGTAGAAATATAGCAATATAAAACCATAAATAATTAAATAATAATAAGTTAATTATGCCAAGTGGAAATAAGTCCAGGACCAGCCTATTGGCTCAGGGTGTCTGACACTCCGAGGGAGGAGTTGTAAAGTTTGATGGCCACAGGCAGGAATGACTTCCTATGACGCTCAGTTTTGCATCTCGGTGGAATGAGTCCCTGGCTGAATGTACTCCTGTGCCTAACCAGTACATTATGGAGTGGATGGGAGACATTGTCCAAGATGGCATACAACATGGACAGCATCTTCTTTTCAGACACCACTGTCAGACAGTCCAGTTCCACCCCCACAACATCACTGGCCTTACGAATGAGTTTGTTGATTCTGTTGGTGTCTGCTACCCTCAGCCTGCTGCCCCAGCACACAACAGCAAACATGATAGCGCTGGCCGCCACAGACTTGTAGAACATCCTCAGCATTATCCGGCAGATGTTAAAGGACGTCAGTCTCCTCAGGAAGTAGATACAGCTCTGACCCTTCTTGTAGACAGCCTCAGTGTTCTTTGATCAGTCCAGTTTATTGTCAATTCGTATCCCCAAGTATTTGTAATCCTCCATGTCCACACTGACCCCTTGGATGGAAACAGGGGTCACCGGTGTCTTAGCCCTCCTCAGGTCCACCACCAGCTCCTTAGTCTTTTTCACATTAAGCTGCAGATGATTCTGCTCACACCATGTGACAAAGTTTCCCACCATAGCCCTGTACTCAGCCTCATCCCCCTTGTTGATGCATCCAACTATGGCAGAGCCATCAGAAAACTTCTGAAGATGGCAAGACTCTGCGCAGTAGTTGAAATCCGAGGTATAGATGGTGAAGAGAAAGGGAGACAGGACAGTCCCTTGTGGAGCCCCAGTGCTGCTGACCACTCTGTCACTCAGTGTTGCAAGCGCACGTACTGTGGTCTGCCAGTCAGATAATCAATAATCCATGACACCAGGGAAGCATCCACCTGCATCACTGTCAGCTTCTCACCCAGCAGAGCAGGGTGGATGGTATTGAATGCACTGGAGAAGTGAAAAAACAGGATCCTCACAGTGCTGGCCGGCTTGTCCAGGTGGGTGTAGACACGGTTCAGCAGGTAGACGATGGCATGCTCAACTCCTAGTCGGGGCTGGTAGGTGAACTGGAGGGGGGTCTAAGTGTGGCCTAATCCTAGGCCAGAGCTGCTCTAGAACATGTCTCTCCAGGGTCTTCATGATGTGGGAGATCAATGCCACCAGTCTGTAGTCATTGGAGCCACTGGGGCGCGGCGTCATCGGTACAGGGACGAGGCAGGAAGTCTTCCACAGCACAGGGACCCTCTGGAGACTCAGGCTCAGGTTGAAGACATGGTGAAGTACTCCACATAGCTGGGGGACACAGGTTTTGAGCTCCCTGGGGCTGACACCATCTGGGCCTGCAGCCTTGCTTGGGTGGAGATGTTTCAGCTGTCTTCTCACCTGTTCAGCTGTGAAGCCCACTGTGGTGGTTTTAGGTGTGGGAGGGGTGTAGTCACGAGAGCAGGATGGGGGGCTGTAAGGAGGTGTAGGAGGGGAGAGTGGAGTATGTGTTGGTTGGGGGCCGACAACAGATGAATCATGTGGGAGTGGGCAGGGGCCACAGTGTCAGATCTGTTGAAGAAAAGATTAAGTTAATTGGCCCTGTCCACACTGCCTTCAGCTCCTCTGTTGCTAGTTTGCCGGAACCCAGTGATGGTCCTCATCCCACTCCAGACCTCTCTCATGTTGTTCTGCTGGAGTTTCCACTGGAGCTTTCTCCTACACCTGTCTTTAGCCTCCCTGATCTTGGCTTTCAGGTCCCTCTGTATTGTCCTCAGCTCCTTCCTATTCCCATCTCTAAACACCCTCTTTTTAGTGTTCAGGATGTCCTTAATGTCCGTTGTTACCCATGGCTTGTTATTTGAATAACAAAGGACAGTTCTTGCCAGAACTTTGCAGTCCACACAGAAGTTGATGTAACCAGTGATGCACTCTGTGAGCCCATCAATGTCCTCTCCACGTGGCTCACAGAGTGCCTGCCACCTCGCCACCTCAAAACAACCCTAGAATGTCTCATAAAGGAAGAAAGAGTCAAAGAAGAGTCAGTGGACATTGTTTACTTTGATTTTTAGAAGGCCTTTGACAAGGTGCCACAAATGAAGCTGCTTAACAAGGTAAGAGCCCATGGTATTATAGGGAAGATACTGGCATGGATAGAAGATTGGCTGACTGGCAGGAGGCAAAGAGTGGGTATAAAAGGGCTTTTTCTGGTTAGCTGCCTGTTACTAATGGTGTTCTACAGCAGTTGATATTGGGACCACTACTTGTATCACAGTGATTTGGATGATGGAATTAATAGCTTTGTGGCCAAGTTTACAGAAGGGCAAGTAGGGTTGAGAAAGCAGGCAGCCTACAGAAGGATTAGACCGATTAAGAGAATTGGCAGATGGAATATGGTGTAAGGAAGTGTATAGTCATGCATTTTGGTAGAAGGAATAAAGGCATAGACTTTTTTAAAAAACGGGAAGAAAATTAAAAATTCAGAGATTCAAAGGGACCTGGAAATCCTTGTGCAGGATTCCTTAGAGGTTAACTTGAAGGTTGAGTCGGTGGTAAGGTAGACAAATACAATGTTTGCATTAATTTTGAGAGGACTAGAATATAAGAGCAAGGATGTAATGCTGAGTCTTTTTAAGGTATTATCCAAACCACGCTTGGAGTATTGTGAGCAGTTTTGGGCCCCTTGGCATTGGATAGAGTCCAGAGGAGGTTCAGGAGAATAATTCCAGGAATGAAAGGGTTTAGGGTACGCAGAGCACTTGATATCTCTGGACCAGTACTTGCTGGAGTTTTGAGGGGGGCAACTCATTGAAAGCACTAAATAGAATGTATGTGGAGAGGCTGTTTCCTAAAGTGGAAGAGTTTTGGACCAGAGGGCACAGTCAAAGACAGCATAAAGGCAAAAGAGAAGGCATGCTGTACTGCAAAAATTTAACAGGAAGCTAGAAGATTGGAGCGCTTTTTGAAACCAACTGAAGGCAACCTTTAAAAAGCATAGTTGGAGAAAAGTAGAAATATGAAAGTAAGCTAGCTCATAATTACAAAGAGGATACCAAAAGTTTTATTTCAGTTATATTAAGAGTAAACAATAAGTAAGTATGGATCTTAGATGCTGGAAGATGGTGCTGGAGAAGTCATTATGGGGGACAAAGATTGGCAGACAAATGAATACATATTTTGCATCAGTCTTCAGTGTGGAAGACACTAACAACATGTCAACAATTCGATATTCAGGGGGCAAAAGTGAGTGTAATTGTTATTACTAAGGAAAGGATGCTTGTGAAGCTGAAAGCTCCCTGAAGGTAGATAAGTCACCTGGCCCAGATGGATTACATCTCAGGATTCATAAAGAGGTAGCTGAAGAGATTGTGGAGAAATAAGTTATGATCTTTCAACTGTCACAAGAGTTGTAAGTGGTTCTGGAGGACTGGAAAGTTGCAAATGTCACCCCACTCTTTAAGAAGGGGGAAGGTAGAAGACAGGAAATTGTACACCGGTTAGCCTGATTTAAGATTTTATCATCCATAATTAAGGATGAGATTTCAGGCTACTTAAGAACAATAAAATAAGCTGAAGTCAGCATGGTTTCCTTAAGAGGAGGTTTTGCATGACAAAATAATTTGAACTCTTTGAGGAAATAACAGGTAAAATAGACAAAGGAGATGCAGTGAATGTTGCTTACTTGGGTTTTCAGAAGGCCTTTAAGAAGGTGCTGCACATGAACCTGTTAAACAGTATAGAAGTCCATGTTATTATAGTAAGTAAAAGATTGAGTGACTGCCAGAAGGCAAAGAATGGCAATAAAGGAGGATATTTCAAATTGGCTGCTGTTGACCAGTAGTGTTCTGCAGTAGTCAATGTTCTGTTACTTTCCATGTAATATAACATGGACGTGATGAAATTGATGGTTTTGTGGCCAAGTTTGTAGATGATACAAAAGATGGAGGGGCAAGTAGTGTTGAGGAAGCAGGGAGTCTGCAGAAGTCTTGGACAAATTGGGAGAATGCACAGAAAGTGCCAGGTGGTTGCAGCATAGAGAACTGTGTCATGCACTTTAGTAGAAGGAATACAGGTATTTTCTAAATGGGTAAATAATTCAGAAATCAGAGTTGCAAAGGGACTTGCTTGGAAGCCCTTGGTGAGGATTCCTTGAAGGTTAGCTTGCAAGTTGAGTCAGTAATAAGGAAGGTATATCCTTTGTTAATATTCATTTCAAGAGGATTAGTATCGAAAAATACAGAGTAATGCTGAGCAATGTACACAAAATATTACAGCAGGATTTCTTAACCAGGGTTCTGCAAAACCCTAGGGTTTAGCAAGAGATAGTGATTTTAAAAAAAAAAACTTTTTTTGAAACTTCGCCCAATGTATGATGCTAGCACTTGTAGTGGTGGGCAGCAACTGAGCAGCCCCAGTAACAATCTCGGCCCTGTATGGCAGTGCACAGTTGGACCGTGTTTATTTGGTTGAGTCTATTCTCAGCTTTTGACAGAAGATAGGGGAGGCCATTGTGTGCTGTATTGCTTGAAGGGGAGAGTGTTGAGGAGTGTGAAGTGTTTTCTGAGCATTGAATTGACTCGCCCAACTCGAGCTGTAACATCAGCCTCTCACTCCCGAATTGCCTCCCAACTTCCACCTGTGCGCTGCCAACTGACTTAAGGTAGCGAATGAAATGCCAGTGTGGTAGAAAATTGGAGGGAAATTTTCATTCTAAAGGTGGTCCAGTGTGGCGATTTTTGAAGAGGAGGTGTGAGATGGAAGAGGAGGATTCTAGGCGTAGGCCTATGGACAATTCTGATAAGGTTAACGATGAAGAATTATAATCTACTGAGTTGTTTCACTGCACTAGTGCAACAATGGACGCAAAAATGTCTGTCTGTACAATGAAAGCTGTTTATCAATGGGTTTCACATGGATGGGTGATTCTAGTTGTCCTATTTTATTGGGCCTAATCTGTGGCAAACAACTTAGAAATGGAGCAGTAGCTCCAGCAAAATTGAAAAGACACTGACCTACAAATCACAGACATATGACACGTAAAAAAGCTGATTATTTTAAACGACTATTGGAATCTCAAAACAGATTAAAGTCTTTGAAAATAAAGACACACTCAGTAAAAAGTTTCTGGAAGCAAATTACTTAGTAGCTTTAAGACCAGTTCACTCAAAAATGTTTTTAAAAAACTGTAAAAACCTGGAGAAAGAGCACACCAGCCTCCTGCTACATACAGATATCTGGTGGGTTAACACTGGAAGAGAACTCAGCAGGGTGTTCGAGCTGAAAGGTAAATTGCAGAAGAACTTTCAATAAAATAATAGGCCAGATTTTGCTAAGAGTTTGAAGATGAAGAATAGCAGTAGAAACTAGCCTATGTAACAGACATTTTTTTCATCAGATGAACCAACTAATTGAACAAGTCTCTGGAAGGTCCTGGCGCAAGTGTTTTGACTTCAAGTGACAAGATCCTTGGATTTAAAAGGAAACTGAGTGTTTGGAAGAAATCATGTTGCAAAAGGAATTCTTGAAATGTTTCCGCTGCTGCTTGAGCTTGAGAGTGAGGAAGGGTATCAGAAAGTCTCGAATCTTATTGAAAACCACCTGGAAGAACTGCAGAATAAAACTGAACAATATTTTCCCTCCCTTTCAACACGTGTATGACTGAGTAAGGGACACTTTCTCTAAATCTTCTGCTCAGCCTGAGAGCTTGACTTTGGGAAAAGAGGAAGAACTAGAGATGCAATCTGATTGTGGACTCAAGATGAGATTTACTGACCTGCCCACAGACGTGTTCTGGATTTCTGTAAAAGAAGAGTATTCTGCCATTCATAGGAAAGCAAGGAATATTTTGCTGTAGTTTTCAACTTCTTGCACGTCTCAGCAAGCTTTTTCTTGTTTATCAAGCCGCAAGAGCAAGGATAAAAATTGTTTTATTTCAGTTGAAGGTGAAATCCGTGTGTGCTTATATCAAGCTCAACCCAGAATTGAGAAATTATTTGTCTTATGAGTTTTTAAAATTTGTGATTGGGAAAGAAAGAGATCAATTTCTAGAAAGATAAGTAACCTTAACTATTTTTTTCAAAAAGAAAGTCTGGCTAAAAATTAATTCTCTACTCAAAAGAGCATTGACAATTATTTTTGGATTATTATATCGACAACTTACTGATTATGCTAGTGTACCATGAGCTCCAGATATTATAATTTTTATGCAAGGGTTCCCTGAGACCTGAAATTATTTCAAGGGTTCCTCCAGAGCAGAAAGTTTGAGAAAGGCTGTGCTAGAAGAGCTCTGTTAGTCAGGCAGCATCTCTGGAAATAAAAAAAAAACAGTGGACATGTTGAGCCAAGGCACTTTATCAGGACATTAAAGTTAAGGTAATGTAATGATGAAGTTTATAAATTATTACCCATACCAGATTTGGAGTATTGAGAGTTGTTTTGAGCCCCTTATCTAAGAAAGGGTGCACAGATGTTGGACAGAAGGTTTACAAGAATGATACGAGGGATGGAAAGGTTATCATATGAGGAACTCTGGGTCTGTACTCACTAGAGTTTAGAAGAATAAGGGAGATTTCATTGAAACTGACAGAATATTGAAGGGTGTGGATGGAGTGGACATGCAGAGGATGTTTCCAGAAGTGGGAGAATCTAGGACCAGAGGCCTCAATAAAAGGATGTTCCTTTAAAAAAAGAGATGAAGAGGGATTTCTTACCCAGGGAGTGGTGAATCTGTGGAATTCATTGCCACTGACAGCTGTGGAGGCCAAGTCAGTGAGTATATTTAAAGCAAGAGTTTGATATGTTCTTGATTAATAAAGGTGTCAAAGGCTATAGGGAGAAGGCATGAGAAAGGAATTGAGAGAGAAATGTAAGTCATCCATGATCAAATGGCAAAGCAGACTTTATGGAATGAATGGCCGAGTTCTGCTACTCTGTTTTATGGTCTTTAGATGTTAGGAGAAAGATTTAAAGGGAACATCAGAGGAAGATTTTTCACATGGTGGGTGTTGGGTATATAGATTGAACAACCTGAAGAGGTTTTGAGGACAGGTGTAATTACAGTGTCTTAAAGATATCCAGACAGGTGCCTGGATAGAAATGTTTAGAACAGTGGTTCCAAAGCTAGGTAATATCGCCCATACCTTCTGGGGTAGTGGGAATTTGTAAAGGGACGATAAACATAAAGAGGGCAGTAGCAAGGGGTCAGCTGAGAATTACGGGCTTAATTCAAGAAATTAATTACTTATTATAAGCATTTGATCCTCAGTGTCTCATAATTGATTACAGAGATCACATAATCATCATTTCCTAACCCACCATTCTGTTAGACTCTGCTCAGGACCCCTTAACCATCAGGCTCTTAACCATCCCATCACTGAACTGTTCCTGGAACCTAAGGACTCTTCAGCTCATGTTCTTGATGATGCTTATTGTTTGTTTATTTGTTTATTATTATTATTTTCTTTTTTTATTTGCACAGTTTAATATCTTTTGCACAATGATTGTCCTTACACTGATTCTATTGTGATTTTTGGATTTACTTTGTTTGTCCACAGGACAAAAGAAACTCAGGGTTGTATATGGTGACATATATGTACTTCGATAATAAATTTACTTCAAACTACTTATTGTAATTTATAGTTTTTATTATTATGCAATGTACTGCTGCCACAAAAAAAAATCAAATTTCATGGCATCTGCCAGTGATGTTAAATCTGATTCTGGAAAAATATCAAGTGCCATGTTCTCAATACTCAACTATTTTGAGCTTTGTATTGCGAATGATGAACAGTTTGAACACTTGCTATTGCATACGCAAGTCAGATGGCTCTCAAAAAGAAATTGCCTGAGAGGCTTTTATGTGCTTTTTGAAACTTTTCTTTGAAGACTCAAATGCTTCATTCAGTAATCAATTCAAAAATATTGAGCATAGCGTTACTTTTTTTGTCAATTTTTGTAAAGTAATGAAATCAACCTTTCATTGCGAGGGAATGATGTAAACCTTATTTCCGAGTTGGAATAGAAAGAATGAATACCAGATGATGATCTTCAAGTACACTGTGCCCACCTGGGTGAGCTGCATAAAGACATGTCGGAGAGATTTCAGGATCTTCTCTTGATTCAAGTTCCAGATTGGGTAATAAATCCATTCCTGAACACCTGTTATGAGGTATGAACAGGAAGGATGGAGGATCTTGCTACAAAATGACTTTGAGCCAAAGCCAAGCTTCAAAAATTCATATCAAGACTTTTGGTTGCAGAAATAAATCTTTGTGAACTCTATTCTGCTCTGTAATAAAAGGTTAAGACGTTGCCTGTGCCTTTCCAATATCATATTTAGTGGAGTGCAGTTTCAATGCAGTCACGCAGCTTCTTTCAAAGCAATGAAACAGCATGTTACTTAATGTGGGAATCTGAGACTCCTGAGTGACATTCAGCCTGATATTTAGAAGTTGCACCAAGCCCATCCAAATCACTGAATGGTGAAAAGGCAATGAAGTAGTAAATAGTTGAACTACTAATGTATGCTCTAAAATTGTTGATGAAAATTGTTTCTACCTAATTAAATAAGGAGGTTATTTTATTTATAGCTTTAAATAGATCTGAATAATTTTTGCGCTGTGCATTACTGAGAACTGTGCATCATAAATCAAAATTCTTTATAGTTTTTATGTAATGGCCAGAAAGGGAGGGGTTAGTGTTGAGGATGTGGTCCATGAGCCAAGGGGACAGCAACCAAAAAAGTTTGAGATCCACTTGTGTAGACTGGTATGAGTTTGGCAGGGGTTAGAAGGGCTTAAAGACATTTTCTGTGCTTGATTACTCTATCATAATGCTTTGTTTTATTTGGGTTCTTGTTGAAGGAAGAACCCAATGGAAGGAAGCAAGCCCTTCAGCCTTTCTGCTTCACGCCAACCACGATGCCCTTGTGGAGTGGTTAGACTTGCCCATGTTTGGCCCATATCCTTCAAAACCTTTCTTATCCATGTACCTGTTCAACTACCTTTTATACGTCTTATTGTACCAACCTCAATATCTTCCTCAAGCAGCCATTCTATATACTGACCACCCTCTAGGTGGAAAACGTCACCCTATTAAATTAATAAAACCTATTAATAGGTTCCTATTAAATCTCTTCCTTCTGTCTTTAAGCCAATGACCTCTAGTTCTCAATTTCCCAACACTGGGAAAAGACTGAGTTCATTTCCTTCATCTATGCCTCTCATGATTTAAACTATAAAATCACCTCTCAGTTTTCTGTGCTCCAAGGAAAATAGTCATAGCCAGTCCAACCTTTCCCTGTAACCCAGTCTCTGGTATCATCTTTGTATGTAAAACTTTTCTGTACTCTTTCCAGTTCAATAATATCTTTCCTGCACCAGAGTGACCGAAACAGAACTCTATACTCCAAGGGCAACCACGCGATGACCTTCCAACTTTGATACTCAATGCCCTGACTTGTTGAGGTCAGCAAGCCTTCTTCAACACCTAATCTACCTGTGACTCCACTTTAAGGGAATCACATACCTGAACTTAAAAGTTCCTCTTTTCTAGAACACACCCCAGGAAACCTATTGTTTACTGTGAAAGCCCTCATTTTAGAGGATCTGTCCTGGGTCTAGCACATGTCCTATCAGGGTCTAGAACCAAAATGGATAATTTCACTCATCTTCACTTACCCCATCACTAAACTGTTCCCAAAACCTATGAACTCATTTTGAAGGACTCTTCATGTCATGTTCTTAATATTTATTGCTTATTTGTTTATTATTATTATTATTTCTCTTTATATATGCACTTGTTTTACACATTAGTTGCTTGTCCATCTTGTTGGGTGGGTCTTTCATTGATTGTTTTATGTTTCTTGTATCTTCTATGATCGGCCACAAGAAAATGAATCATGGGGTTGTATATGGTGACGTGTACTTTGATAATAAATTTACTTTGAACTTTGAATCTTGATTGGACTTTCCATTATGCAGCACCTCGCACTTTCCTGAGAATTATTATCTCTTGACACCCTGGTCAGCACTGTGGAGGTCTTGTACTGCAGATGATTGAAAGAAAAACAGATTTATTCAGCATTATTCATGATCAGCAGGACGAAGGGTCTCGGACCGAAACATCAACAGTGCTTCTCCCTATAGATGTTACCTGGCCTGCTGCGTTCCACCAGCATTTTGTGTGTGTTGCTTGAATTTCCAGCATCTGCAGATTTCCTCTTGTTTATCTATGACCTCAATGACATTAGAGGTGGTGTGCCAGTGAATCACCTGTTCTGGTGGGCTCTCTTCAAGTATAATATACACAAATGCTGGAGGGCCTCAGCAGGTCAGCTAGCATCTATAGAAATTAATAAACAGTCCATGTTTTGGGCTGAAACCTTTCTTCAGAGCTGGAAAGGGGAAGATGACAGAATAAAAAAAAAAGTGGGGGTGGTGGAAGGAGGCTGTAAGATAGGCAAGTAGATAGGAAAGCGAAGGGTGTGGAGAAGAAGGAATCTGATAGGAAAGGAGAGTGAACTATAGGAGAAAGGGGAGGAGGAAGGACATCATGGGGGAGAGGTGTCAGAAATGAACCAAGTGACCAAGGGCAGGGTGGAAGTTGGAAACAAAAATTGATGAAATTGGGTCCATCAATGCAGTAGGCAGTGTAGCACAGAAACAGCTGGGAAGCATCACCAGGGAAGGCATGGAACATGGATTGTTCCATGTAGCCAACAAAAAAGCGTACATAGCTGGGGCCCATATGTGTGTCCACGGCTACACCTTGAGTTTAGAAAAAGTGGGAGGAGCTAAAAGAAGCTATGAGGGTGAAGGCCAGTTCCACTAAACAGAGGGTGGTGGTGGTGAAGGGCAAATGGTTGGCTATGTTGTCCAGAACGAAGTGGAAATCTTGAAGTCCTCCTTGATGCAGGATAGAAGTGTTTAAGGACCGGACATCCATGGTGAAAATGAGGTGATCAAGGCTAAGGGAATTGCAAGTTG
Organism: Hypanus sabinus; assembly: GCF_030144855.1. NCBI lineage: Eukaryota > Metazoa > Chordata > Chondrichthyes > Myliobatiformes > Dasyatidae > Hypanus > Hypanus sabinus. The sequence goes on along the minus strand of NC_082710.1, from coordinate 103,195,527 downwards.
TTGAAGAAATTGCGAGCATGTGATGTGTCCTGGATGTAGATGGGAAGGGACTGAGCCTTGGGGACGGGGTGGGGGATAGAATGGAATTGACGTATGTGGACAAGAGTTCAGTAGGGCAGCAGCAGGCAGAAAACCCATTGTCTCTGCATGCTGTTTTCAAGGATAAGTGCCTTTGTTAGAAATTACAGTTTTGGAAAGACTGATTCACCTCATTTAACTGCAGATCAGTCCATTTAATGTCAGTCAAGAAAAATATGCGATAAAGCATAAAAACACATTTAATTCTTACTTGAGCATTGGAGCAGTCTTGCTGGCTTCAAAGTGGTCAGTGTGTTTGGACCCTTTAATGTGATCATTTTCAGAGTAGACAAGCATTGAGTAATGGTGGAAAAATTGTTATTTTTCTTTTACGTTTAATTTAAAAGCACTAAAAGCACTAGAGTTAAAAACATTAAAATTGTTAAAGCTAACATTCAATAATTAAAGCAGAACTACTTAACCTATCTTCACAGAACAGATGCTTACCATTTATTTGAATAGAAACTATTATGCTGGCATGAGCTTTAAGCTGACTGTACTGAAAGGTGGGGAGCAGCAGAAAATCATTCTGCCCTATTGAATTATGATCTCCTGTGGTCACTCTGCTGATAAATTGGTGTTCTTCTATGTGAATAAAGTTTGGAGGATGTACCAAAAATAGGTGAACAAAATATGTACAATATGAGTGACTTCTATGTCAATTATCAGCTGTGACTTGATAACACCACCACTGACTGAGGAGGCAAGCTCTGAAGGATGTGTCTGTCTATTTAGGTCTTAACAAGCAGCAAACAAGCAAACCTCAAAAAAGTTCTCTGACACGTACAGTACTGCTAGAAAGTTTGTGAACCCTGAGAATTTTCTTTATTTCTGCATAAATATAACCTAAAATGGGATCAAATTGTCATGTAAATCCTAAAACTAGATAGAGAACTCTATTAAATAAATAACACAAAAAATTATTCTTGTTCATTTATTTATTGAGGAAAAAAAAGATGCACTATTACATGGATTTGTTGGAAAAAGTATGTGAACCTCTGGTGTAATGTCTTCTACAAAAGCATTTTGGAGTTAGGTGTTCCAATCAGTGAGATGAGATTGAAGGTGTGAGTTGTAGAGGTGCCCTGCCCTATATATATGTAAGACACACTAAGTCAGGTTACTGACAGAGCCTGCTCTTCTCAAGACAGATCTGTTTATGTGCACAATACCTTGATCAAAACAACTTTCAAGGGACCTTAGAAGAGGGATTTAGAGATGCATGAAACTGGAAAAACATTTCTAAGGACCTGAATGTTCATCAGTCTGCAGTAGCAGAAATTGTCTACAAATGGAGGAATCTTAATACTGTTGCTGCTGTCCTTAAGAGTGAGCATCCTGCAAAGATCACACCAAGAGCACAACATGCAATGCTCAAGGAGCTGGAAAGGAACCCAAGGGTAACAGCAAAATACCTGCAGACATCTCTTGAACTTGCTGAAGTCCCTGTTCATTTGTCCACTATAAGAAAAACAGGAATGGTGTTCATGAAAGGACACCGAGGAGGAAACAGCAAAAACATTGCTGCACATCTCAGGTTTGCATAAGGCCACCTAGATGTTCTATGATGCATCTGGGACAATATTCTGTGAACAGATGAGACAAAAGTTTAACTTTCTTACTATGAATTGCACATTGCTGTGTTTGGAGGACAAAAGGAACTGCACATCAACACCACAACCTCATTCCAACTGTGAAGCATGGTGGATGCAGACTATTTGTCCCATTAATGCTCTACTAGCTCTTTCCATCAGCCCCATATCCTTGCTTGTTTCTCTGTAACTTGTTCTTGCTCGTTTATCCTTCAACAACCCTCAGTTCTTCTGCACCTACCACCACCAGGGGTAATGTACTGTAGGCAATTAACACTTCAAGGAATGGTTGGGTTGAGTTGTTCTCTGATCTTGGCAATTTACTTGTGAATGTTTGTTACCATGAGAGGAGGCATCATCAGTGGGCTGTAATGTGTGTACGTAAATTGCCAAGATCGGAGAACAACTCAAACCAACAATCAACCACCCAAACTACACACTTACTGAATTATTTCCCCTTCAGGAAATTCCCTCTAGAAACCAAAATGCACTGCTTCTTTGGCTGTTTCTTTCCCCTCGGAACTCCAGCTGATTGTTGGAAGAAATCTTCCTTTCATAAAGCCATATTAACTCTACTCAGTTGTTTTGCTGTTACCTTCTAAAACTGGATTCTAACGTTTTACCATTAAAAGTTGCTGGGCCGACTAGCTCACTTCTTGTCTCCCCCTTTCTTGACTAATGACTATATATTTTTATATCTCATCATAAGGCCCCAGTTTTGACTGGACTAGTTTCACTCTTGAAAAAACAACCATCCTGAGTCAGTCCTGAGGAAGAGTTTTGGCCTGAAAGAATGACTGTTTATTCATTTCTGCAAATACTGCATGACCTGATGAGTTCCTCTAGAATTATCTATGAGTACGTGTTGCTTAAATTAATTTATTCTGCAAAAGGTTCTCCCTGCAGTTTTTGAGTGAAAGCTTTTTCATATTTTGACTGTATCCTTGTCAAATTCTCAACATCTTGGAGTCACCAAGCAACATTCAAATAAACCTTAGGCTGCCATTTGTGATCAGAATTAAGACCATCCAAAGTAGAACACATCTTTAGTGAGTGATTTACAAAGATCCTTTTGAACTGGATCTTTTACATTAAAGATTAAATACCTGAGTGCCTGAATTATGGGGTAAGGTTGGCTGGGCTAGTTCATTATTCCTTAGAACTTAGGAAAAGTAGGGCAACCTTATAAAAATGTTTGCAGTTATGAGAGGCATATTTATCTATTACTGAGATACAGTGCAGAATAGGCCCTTTCAGCTGTGCCACCCAGCAATCCCCCAATTTCAACATAGCCTAATCACGTGCCAATTTAAAATGATCAATTAACCTTATCCAATGAGGAGTGTTTGATGCCTCTGGGCCTGTACTCACTGGAATTTAGAAGAATGAGGATGGGGATCCCAATGAAACTTACTGAATGTTGAAAGACCTTGATAGAGTGCATGTGGAGATAATGTTTTCTATGGTGGGGGAGTCAAAGACTAGAGGACACAGCCTCAGAATAGAGGGGTGACCATTTAGAACTGAGATGAGGAAATTCTTCAGCCGGAGAGTGGTGACTCTGTAGAATTCATTGTCACAGGCGGCTGTGGAGGGCAAGCCATTGGGTATATTTAAGGCAGAGTTTGTTCGATTTTTGATTAGTCAGGGTCCATAGGGATATGGGAAGAAGTCAGGAGATTGGGTTTGAGAAAGAAATGGATCAGCCATGATAAAAGGATGGAACAGACTCGATGAGCCAAATGGCCTAATTCTGTTCCTGTATCTGCTGGTCAAGGAGCATCATGGTTTGGGGTTGCTTTGCTGCCTCAAGGCCCGGACAGCTTGCAATCATTCAAGGAGCAATGAATTCAAATATATATCAAGACATTTTATAGGACAATGTCAGGGTAGCAGTCTGTCACCTGAAGCTTAATAGAAGTTGAATAATGCAACAAGACAGTGATCCGAAAGATAAAAGTAAATTAACAACAGAATGGTTTCAAAAGAAGAAAATTTGTGTTTTGGAATGACTTTTTCAAAATGTTGTGGAAGGACCTGAAGCAAGCAGTTCATGGAAAGGAAGCCCACCAGCATCCCAGAGTTGAACCAGTTTTGTAAGGAGGAATGGCCTAAAACTCCTCCAAGCCGATGTGCAGGACTGATCAACAATTACCAAAAACACTTGGTTGAAGTTATTGCTGTACAAGGAGGTCACACCAGTTACTGAAAGCAGGTCTTTTGCTGTACCCTTGGGTTTTTTTCACCTCCTTCACCATTACACGTTGTGCTCCTGGTATGACCTTTGTTTTTGTGTTATTTATTTAATTTGGTTCTTTGTATCTAGTTTCACGACTTGCATGAAGCTCATCACATTTTAGGTCATAGTTAAGCAGAAATAGAGAATATTCTATAGGGTTCACAAACTTTCTTTAAAGTATTCTAGCATTTTCCCTACAGATGACTACAGGTTAATTCAGTCTCTTTTTCCTTGTTTTCTGTTTCCTTTCTTGAATAATGTCATTATACTTATCTGCCATACAATCCAAATTGAGTAAAATCTGGAGTGTTAGAAGATGACAGCCAAAACATCTAACATCTCCATAGCCAGCTCTTACAGCTTACTGAGTTATATTAATTTTCTGTTGTTCTGAATTTTTTTACTTATACATGTAACTTGGAGACCCGTAGTTCCCTCTACTTCCAGGAATATTCTCGTGTGTTCTTACATGAAGTCAAAAACAAATCGGCTTTGAATTTTTTGCCAATTTGTTCTGAGTTCGGGTGTTGAGAAGGTGGAAAAGAACAATCGAATTAAGGTATTGCCAGAGCTTTAATGGTGTGAAGCTGTAAATCAATCCAGATAAATTAATTAAAAATTCATATGAATTTCTCCAAGTTTTGAATTGAGCAGTACATTTAACTTACTGCATTAGTATAACTCTCAGGTGATATGTCATTGTAAAATATTATTAGCTGCAAAACAGTACTTTTATGAACTGCATGGTAATGGGAAGACTGATCAGTAAAACTAGTTAATGGAAGACACGTCAGATCTGAGATTGGGGGTGGCTTTGTAGCTGTTCATCAGGTGTGGGACAAGTTAATTGAAATAAGTAACTTCTCAAAATTCGGCATCTGTCAGAGTCGAGTTTATTGTCATGCACAGGTGCAATGAAAGCATCACTTGCAGCAGCTTCACAGGCACATACCATCAGATACACAGCAGTCTCCTGAAAAACACAAATTAAACTTGAGTTCTGATATAGGGTCACAGCCCGAAACATTGACTGTTTGCTCTTTTCCCTAAACATTGCCTGGCCAGCTGAATTCATTTCATTTGTCCTTCCCAAATAAAAGATAAAATATTAAAAAGATTATCTTTATTTGCCAAATGTACATCAAGGCATACAGTGAAATGCCTTGTCTTGCGTTAATGACGAACACAGTCCAAGGATGTGTTAGGGGCAACCTGTAAGTATTACCATGCTTTCAGTGCCAGCATAGCATGGCCACAACTTACTAACCTGTATGTCTTTCAAATATGTGAGTAAACTGGAGCACCTGGAGGAAAACCACAGTCATGAGGAGAATGGACAAACACCATAGAGACAGTGGCAGAATTGAATCCCATTCATATGTACTGGCGAAGTATTATACTCGCCCTTGTGCTGTAGTGCCATCCCTGCATGGTGAACAAGCTCATACATTTTCCAAATTAAGAACAATAAAGCTAATCTTAAAGTATCTATCCACAAATGCTGTGTGTTTCTAGCATATTCTGTTATTTTTTTTCAATTTTCAGCATTTGTAGTTTTTTTAATGACATTCCACTGAGTCCTGTGGAGCTTCTCTGCAAATAGCTTTAAATGCCTTAAATGGAATTAGTGGAAAAGAAATTACCTAGAATGGTTAACTAGAACTTAACTGTGTTCTGAAAACACTGGTAATAATTATCATTTGAATATTATTGATAATGTGATAGACTTTTAAAAGTGCATGTCTCCATTCAGGCTGAAGCCTGGAAGGTAATAAGCATCTGCAGCTATTGGTCTCTTAATAGATTTGCTTTGGAAACTGACAAGGCAATCTTTTAGTAGCCCCTGTGTGAACCAGTAGCTGTGGTACTCATCGTTACTATTGAGAGGAAAAATATTTTGAAAGAATACATATCCACTTTTAACATTAGATTCAATAGAAAATAAGGTTTGTGTTTTGGAAAATAGGATGCAGAGAGTTTTCCAGAAACACAATCCTTTCGTAATGTGGCAGTGGCCTGTACCCATACGTTTGTAAAAAAAAAACAATTTCTAAATTACCTTCATTACTATCTTATTTGCAATTAGTGCCACTTGGACTGAAAATAAAATGTTCAGCAAAGCAATCCTTAACCCAGGAATTGCCATCATTATTGGATCTCTCTACTTTTTCTTGCCAAAGCTTTGTGTTTTTTTTTTATCCTTTTTGTACTTTTTCTTCCCAGCAGTGCTAGACAGCTAGAAGCAGTTTTTTTCTAATGTTCTTTTTCCAGTCCAGTAATGAGGAGCACTTTGATTTTAAACTTTCTGCTTTCTGATAAGCATTAGTAAACACTTGTAGCTCAATTAAGTCCAAATTAAAGCAAAATGATTTTTGCTTTTGACAAAATATGTAGAGTTGTGCAATGGTGGTTGCTCATAACTTTATTTACTTATTTTACATTGGTTATATAGGTTCACATGACATTGAGAAAACGATTCTGCCACCATCTCCCTGGTAAACCATTTGGAGTAGAAGTTCAGTACAAGTAAGTGATTAATGAATCAGCAACATTGTAAAGTACTGCACTCACCACACTTTAAATAACTAACCTAAAAATGGAAAATTTCTTTTGAAGTACTTATAACTGGATATATCTTTTGTTTTGGAAAAATTTCTTGCATATGTATTTTTGAAAATTTCTAACACTAAAATTTCTTGTTAATAGAAATACAAGAAAGCTAAACACCTTTTTAACAAAAAGAGAAAAGGTTGAAAATACTTAGCAATTCACTCAGTATCTGCTGCAAGAGAGAGGGAGAGAGTGGATATTTTGGATTAATGACCTTTTGATAGAACTAATTATTTCCAGAATTTGCTCTTTTTATGATTGAGACGTTTTGCCGCTAGCAGTTGTAGACATTTTTGTGGTTCAGTGTAAAATAGAGTCCAGCTACTCAGATATTTGCTTTATTTGGTCAATAGGATAATTATTCAGTGTCATTCTGTATATCACAGCTTTGATGAAGCTTGATTTTTTTTCTTTCCTGGTTGTAAGCTATAATTTCTTATTGAGAGTGCTTTTGGTTGGTTGAACATATGTATTCATCAAATTTAGCAGTGCAGCAAATCTAGGATCTGTTGGAAAGCAGCTAATACCAACAATTTCATTCAATAGAATGTCACATGGAATGATAAGGAGGTTGGTCAGGGCAAAGCAAATTTTGGAATACTAAGTTGGAAGGTAAATCATTAAGGATTGTCTTCTGTATATTAGAACATCGAACAATACAGTACAGGAACAGGAGCTTCGGCTCATAATCTTGTTATGAGCCAAATAAATTACTAACCAAATAGGTAACTAAGCTAATTTCTTCTGCCTACACAATGTCCCTATTCTTCCATTTTCCTTATTCATATGCCTATCTAAACATCTCTTAAAAGTCCTTACCACTGTCCCAGGCAGTGCACTCAAGGCACCAACTACTCTCTGTGTTTAAAAAAAATCACAAACAAAAAAAATGTTTCCTTTACATCTCCTTAGATGTCTTCACTGTAAATACATGCCTTCTAGCGTTAGGCATTTCAGCTTTGGATAGGGGGGAATACTGTCTGCCTACTCTATCTATGCCTCTCATAACCTTATAAACCCCTATCAGATCTCCCCTCAGCCTCTGCCACTCCAGAAAAAATAACCTAAGTTTGACCAACCTCTTATTAGAGCACATACCCTTTAATCAAAGCAACATCCTGGTAAACCTCTTCTGAAGCTTCTCCAACATCTCGATGTCCTTCCTATAAAGGGGTGACCAGAGCTTTATGCAATTCTCTAGATGCAGCCTAACTAGAGTTTTATTAAGCTGCAACATAATTTCATGATTTTTGAACTCAGTGCCTTTACTAATACAGGCAAGTATGCCACATGCCTTCTTAGCCACCATATCAACTTGTATAGCTGCTTTTAGGGATTTAAGAACTTGGATGCCAAGATATCTCTACTCATCAACACTGTTAAGTGTCTTGCCTTTAAGAGTGTGCTCTCTCTTTACATTTGATCTATCAAGGTGCAACATTTCATATTTGTCCAGGTTAAACTTAATCTGCCACTTTTTCCGTTCATATCTGCAACTGATCTATATCCTGCAGTATTCTTTGCCAGTCTTCTAAATGATCCACAACACATCGATCTTCATATCATCCTCAAACTTACTAACTCACCCATCTCCATTTTCATCCAGGTCAAAGGTCCCATTTCAGATCTCTCTGCAGAACACCACAAATCACTGATGTCCAGAAGGCAGTGGTCCTTTGACCATTACCCTTTGTCTTCTATGGGGAAGCCTGTTGATTTCATTGATGTATTGATCTCATGCATCTTAAACTGCAATCCAGTTTAAGAATATTTTTTTGAGTACAGTGTTTGAAATGTGCTTAAAATATCCAGAGGAAACAATGATCTTATTAACTGGTCTTTATATTTATATTTTTATTCCCAGAAAAGTCTTTTTTTAGGTATTGTATAATTATATAATGTATGTTTGTACTGTAAACTGTATCTTGTTGCTGAAAGAAACAAAACTACGATATCAAACAATTAAATTTACATAGTGATTTTGATGTACAAAGATAACTTTTTTTTAGACTTCAGTGATCCTTTCCAGTTTAATGGCTTTTATTTGTTGTGTTCTTTCCCACAGACTGATTCAACATTAATGTTACAAAACCCACCATTACCTCGCTTAACTTGTCTTCATATGTCAGCTTGCATTGAAACAGAAGTAGCCATAATGGCTCCTAAATCTGTTCTACCATCTAATTAAATCATGATAGACCAGTATTTCACCCCCATTTATCTGCCTTATTTTTGCCATTGTTCTTGATGTGCTTACTTCGTTTTCTCAGTCTTAAAAGCTTAACTTGTGTAAAAGGTTGCAACCCTTTGATGGAAAATGTTACTGATTTTTACTTCCCATTGCGTGGCTCCTGATTTCACTCATAATTTTAAAATACTTTTTGTCCGATTATATTAAGTTCTACTAAATAGAATGGTTTTATGAAAGAAAGTCTCTGGAAATAAAGACCCGTGCACTTTCTAATCTTTTTGATCATGCATTAACATTTTGTAGTTGGTACACATTGGCATCACTATTGCACTACCCTGACCCAAGGTATGTAGACTTGCATTTCTTTGCATTCCCATGGATATGCCCAAGTAAGATCCCACTACCGTCTTCACAGTTTATAGGCAGTCCCCAGATTATGACAGGGTTGCATTCCTGGGAACCATTCATAAGTCAAAAATAAACAAAAGGTTTGGGAGAGGCTAATGGAAATAGTTTGGAAGGGAGTGTGAGCAGGAATGGGAAGAACAGTTGCCAACTATCCTCACTTTCTCAATGAGTGAGTAAAAGAGCCTGTTCAAAGTAATTTTAGAGTACATATACGTCACCACATACAACCCTGAGATTTATTTTTTGCAGGCATTCACAGGAAATGCAAGAAACATAATAGAATCATTTGAAGTGGCACAGTAGCATAGTGGTTAGCACAATACTTTGCGTTACAATACTTTAAATTCCTACTGTTGCCTATAAAGAGTTTGTACGCTCTCTCCGTGACTGCATAGGTTTCCTCCCAGAGTCCAAAGACATACCAGTTTGTAGGCTAATTGGTCATTGTAAATTGTCCCATGATTCGGCTAGGATTAAATCAGGGGATTGCAGGGCAGCGTAGCTCAAAGGCATCAGAAAGGCCTATTCTGTACTGTATCTCAATAAATAAAATATAAGTAAATAAAGATGACACCCAACAGGATGGATAAATAATCATTGCGCGAAAGACAATGATCTGTGCAAACACAAAAAGTAAAAAAAAAAGGAAAGAATAATAAATACATAAATAAACAAACAAGCAATAAATACTGAAAATATGAGATAAAAAATCCTTGAAAGTGGGTCCAAAGGTTCTGGGAACAGTTCAGTGATGGGGCGAGTGAAGTTATCTGTTCTGGTTCAAGAGCCTGATGTTTGAGGGGTAATACTATTTCTGAACCTTGTGGTATGGGCTCTGAAGCTCCTGTACTTTTTTCCTGATGACAGCAATGAGACGAGAGCATGACTTAGGTGGAGAGGGGTCCTTGATGATAGATTCTGCTTTCCTGCAACAGCGCTCCCAACTCTGCTTAGCTCCACCTAGCCCCCAATTATTACAGTCAATAATTAGTGTGGGGGATGTGGTGGGGAGAGGAACACATGGGACTGTCTATTCCCACTCTGCAGAAGATCCTTACAACCCAGCAGCAGCCCAATCCGTCTCTGTCTTTTCAAATGCTCATTAATATATGTAGAGTGTCATTAATTCTGGAGTTCATAACCTGAGGAGGATCTCTGCTTTGCCTCTTAATTAATATACTTAAAAATCTACCTTTTCATTGACATTATTAACACTGAGCATTTTGGTCCCAGTACAGATTTTGAGATGAGATTGATTTTGATTTTGAGATTAATAGGTGTGCACTAAGGCCGGACTTAGTGCACACCCATTAATCTCAAAATCAATCAAAATGTACATTTTTATTAACTTGTATTTCTTACTGCATTGTTTATTTTATCAAAATGGATGTCTAAGTTGATTATTTTTAATGACAATGGCTAAAGACACCAACCTTAAGTTTTTTTTAATTGATTTTTTAATGCATTTTCTACAACACTACAAAAAAAAACCCAAGAACGAAATAGGAAATTAATACAGTGCAAGATAAACATACAGTGGTGATATAATACAGAATATAATAATTGAAAAAGCACCCAAATTGAAGTCGTGTAAAGTTAGTAGCCACCCCCACCCCCGCAAGAAAAAAAAAACTCCAGACCAACCAGAGCAAAATGTAGGAAATATAAATCAGAACATTCAAATCCCCAAAACTGTAAATATAATTAAAAACAGAAGATAATAATGCCTACTACCAAAAAAAAATGCTGAAAGCAAGGGACTGAAAAAGAAACTTAGTCAAAAGGAAAGTTATGAAAATACTCAATAAAAGGTCCCCAGACCTTATGAAACTTTATGTCTGAATTAAGAATTGAGTAATGAATTTTTTCAAGATCGAAACAGGACATAATATCATTAAGCCATTGAGCGTGCGTGGGTGGGGCAACATCTCTCCATCTAAGAAGAATTAGACGTCTAGCCAGGAGAGAAGCAAAAGATAATATTTGATGTTTAGTCAAGCTCAAACGTATATCTGTCTCAGCCAAGAAACCAAAAAGAGCAATTAAAGGGTTAGGTTCTAAGTGGCAATTCAGAATACAGGATAAAGTTAAGAAAACATCCCTCCAAAATTTCTCTAGACTAGGACAGGTCCAGTACATATGAATGAGAGAAGCCTCGCCACTTTTACATTTATCATAAAGAGGACTAATATTAGGATAAAATCGAAATAATTGAGATTTGGACATATGAGCCCTATGAACAATCTTAAACTGTAAAAGACAGTCTCGCCACTTTTACATTTACAGAAGTTGAGTTAACCGACTTGAGAATCGAGTCCCAAACCTCATCAGATAAAGGGATATTTAAGTCATGCTCCCAAGCCATTCTGATTTTATCCAAAGGGGCGCGCCGTAAGGATACTAATTTATCACGAATAAAAGATATTAAACCTTTACACAATGGATTAATAGAAAGAAACAAGTCCATAGCATTTTTCTGGGGCATCTCGGGGAAGTTGGGTAATAAAGGATTAATGAAGTGTCTAATTTGGAGATATCTAAAGAAATGAGCATTAGGTAGATTAAACTTAGCAGAGAACTGTTGAAAAGATGCGAAGCGATTATCGATGAAAAGATCCTCAAAATACCTAATGCCCTGTCTATACCAATCATAAAATGTTGAATCATGCATAGAAGGTAGAAAAAGATGATTATGTAAAATAGAACTAGTAAGGGAAAAACCATAGAAACCATAAAATTTCCTAAACTGGGCCCATAGTCGCAGAGCATGTCTAACAAGATTAACCATTAGTCTAGGCAAACTACTAAGGAGTCCAGAGATAGATAGATCCTTAGTGGAATTCAGCTCCATTGCTACCCATTTAGAGCAGTCAGACTGGCTATGGAAAAAAGACCAGAAGATAAGACAACGAATGTTAGCTGCCCAGTAGTATCGATGAAAATTAGGTAAGGCCATGCCGCCCTCTTTTTTAGATTTTTGAAGGTAAGTTTTGTTAATTCTGGAACGCTTACCCTTCCACTGATAGGACAAAATAATAGAGTCTAAGGAATCAAAAAAGCTTTTAGAAATCAAAATTGGAATAGATTGAAATAAGTATAAAAATTTAGGGAGAACATACATTTTAATAACATTAACACGACCTACCAAGGACATAGATAAAGCTGACCTTTGTGACAAACTCTGTTTTGTAGAGTACAAGAGATTGGCAAAACTTTCACGAAAAAGATCCTTAAAATTCTTTGTAACTGTTATACCAAGATAGGTAAATTGATTATCAACTACTTTAAAGGGGAGGTTGTGAAATACTAATACTTGTGCTTCTTTATTAATTGGAAAAAGTTCACTCTTATTTAAATTAAGTTTATAGCCAGAGAACTGGCTAAATTGATCAAGAAGTGAAAACATTGGAGGTAAGGATGTGGATGGACTTGAAAGAAAAACTAATAGATCATCAGCATAAAGAGAAACTTTATGCTGAACACCCCCCCTCCAGATCCCCGTCAATTCAGGACAACTTCGAAATGCAATCGCCAGAGGCTCTACAGCCAAATCAAAAAGAAAGAGACTTAAGGGGCACCCTTGACGGGTGCCACATTTAAGGTTAAACAACTGGGATTGCTGAGAATTAGTCAAAACAAAGGTGGTAAGACATAGATATAGTAATTTGATCCAAGAGATAAAACTTTGACCGAGGTCAAATTTTTCTAAAACCGCAAAGAGATAGTTCCACTCTATACGATCAAACGCTTTCTCCGCACCGAGAGAGATAACGCATTCAGGAGTCCCAGCTGAAGGTGAGTATAAAATATTAAATAAGCGGCGTATGTTAAAAAAGGGAAGACAATTTTTAATAAAGCCAGTTTGATCATCAGAAATAATAGAGGGTCAACAGTTTCTAATCTATGAACCAAAACTTTGGCCAAAATTTTAACATTAACATTAAGCAAAGAAATCGGCCTGTAAGAGGAGCACTCTGTTGGATCTTTGCCCTTTTTAAATAAAAGAATAATCCATGCCTCATTAAATGAGGGTGGCAATTTACCATAATTAAACGAATCAGATAGTACTGAGAGTAACTGAGGTGAAAGAAGTGAAGAGAATGATTTATAAAATTCTATGGGGAACCCATCAGGACCAGGAGATTTGCCTGACGACAATGCAGAGATTGCAAAAGATACTACTTCTAATGATATAGGCTCATTAAGTTTTGCTTTAGAATCAGATGAAATCAAAGGGATATTCAAGCTATCTAAAAAAAGGTCAACAGAAGTATTCTCATTCAGGGATTCGGAGGAATAAAGCCGAGAATAAAAATTCTTAATTAAGTCATTAATTTCTGAGTGATTTGATGTAATATCCCCATTCTCCTTCTGGATCTTTGTAATATGTTGTTTAGCTTTAGAACGTCTCAACTGATTAACTAGAAACTTGGCAGATTTGTCACCATGAATATAAAAGCGACTCTTACTTTCAAGAAGTTGACGTTCAACTGGTTGAGTAGAGAGAAGGTCAAATTTAGTTTGGAGTTCTACACGCTTTTTATATAATTCGGGGTTTTTAGTCTGAGCATATAATTGATCTAATTCTTTAATCTGATTAATCAGGTCTAATGACTCTGAACGGGACTTTCTATTAAGATTCGCTGTATATGAAATTATTTGACCCCTCAAACATACTTTCATAGCATCCCAGACAGTCTGGGATGAAATTTCAGATGACGTATTAGTGTTTAGGAAAAAAATTATCTGGTCTTTAATAAATTTTACAAGATCATCATCCGATAATAAAGTTGGGTTAAAGCGCCAATGTTTATTCCTTTGAGGGAGACCAGGAAAACTTAGAGACAAAGTGACTGGGGCATGATCAGAGATCAGTATACTCTAATAGTCACAAGAATGAACAAATTAAATAAGTTGATTATCAATTAAGAAATAGTCAATTCTAGTAAAGGTATGATGAACATGTGAAAAAAAGGAATAATCTCTCTCAGTATGATGAAGGAAACGCGATGTATCAGAGATACCATAGTTAGAAAGAAAAGAGAGAATAGCTAAAGCAGATTTAGTAGGTAATCTAGTAACAGGGGACGATCGATCCAAAGTTGGGTCTAACCAGCAGTTAAAGTCGCCACCAAATATAAGAGAGTATAGGTTCAGATCTGGTAATGAGGAAAAATAGCGTTAAAAAAAATTAACATCGTCAGAATTGGGAGCATACAGATTAGCTAGTACTACCTTAGTATTATATAATTTGCCAGAAACAATAATAAAACGGCCATTTGTGTCAGATATCTTACTATGGAGTTCAAAAGGAACATTTGAGTTGATAAGAATAGAAACACCCCCCCAGCTTTGGCCGGGAAAGATGAATGAAAATGTTGACCCACCTATCAGATAGAAAGAATTTTAAACCCACGGATTTAGAATTTTTAGTAGCCATTGTAAGATAGACGTATTCGCAGGCAGATATGAAAAAAACAGATAGAATAACGAACTAAGGTTTAAAAAGGGAGACACATAGTGTGAAGGTAAGAAAGGTAACGGAGCAAAAGTTTGAAGCGACTAAACAATCACCATCTTACCGGAAGTCCCAACCTTAAGTTTTAACTTCCCCTTCACAAGCATTGCATGCCATTTTGAGTATTCCCAGGATTTTCTGTTTTTAATTTGTGTATTTCTCCTGGGATATGCTAGTGACCTTTTCAATAAATGTATGTAGATTAATCAGATCTAACTAACCAGTCATAAATTTTGACATTTGGATTATTCAATTGCATAGCAACTTTTATTTACGAAACATCAGTAATATTTCTATACTTCATTAAAATACAATCTTAGGTTTTCAGTGTTGTCTTAGCGCTGACATTTAGAGGAGAAGGTTCAAAAATAGAACTCATTGTGATTGATACCCTGCTTCTAGAATTTGAATAAATTGAGTTCTGTTGATTTAAGACGAGTGAAAGGTAGAATTGCAGAATGATTACAGTCAGTCATATCTGTAGAAATCATATTCAAGAGCAATCTAGCAAATTTCACACCTACCCTCTCCCTGTAGCAGTGCTAATTGTTCCTTTCAAATACTTGATCTGCTCACTTTTGACCCTAAACACTTGCTACATGAAATCTAAAATGACTTTCCTCCTGTTGGTATTGGTTCTTTTGCCAATCACCTTCATTCTATCTTTCTTAGTTCAAGGTCTCTCTGATAATAGGAAGAGTATCCGAATTTTGACTCTATCTGTTCTTTTGATTTAAAAATACTTTGTTATATCTCCTGTTCTAAGGCCAATGCATTAGTTATTCTAGTCTATCTAGGCACTGTACTCTAATTGAGGCTGAATCAGTGCTTTGATAAGATTCACCAAAGGCCCAAGATCTTGTATGCTTCATATTCAATTTCTTTACAACCATTTTCAATAAATGATGCACCTCAACTCGCAGACTTCTCTGTGTTGGTATTCTTCTTAGAACATTGCTCTTTCACTTAAATCAACTCTTCTCATTCTTTCTAGTAAAACGTAACAGTTCAAAAAAGAAATTTCAGCAGCTGCCTTTCCGCCCTTGTCACCAGCATTGCTGTATGTTGTTGAAGTCCATTTCTATCCTGTACATAATTCATTATGCTAGTTTGGAAAGTATGCCCAGTATACCCATGTTCAGATCTTCAATACACTAAGAAAAGTCGTTGTCCTAGTAGTAACACCTGAGAAATTTTGTGTATTTCTCTCTGGATAACAACCTACAGTTACTACTCTGTTTTCTCTGTCTTATCTGATCGCCTTTACATCTTGATGCAGCAATTTTTATTCCATAGACTTCATTTTTGATGTTAAATCAGTTGTGTGACACCTGATTGAACTCCTTAGAGACATCCATATAAAGCACACCAATCATCTTTAATTTCTCCATTAGTTCATCCAAAAAGCATAGTAATGTTTGTTAGACCTGACCTGCCTTAAACAACTCTAGCCTTAAATCATTTCAAACTTGTCCCGGTGACTCCCAATAAAGTCATAGAAAAGTACAGCATAGAAACAGACCCTTTGGCCTATACACTCCGGGCCAATCCATTTAAACTTCCTAGTCCCACTTGGACCATAGTTCTGCATAGCCCTGCCATGGACCATAGTTCTCCATAGCTCTGCCATCCATGTACCTATCCAAATTTCTTTTAAACATTGAAATTGAGCTAGCATGCTCCAGTTGCGCTGGCAGCTCGTTCCACACTCTAATGACCCTCTGAAGAAGTTACCCCTCATGTTCCCCTTAAACTTTTCAGCTTTCACCCTTAACCCATGACCTTTAATTGTTGTCTCACCCAAAAAACCTGTTTGCATTTACCATATCTGAACACCTCATAATTTTGTATACCTCCATCAAATCTCTCAATCTTTCATGTTCCAAGGAATAAAGTCCTAACCTATTTGGTCTTTCCTTGTAACTCAGGTCCTCCATCCCAGCAACATAATTGTAAATTTTCTCTTTCCTGTTGGTAGGTGACCAAAACTGTACACAATACTACAAATTAGGCCTCACTGACATCAACATCAACTTCAACATAACATCTCCTCTACTCATTACTTTGAATATAAAGGCCAATATGCCAAAAGCTTTCTTTCCAATCCCATTTATCTGTGACACCACTTTCAATGAATTATAGACCTGTATCCCCAGATCTCTTTGTTCCACGGCGTTCTTCGGGGCCCTACTGTTCACTATGCAAGACCTATCTTGGTTGACCCTACCAAAGTGCAACACCTTGCACACGTCTGCATTAAATTCCATCTGCCATTTCTCATTCAATTTTTCCATCTGGCCCAGGTCCCACTGCAATCTCTGATGGTCTGCCTACTATATCCTCAATCTTGGTTTCATCTGCAAGTTTGTTGATCCAGTTAACCACATTATCATCCAGAATGTTGATGTAGATAGCAAACACCAATGGACCCAGCACCGATCCCTGTGGCATTCCACAAGTCTCCAGTTAGAGAGGCAACCATCTACTACCATTCTCTGGCTTCTCCCACAAAACCAATATCTAATCCAATTTACTACCTCATCTTGAATGCCAAGTGAATGAACCTTCCTGACCAACCTCCCATTGAGTTCTTGTCAAATGCCTTGCTAAATTCCATGTAGCCAACATCTACTGCCTTGCCTTCATCAGCTTTCCTGGTAACATCCTTGAAAAACTTATAAGATTGGTTAGGCACAACCTATCATGCACAAAGCCATACTGATAATCCTTAATATTTCCCTGTCTATCCAAATACTCATAGAATACCTTTCAATAACTTTCTCACTACTGATGCCAGGCTCCCCAGCCTATAATTTCCTGGTTTAGTTTTAGAGCCGTTCTTAAACAGCAGAACAACATTAACTGTCCTCTAATCCTCTGGTACGTCGCCTGTCACTCCTGAATATATACAGATACAAAAAATCCATGTAAGATATCCCCCATCTCTTTTGGCTCCATGCATAGAGTTTACCATTCTGATCTTACAGAGGACCAATTTTGTCCCTTGCAATTCTTTTCCACTTAATACATCTGTAGAATACCCTTGGATTTTTCTTCACCTTGTCTGTTAGCAACTTCATGCCTTCTTTTAGCCTTCCTGATTTATTTGTGTTTTCTTGCACTTCTTGGACTCTGTACCTCATTTGTTCCTACTTGCCTAGACCTGCTATGCACCTCCTTTTTTCCTTTAACCAGGGCCTCAATATCTCTTGAAAACCAGGGTACCCCACACATGTTATCTTTGCCTTTTATTCTGACAGGGACATACAAGCTTTGTACTCATAAAATTTCGTTTATGAAGGCCTCCAACATTCCAAGAACACCTTTTCCATAAAAAAGCCTGTCCCATTCCACACTTGCCGGATTATTTGTGATACCATCAAAATTGGCCTTTCTCCAATTTAAAATTTCAACCTGCTGACCAGGCCTATTTATTTTGAAACTAATGGCATTGTGGTCACTAGATATGATGTGTTCTCCTACACAAACTTCTGTCACCTTCTCATTCCCTAATAACAGATCCAGGATCACGTGCTGTCACATTAGGATGTCTATGTTCTGATGAATGAAGCTTTCAAGAACACAATTGACAAACTCTGTCCTGTCTCATCCTTTTACAGTATAGGATTCCAGTCAACATGTGGAAAGTTAAAATCACCTACTATGATAACCTTCTGCTTCCTGCAACAGTCTGTGACATCTTTACATATTTGTTCCTCTAGATTCCATGGACTGGTGGGTGGTCAGTAATATAACCCCATTAATGTGGTCATACCTTTCTTATTCCTCGGTTCCACTCATTACGCCTCACAAGTCAAGTTCTCCAGTCTGTCCTGATGGAGCACTGCTGAGACATTTTCCCTGACTAATAGCTTCACCCCTCCTCCTTTAATCCCTCCCACTCTCACATCTAAAACAGCTGAACCCCAGAATTTTGAGCTGCTAGTCCTGCCCCTCCAGCAACCAAGTCTCATTAACGGCTACAACATCATAATTGCAGATGTTAATCTATGCCCTGATCTCATCTGCCTTTCCTATGATATTTCTTGCATTGATACATACGCAACTTGCAACACTATTCGCACGATGCTCAGCCTTTTGATTCCTGACTTTGTTTAAGGTCTTACCAACATCTGTCTCAACAACTTGTCCACTAAATGTACTGGCATTCTGCTTCCCATCTAGTTTAAACCCAACGTGCAGCATTAATAAACCTTCCCACTAGAATATGAGTCCCCCTCCAATTTGGTACAGATCCCTTCTGTACAGGTCCTACTTGCCTTGGAAGGGAGCCCAATGATCCAAAAATCTTATGCCCTCCCTCTTACACCAACTCTTTAGATATGTATTAAACAGTATAATATTCCTAGTTTGTCCTCACTAGCATGTGACAAGGACAGCAATCCTGAGATCACAACATAAGAATATTGAGGACTCAATCTGTGATGTCCCAGACCCTGGCACCCAGGAAGCAACATGCCTTCCAAGAGTCTTGTTCTTGCTCACTGAACCTCCTGTCCATTCCCTTAACTAATGAATGCCCTATTACCACAGTGCGCCTCTTCTCCCCCTTCCCTTCTGTGTCACAGAGGTGGGCTTAGTGCCAGGGACATGAACACTGTGACTTTCCCCTGTTAGGTTATTTCCCCCAACAGCATCCAAAGTGATATACCTGTTGTTGAGGCCAGAACGGTACTCTACACTGGCTCCTTAACCCCTCTCCTCTTCCAGTTTCCTGGGTCCTCCATATTAGGTGTAACTGCTATATATAGGACAGAAGGGAAGAAGCTGTTCCTGGTAAATTGCCCCTGCACCCTCTCTAAATCTTCCATATCCTTTCTATAGTGAGGTGACTAGAGCTGCAACATCAGCATTACCTTGCAGCTCTTCAAATCAATTACCTCCCCAACTAATAAAAACTAACACACTATATGTCTTCTTTACCATCCTATCAACTTTGAGGGATCTGTAGACATGGACCCCAAGATCCCTTTGTTCCTCCACCCTGCTAAGAATCCTGCCATTAATTTTGTATGCTGTTTTAATTTTGGCTGTCTTGGCCAAAGAGGTGGTGTTGAGAGACCAACTGAGATTGTCCGTTAAGTGCACTCGCAGAAACACGATGCTCTGAATTCTCTCCATGGAGGAGCAGTTTATGTGCATTGAAGAGTGATCAGCTTGCGCCTTCCTAAAGTCCACAGGCATGTCTTTAGTCTTGTTCATGTTGAGACTCAAGTTGCTGTGCTCACATCATTCTACCAGCTGTTCTGCCTCCTCTCTGAACCTATCTTGTCATCATTGTTGATGAGGCCAACCACTGTTGTGTCATCATTGAATTTGATTATCTCATTTGAACTGAACCTAACAATATGGTCATGTACCAGTAGTGGGCTGAGCCTGCACCCCTTTAGGGTTGCCAGTGCTCAACGTGTTGAAGTTAGAGATATCGCTGCAAACACAGATTGTGGCCTTTCTCTCAAAAAGTCCAAGATTCAGTTACAGGGAGAGGGGTTGAGACCCAATGAGGACAATTTACCCACCAGCTTCTGAGGGATAATCAGACTAAATGATGAACTAAAGTTGATAAATAGCATCTTGGCAAATGAGGCACCTTTTTCCAGATGGGACAAGACGAAGTGGACTACATGATGCTATGGCATCATTGGTGGACCAATTTGAGCAATAAGTGAAATTAGAAAGGGTCTAATGTAACAGAAAGATGCAATTTAATGCAAAACATAGCCAGTCAATGCTACTGGATGGTAGTCATTAAGGTAGTGGACAATGGCTTATATCACTCTGGATATATGAACTACTGGATCCTCTCCAGTCATTTAACCATCACTGACATAAGACTCACTGGTCTTTAATTCCCAGAAATATCCCTATTATCTTTCTTAAACAAGGGAATAACATTTGGTCCCCTCCAATCTTCGAGTACTACCCTGTGACAAGAGAGGACACAAAGATCATCATCAAAGGCACAATGATCTCTTCCCACTATTTCCTGTAGTAATCCAGGGTTTATCCCACCCAGTTCCAGGGATTTATCTTTCGTGATGTTTTTCAAAAGTTCCAGCGTGTCCTCTTTCTTAACATAAGATATAATTACTACTTCGAGGTATTAAGAAAGACACTTAAAATAAGGTGAGGCATAAAAAAATGGTTGTAATATGGGCCAACAGGATTAGTGTTTTTGAGCGTGAAGTTCCATTAGAACATGGAAGGTCAAAGAGTCAATTTCAGGATATGGTACTGAGGAAAATCTGACTGATTCACTGGTGATTTATCTCTGCACCTCTTCTGAACAAGGCTGTACCATTTGCAATTTTCCAGTCCTTAACTGATGTCCCTGAAACAATAGATGTTTTGAGTATTATGGCCAGCACCTTTCCAGTTTCTATCCTTGCTCTCTTGAAATAGACTAGGTATTCTATCCACTTTAAAAACAGCAAACCTTTATAGTGCTTGCTCTTTGTCAATGTTTGTGTCAGCAGAATATCGACTACATCGTGGCTGAGGCTGTAGTAGTATTTTCTTTGGTAAAGGCTGATGTAAAGAACTGATTTTGAATCTCTGCCTCCATGGTTGTCCTTATTTGGTGCTTCATGGTGGATTTACAGCCACCACTGGGCTTGTGTTTATCCCAAGTGACTGATGTGCAAAGAAATAAAACAGAATTGAAATTAAGCAGAATAACAAGAAAAATACAGTATAACGTGTGAGCATGTAGTGTTCCATTCTAGGAAAAACAAATGTATTGTAAAACACTTTTTCTATGTTAATGCATGTAACCTTTGCTATTTGATGCTTCACTGTTTTTCAGAAATTTGATGGATCTTCTGAAACAAACAGCTGTTCATGGGGAAAGCAACTCTGTCCTAATTGTTGGTCCCCGAGGAGCAGGAAAAACTATGGTATGAGTTTTTTGAGCAACTTGTTCTTCATTGTGGGACTCCCAGTGAAGAGAAATTATAGGCTTTATTTTAGGCTGGGATGGAGAGGTGGGAGTGAAGTATTAGGAGATAGTCTGCCAATCCATGGAGGAAAGCTTTGTTTTGTTCTTTATTTTCTGTTTTGAGCCATTGCTAATCACTGGTAGAAGGTGAAATATTTTGTTATCCACATTGAAGAGGACCTTTCAACCATAAATAACAAGTTCTGTGCACAGAAATGCTTTCACAGCTCCCTAAGCCATATCTGCAGGCCTACAGTCTGTCAAGGGTGTCAGAGTTTTAATGTTGTGAATGTCTGGCATTTAGAAACATTCAAAAATATTCAACTCTTAAAAGTGTCATTCATTACAAATTGTTTAAAAGATTATTTTAAAATATAAATGCTGTTATACACTTGAAAACATCAATGACAGTTCAATAGATTTATTAACTCGGTGAACTGAAAAAAAATTAAATACTTGCACTTTCCCTCCCTTATTTTCTGTAATGCTGACTCGTATTGCTGTAGCCACAGACAGGTTCAGAAGGCAGATTTGGATGCTGCAGCAGTCTGGTGCTCTGTTGCTGAATGATAAAAAAGATCCAATATCAGTTTGCAATTAGAATAAAATTGCTCAGTTCATCTGTTCTGGCACAATTGTGTTAGAGTCCTGAACATCATGAATTAACTGAGAAATTGCAATATTACAAAAAAGGTGTTGGTGTTCTTGAGGTGCATTAAGGCAAGTAAATCCTCAGGGACTGACCAAGTATATCCTATGATGTTGAGGGAAGCAAAGAGAAAGCTCGGCAGCATGTATAGGGAGAAGCACTGTCGACATTTTGGGCCGAGACCTGACGAAGGGTCTTGGCCCGAATCGTCGACAGTGCTTCTCCCTACAGATGCTGCCTGGCCTGCTGTGTTCCACCAGCATTTTGTGTGTGTTGTTTGAATTTCCAACGTCTGCAGATTTCCTCGTGTTTGCAAAGAGAAAGCTGTTGAGGCCCTAGTTGAGATTTTTGTACTTCCTTAGACATGAGCTGAAGACTGGAAGGTGACTAATGTTATACTTTTATTTAAGAAGGACTGAAAGGCTAAACCAGGGGAATATGGGCCAGTTAGCCAACAAGCTATGGTGTGTTAATTTAATGCAGGAGATTCTCTATATTTGGAATGGCAATGTCTAATTGAAGATAGGCAGCATGGTATTGTGTTTGGAAACTGCATCTCATGAAGTTGATTGAGTTTTTTTGAGAGGCGACCAAAGGTATTGAAGTGGACAAGGCAGTAGATGTCCATGTGGACATTAGTAAGTCCTTTGACAAGGTCTTACTTTGTAGGCCAGTTCAGAAGCTAAGCTCGTATGGAATCCAGGGTGAGCCTGGTAGTTAGATACAGAGAGAGGTAGTGGAGGGTTGTCTTTCAGATTGTACACCTGTGATCCATGGTATACTGCAGAGATCAGTTGGTCTCCTGCTGTTTGTCATGTACAGTATATTAGTGATTTGGATGAGAATGTAAGTGATGTGATTAATAAGTTAGCAAATGACAATAAAAAAGTGGTTTAGTGGACAGGGAAGAAACTTATCTAGAAACGGGATCTTGAAAAGAAATACCAGATGAAATTTATCTCAAACAAATGCTAGATCGTCCATTTTACGAAGTCGAACTAGGATAAGACTTGCACAGTAAATGACAGAGCTCTGCAATATGTAAAATTTATCCATCTTCCACATACCCATTGGACCTCAATTACATTTGCCCTCCTCAAATCCAAGAGGACTGTTTTAAAATCATTATATCCATGTTATCAGCTGTAGCAGTTGATCAGAGGGCAGTCCCTTTAATTTCTACAGTACAATTTTTAAACTAACTAATTTTTGTTATCTGCAGAAAAGTATGCATATGTTTGTCACCAAACGGTTTAGAATCATTCATGCTTTGCAGTCACTACTATGGAATAATGCATTATTCTGATTTCTGATCAGATAACTCACTAGTGAAATTTAGCATGTTGCTCACTTTTTAATAAAACCTGATGTCTGTAGATTTTACTTAAAGCATCATGATGGCTTCATTCCAAATATTTGCATCCACTTTTGGAACTACTCAACGGCATTTGAGTTTCCAAGCAGATAAACATGTGGACCCTGGACAACCAATGGGCGTGCCTCAGCAATTGAATCTGACATTGTATTATCATTCTCTCCTCAACACAAAATTTTGCTGTTGACATGTATTTCAAACCTGGTTGAAAGGGCAAATATTGTGCATAGAAACATAGAAAATAGCAGCAAGATCAGGTAATTTTGCCCCTTGTGGCTAGTCTATCGTTATACATGATCACGGCTGATCCTCTAAGAAATTATTAACCATTTAAATAGCATATCTTTAAAATTGAAGGCATTCAGAAAATAGAAAAATAGGCTTTAAAAATATTAATATCTGCAATGTAAGAGTCATTTGAGGTAAACAATTATTGTTTCTTAAGTTTTTCAGCAATGAAGAGACTTTTGAACTTGCATAATCCTTTTGCTCTAGGAATCCAGATTAATGTAACATTGCTAAAGTTGATGCTGGCTTGAAATATTTTGCTTGTCACTTATGAATAAAAAAGTGCATCATTATAGTTTTTAATAGCCTTCAATAGTAGAAATGTAGTGCTTTTCCAGAAAACTGCCGGGCAGCATTGTGGGGAAATGGGTTACTTGAATTAGCCTTGGGGTGGGGGGAGTGGGGTGAAGAATGGTGAGCTATGGTATACTTTTATTAAAACTGCATTTTATTAGAATAAAAAATTGCGTTTCAGGCCATGCCTGATTTAACAAATCTGTTCTTGGCACAGACCATCAATGTGTCGACTTTTAATTCCCTAACTAAGTAAAGTTTTAATCCAGTATTTCAAACATTAAATTATCATTGGTGATTATTTAAAAAAGTGACCAATTCAAGGAGACTATACAAAGATTAATGTGTGATTCAAAAGAGAAGTTTCATGGAATGAGGTAGTGAAGGAAGCAGATACTATACTGATATGAATATGCAGCGAATGGAGAGGTATCATGTACAGGCAATAGAGATTTAGTTAAATTCACCACATAGTGTTCCTGTGTTATATGGTTCTTTGTTCAGTTCTGAATTTATTATAGAAACCCACAGCACAGAAATGGGTCCTTGTGACCAAGTTCTTCCATGCCTTTCTGTGCCAACCCCATTAGCCCTCGTTAGGCTGGATCCCTTTACCCCTTTCCAATGCAAGAACCTATCCAAATGTCTTCTAAATGCTGTAATAGTATAATCTTCCACTGTCACCTCCTCTTGCAGGTTTTTCCAACCATTTACTACCCCCGTGTAAAAAGAAGCTTACCACTCAGATCTCCTTTAATTTTCTCCCTTCTCTCCTTAAGCCTGGGCAGTTCTAGATTCCACTAACTCAGGAAAAGATTCTGACTGTCAAATTGAGTTCTGATTCAAGGTGTCAATCAAAAGTTACAATGATTCCTTTCTCCCTACAGGTACTGCAGAGTTCCAAAATAGAATGTGCTTTGCTCCAGATTCCAAAATCTGCATTCTCTTGTGTCTCCATTCTATCTGTGCTATCTATGCCCTCTTCATTTTGTAAACTTCTGTCAGATCACCCCTATATTCCAGCGAGAATAAACCCACCTATCCAACCTCCTGCATTCTCTCAAATACCACCACTTCCAGTAAAGTGTTGGTCAGAATTATACACAATACACAATGTTTTGTATAACTGCAACGTGATGTCTCAAATCTTATACTCATTGCCTTGGCCAATGA
The DNA here is from genome assembly GCF_030144855.1 of Hypanus sabinus. Classification (NCBI taxonomy): domain Eukaryota; kingdom Metazoa; phylum Chordata; class Chondrichthyes; order Myliobatiformes; family Dasyatidae; genus Hypanus; species Hypanus sabinus. The sequence goes on along the minus strand of NC_082710.1, from coordinate 103,170,154 downwards.
AGGTAAGCATACCAGATTCCTTTTTAACTACCCTATCCATCTGTGTCACCACAGTGAGCTATAGACTTGCATGCCAAGGTCTCCATGTACATCAGTGCTCCCAAGATCCCTTCTATATGTCCTCTCAAAATTTGATCTCCCAAAGTGCACTAATTCACACTTGTCTAGATTAAATTTCATTTGACAGCACTCTGTCAAACCTTTCAGCTGATCTATGCCCCTTTATATCCTTGGACAGATTTTGTTGTCTATTACCTACCAATCTTTGTGTTGTTTGCAAACTTACTAATCATACTACATAAAGCGAGGGAAAGGATTGTGCACCATTGATGATGATATTTCATCCCTCACTGGCCACAGGAGTAGTAGCAGAAGATTGGAGGATGGCAAATCTTATTACTTTGTGTTAAAAAAGTAACAGAGATAATCCTGCAAATTATAGACCAGTGAGGCTTGCATCAGTTGTGGGCAAACTATTGGAGAGGATTCTTAGAGACAGGACATGAGCATTTGGAGAAACATATTCTGTATTAGAGATAGTCAGCATGGCTCTGTGAGGGGCAGATTTCCCTTCTGATGAACATTCACATTTCAGGGCCTGAGAAACTTATTGTCCAACCTCAGCTTTCCAGCACAGAAGCATTACATTCCAAAGGGCCAGAGCTGTATGTGACAAGGTTCTAAAAAAAACTTCTGACAAATATTCCTTGCTCAGCTTTTTGTTATAACAAGAACAAATCTTTAGTTCTTCATGTAAATTGCAAGATCAATTGGTTTGAAGTTAAAAATAGAGCTTTGCAAACAACATTGTTTACAGAGTACAGGCTGGTAGCCCACAGCAGGAATTGGCTGCTTAAGAAATATGGCTGACAAAGTGCAGTGACCATGAAATCTCTTGTCTGCATTAACTAAACACATCAAACATGGTCAGAATTGTAGATGATCTATTAATGGTTGTTATGTTTGTGTACTCAGAGTTTCAGCTCTCACAGCATTAGTTTTTTAAGTCTGGGATTTCTGTCTCTAGAAGTTTTTAGACCATCTGGATGAATTACTTTCTCACAGCAAAGGTATCTGAGAAACATTACATGCAAATAATATCAATTGGTAGCAAAACAGTATAAATATTAAAAAGCAGTGGGAATTGTTAGGAATGAGGAGAATGACAAAGACGGGGTGACAGAAAGAAGAAATAGAATTCATTCCTCAACATTTGGTTTCTGCAAAGAATACTCATTTGTATGCAACTTGTTGGTATGTTCTTTTAGTATGCAAAAATTGTACCTGCGTTTAGAAATCCTTTGTAATTCAGAAATCTCTTAAAAATCAGAATTTTTTTGTGTTAAATGTGTGTTAAGAACAATTTGTTTAAATTTAAATGTGTATTATAAAAATAAAATAAACTACTTCATTAACTAGAATATCTCCTCCTTGGTAGGAAGGGGGGGGGGGAAACCCACCAATCAAGCAATGGGTATAGACAGCTAGATCTTGCCACAGAGACTTGACAGGAAAGTAAGCTAGTCCCTGAAGAGTAGCGGATACAGAAAAACCTCCCTTCAGTGAGGGTATCCGTAAATACCTACAGTATATGTGATAGAGTTTAAAATATCATTTTGGGTTTAGGCCTTTGCAGTCAGTGAATCCAATACCATCACAGCCTCATAAGCCTGACTGATTTTTCCAAGGAAGTAACAAAACAAATTAATGAAGGTAGACTGGCAAATGTGGTGTACACTTTAAAAGTTCAAAATAATTTTTTATTGAAGTACATATACAGTATGTCACAATTTTCTTGTGGGCAAAGAAGAATACAAAGAAACACAATAGAATCAATGAACAACTACTTACAGCAGATGGACAAACAACCAACATGCAAAAGGCAACTCTGAAAATACGAAAAGAAAAATATTAATAATAAATAAGCAATAAATACCAAGAACATCAGATGAAGAGTCCTTGAAAGTGAGTCCAGTTGTGTTCAGTTCAGTGTTGGGGTGTAGTTATCCCATCTGGTTCAAGAGCCTGATGGTTGAGGGGTAATAACTGTTCCTGAACCTGGTGGTTTGGGTCTTGAGACTCCTTTGCCTCCTTTCTGACAGCAGCAGGTGAGAAGACAGCATGACCTGGATGGTGGGGGATTATGGATTTTACTAAGGCATTCGACAAGTTTCTCCCAGGTAGGTTCCTTAAGAAATTTAGGAGACTTGGAATCCATCTGGCTGCGTGGAATCAGAATTGGTTGACTCACAGAAGGCAGTGGGTGGTAGTAGATGGAGTGCATTCTGCCTCGGGCTTCATGACTACTGGTGTTCTACAGGATCTCTTCTGTGAGCCTTGCTCTTTATGAGTTTTATAATTAGCTTAGATGAGGAAGTGGAAAGGTGGTTTGGTAAGTTTGCAGATGACATAAGATTGGATAGTGGATGTTGTGGGTTACAACGGGACAGTGAAAGAGTGCATAGAGTTAAAAGAAAAGGTTTGTGAACCTTTTGCTTCTTGTCAATACTGAGTACACCATTTAAACAATCTCAGTCCACGTTCAAAAAAGTATCTGAATCTCCAGTGTAATGTCTTCTACTAAAGCTATTTGGAGTCAGGATTCCAATCAATGAAATGAGATTGGATGTGTGGGGTGTAGAGGTGCCCTGCCCTGTTTAAAAAAAGAGACGCACAAAGTCAGGTTATTGACAGAGTCTGCTCTTCTCAAGTAAGATCTGTTTATGTGCTCCATGCCTCAATCAAAATATATTTCTGAGGACCTCAGAGGAAGAAGATGCATGAATCTGGAAAAGACTGCAAAAGCATTTCTAAAGACCTGAGTGTTCATCAGTCCACAGTAAGAGAAAATATCTACAAATGGAGGAAATTCAGTATTGTTTCTGCTCTCCCTGGGAGTGAGTGTCCAGTAAAGATCACACGAAGAGTACAATGTGCGTTGCTGAAGGGGATGAAAAAGAACACAAAGGAAATAGTAAAAGACCTGCAGAAATGTCTCGAAAATACTGAAGTTTCTGTTCATGTATCCCCTATAAGAAAAACACTGAACAAGAACGGTGTTCATGGAAGGACACCAAGGAGAAAACCACTGCTCTAAAAAAAACATTGCTGCCCATCTCAAGTTTGCAAAAGACCACCTGGATTTTGCACAATATTTCTGGGTCAATGTTCTGTGGACAGATGAGACAAAAGTTGAACTTTTGGGCAGAAATGCACACTACTATGTTTGGAGAAAAAAGGGCACTGCCCATCAACACGAAAACCCCATTGCAACTGTGAAGCATGATGGAAGGAGCATCATGGTTTGGGGCTGCTTTGCTGTGTCAGGGCCTGGACAGTTCCCAATTGTTGAGGGAACAATGTATTTAAAATTATACTGAGGTATTTTACAGGAGAATGTCAAGATAGTGGTCTGTCACCTGAAGCTCAATAGAAGTTGGATGATGCAATGATCAAAAAGACAAGAGTAAATCAACCACAGAATGGTTTAAAAAGAAGAAAACTCGTGTTTTTTAAGGGCCAAGTCAGAGTCCAGACCCTAACACAATTGAGATACTGTGGCATGACCTGAAGAGGGTTATTCATGCAAGATATTCCAGAAATATTGATGAACTGAACCAGTTTTGTATTCCTCATCGCTGTTGTGCAAGTCTGATCAGCAGCTACAGGCAATGTTTGGTGGAGGTTACTGCTGATAAAGAAGGTTCTACCAATTATTAAATACAAGGGTTCACATATGTTTTCCAGCCTGGACTGTGAATGACTGAGCAATATGTTCAAAAAATACATGAAAAGTAAATTGGTTTTGTGTTATTAGCTTAGGCAGATTGTGCCTGTCTATTATAGTGAATTAAATGAAGATCAGACCACATTTTATTACTAATTAATGCATAAAACTAGGTAATTGCAAAGGGTTCATAAACTTTTTCTCGTAACTAGCTGGCCTGAGAAGTGGCAGATCAGTTTCAATCGGGAAAAGTGATACAGTTTGGAAGGACAAAATTAAAGGAGGGCACAAGGTTAATGACTGGATTTTTAGCAATTTAGAGGTACAGAGGGATCTTAAGGTCCACATCTATAGACCCCTCAATTTCTGAACAAGTCCAAAGATTAAAAGTACATCTATTATTAAAGTATGTACATAGTATACAACTCTGAGATTAGTCTTCCCATAGATAGCCACACTGGAGTATTGTGTTCAGTTTTGGTTTCCGTTGCTATGGGAAGGATGTGGAAGCATTAGAGAAGGTGCAGAAGCACAGATAAAGGGTCTTGGCCCGAAACGTCGACATCGCTTCTCCCTATAGATGCTGCCTAGCCTGCTGTGTTCTACCAGCATTTTGTGTGTGTTAAAGTGGATACCAGTGCCTTTTTCTAGAGTGGAAATGGGAAATATTATTAAGGTGATTTGAGGAAAGTATAGGGAATGTTAGAGGTTGGTTTTTTACACAGCAGTTGGTAAGTGCATAGAACACACTGCCAGAGGTGATATATTATGGATATTTAAGAGACATAGATAGGCACTTAGATAAAATAAAACTGGAGAGCTATGAGGGAGGAAAGGTCTAGACAGGTCTTGGAGTAGGTTATAAGGTCGGCACAAAATCATTGGGCCGAACAGCCTGCACTGTACAGTACTGTTTTATTTTCTATGTTCTATACCCCATGGGTTCTCATAGGGTCTGATAAATTGCAGTTACTAAGCATGGGTATTTGGGAAAAAAAATTAAGACATACTGTTTTTTAAAACTAAAATAAGGAAATTGTTTTAGAATTTGTTTTATTCTGAATCTGTGATCTGGCTATAGCAAGAGGCTTCTTGATCCTCAACTCCATTCTTACAAGCTATTTTAACTAAGGATATCTTGTGATTCTAAACTGTCCATGTTCAATAATAAGAACAGTATTTTTTTAAAAACTTGCCAATCACCACTGCTACCACCAGTATCATCATTGCCAACTATCCAGACCCAGACAAGGGGATCCATTTTTTTGTTAACAAAAGCCCAGGAAAGGATTTGGGATAAAGCCAGTTCCAGTGTTTGCAAACAAATGATTAAACCTAATAAGCCACAAAGCATCACATTAGAACCTACGCAAAGAGTGGTTTGCTCCAGAATGGTTAATGGGCAATTAACAGTGTGATTACATTATAATTACTGTTTTTAAATTGCTCAACAGCCTTAATTATTTTTATCTTTTGGCCAGTACTTGATAAGGGAATCATGTTGAGCTGGAGAAATGCACTACCTATGTTGTCATAGATATTATTCGAACCAGTAACATTTTGAATACAGTGGATTCTGGCTAGTTGGGCCATTGGTTAATCAGTGCAGCCATTTATTCGGGACAGCTCTTAAAGAACAAAAGCAAATCAAGAAAATAGCTGGGATTCTCTTAATTTATTTGGGACTCTATGCCTCTTAATTGGGACAGGAGACTGTTGCCAAGCAGTTTTTAACTAGCGTCAGTTGCATGCATTTATGTGGCCATTAGACACTACTCGGTGCTTCGAGCGAGCAGTTTTAAAATAATGTAGTTGTGAGTGTGTTCAAAACGCAGTGATTTTTGGTGCTGATGGCAAGAAATAAGCAGTCAGAGCTGTTTGCTCAGGCTTGGAGACGCCAGAAACAGCCAGGAGTGAAAATGCAATGATCTTACTATCTAAGCATGTTAGGAACTACAAAGAATTTGAAGGTATCAACAGTCATCTGGAATATTACAAGATTTAGTAGATGCAATCAACTTCCATTGTATGACTGTAGTCTATTGTCTGCACTGGGTGTCTGTGCTGATTTTGTTCATTTACATTCAATCAAAGGAAAATGACAGCATACACTGGATGAATTCCTCCAATAACTATTAGGATCTAATATACAATAACGTTGACATATAATAATGATTTAAATAAATCATTAGTTACTCAGTTTATATTTTTCATACCTTTCTAACTATTTCCATGGAACTTCAGCTAATAATTGGGCCAAAATGTATTGGTCCCGATGTGTCCACTATATATAGTACATATTGCTACGCTGGATTCAGTGCAGACTGCTCAGCTGTTCAAAAATCCAAAATGTCTGTGGGGGGGGGGGGGGGGGAAGCCAGACGAAACACAGTTGAATTAAAATGAGGAAGCAGACAAGGATTTAGACTTTGTATTGAACATAACTGTTCAGTTATGTGAACAAATAAAGATAAAGTTATGTTTAACTGGAAAAACTGTTGTATCATCGGTTGAGTAAGAATCAAGTTGGACAAGATTTATGTATATTAGTAAATTGTATTTGACATGGCTGATTACTACTAAAGCAATTTACTAAGCACGTAGAATACTGCACTGCATACCGAGGAATGCAAAGTGGGAAAGTTCTGCTAAAATTCTAGATTTTAAATTCCTGAGGTGCTGGGAGTTGGATTGAGGCTTCTAGTGGCAGTACTGAAAAATTCAGCAAAACTTAAGTCTGAGTTGCTTTAATGCAGTCACAACATTTCCGTACTTGTCCATGAGCCAGGATTTAAAATGGAAATTACTCTTTAAATGGCCTGATTAGACGAATGATTGCTTTTGTAACATTAATGGCCAGAAGGTCTATATTACAAAATTGGAAAGAAGTAAACCCTCCTACCACGTCTCAGTGGCTTTTTCAAACTGTTTCTTATCTGAGTTTGGAAAAAATTAGAAGCACTATTTTTGACTCGTCAATTAAATTTGAAGAAACTTGGGGACCGTTCATTCGACATTTTCATATGAATTAATTTGGCCTTACCCAGACCTTCTCTCTGTTTATTCTTGTTCAGGTATGGAGTTCCGGAGTTCTTTGACACTATCATATACTTATAAACTGTTATTATTGCCCATGTTAGTTTTAGTTTAGTGTTTGTTTCATATATATATTTTCTTTCACACATCTCTAATTTTTTTTTCTTTTTCTTTTGATGATTAGTTTTGTTTTTTTTCATATATAATTATATAGACTTGATTGATTAATGTACTTTTTTGTTGTTGATGTTTAATAGGATATCATTATCCTATTATTAATGTAATCTTAAGTCTATTGTATTCATAACCTATTCATTATTATGTTATGTTTTTTTTATATTTATATGAAACTCAATAAAAAGATTGAAAAAGAAAGAAAGAATAGCCTGATTATTAAGATCCACTTCATTTTAATGGAACAGAGGGACAACAGGACAAGTTAGGATAAGAAATCTATGTAACCTGACTTTGGCTCAGAATAGGTTAGGATGTTAAATGTCCAAGTTATCCAGAAATGCTCTATGGATCAAGATGCATTAGAAAGAGAGAACATTGTTTTGTGCTATGATATTTTTATTATTGCTTCATTCTTGTCTCCATGCTTTTGTATACATTCTGCTGACTATTGCAGAGTTTGTTTTTTTTTCTCTCTGCACATTGGGTGTTCAACTGTCTTGTTTTAAAGGGTTCTTTGGTTTTTTGGCTGCCTGTAAGGAGACAAATCTCAAGACTGTATAAAGTATACATACTCTGATAGTAATGCATACTTTGAACTACTTGTTTCCCCATTTGCTGCAACAACAGATGCATGCAGTGTTTTCAATTATGTTCTTGTAGTGAAAAGGACATTGAACTGAAATGTTAACTCTGTTTTGAAGATTTTGACTGAAGTTTAAATGAGCCCATTGTTAAGAGGAAGGATTCTGGACCAATAACATTACTTTAATTTCCGTATATGGTGTCTGACCTGTTGAGTGTGTCCAGCATTTTCTGTTTTTATTTCAGATTTCCATCATCTAAATTATTCCTTTTTTAAACTCAAGGTTATTTTGCTGTGGACATAGATTATACTTATTAATGTATGAATGTTGAAATTAAGATTGAATTTTCAAATTAACTTGTGGGACATGTTTTTTCTGGGATTGGGAAAATTTAATGTTGCCCAAAATCAGAAGCTTTTTCAACACTCCATGTTCAACCTGAAGGAATATGAACTGTAATGTCATAAGCTATGACAATAACATCCCATTATGAATAAGTAAAAAATAAAGCATATGACTCTTGATTGTTGACGTGTGTTCTTCCATTACTGCACATGCAATTTGTGATCACTAGACATAGTATTGATGAAAAGGATTGGGTTTTGCCATTTTGCTGGAAAGGGTAGACTCCGAGGACTGTGCAGAGTGCTGTATAAGGTTGAAGCCAGACTTTCGTTGACTTCTTGCCTTTGTACTCAAGCTTTTAGACCACCTAGAGCAGATGTCAACACAGCTTCTTGCACATGCCCTTCGGCTTTCCATTGTGGGCATTTTCACATAAGTTCCACACCTAAAACCCGTGTTCCAGATCTTGTGTAGAACCTCTTCCTCCTTTTTTATTGTTGGAGTTAACTTCTTTGAGTACACATTTTCTGACCTTGCTGCATTCTTTACATAATAGCATTTTTCCACATGTTGAACATTCAGTTAATAGTAGTGAAAGTAAAATCAATAATTACATGCTTATAGTGTATGTAGTCTGTGAATTACGAAAAATAAAGAAGGGAATATGAGGGGATTAGTCATCTTCCATAATCTCTAGATCTTGTCTATCTGTAGCCATGTTAGCACCATGTGACAGAGGGGATTCTCTGTTCCTGAGTACTTTATAATTCAATGTTAATGACTGTACCGCATTCAGGTGAGAGATGAGTTCCTGTAATATTTGGTTGATGTGCTCATTATGAGTGCATGATTGGCAGTCTTTCATGCCAGCAAAATGTTTCTGGAGGATATTTTGGTACAAATGCATGATACTTTTGTCATCTGATTAATAAAGAATCTTTTTGAGGAAATTTTTTGGGATGTATTCCTTTTAGAAGGGTTTGTGTGGCTATTGCAATTGATGAAGCAAGGGGAGTGGAAAGAGGAAAAGGAAGAAGGTGCCTTCACTGAATAGTTATGCTGGTGCAGTTGGTAAATTACTGAATACAACAGGATCCAGTGTCATGATTTCTGATTACCTGCTGATGCTGTTCATGTGTCTACCTCAAGAGTTTCCTGACCATCTGTGTTCAATTATGATTCTGTTCCTCTCCATATTATCTCCAGACTGAGTTGCTTATTCCCTTTCACGTTTGCCCTCTCAAATAAACTGTCATCTACAGAAGGATTTCCGGCATCATTTTCTGACACATAACATCTTCCCTTGACCAGCCCCAACTGATGCTAGCCATTCCAAAAACTCAGGCTCCAAGGCCAGAAACTCGATGAATCTTTGTCCATGCTTCACTGGTTCAAATAGATGCAAGTTATTTCTCTTTTTTTCCATGTCTGCTGCAAAGCTATAAGTTTTTCATCTTGTATCTCTGTAAGTTAATGTCAAAAAAGGTGCTTTCGCTTTGAGGTGTTGAACCCTTATTTTATTTTTTTTGTTTTATTTTATTAAAATCAGTTCATCCCCCAGAGAAGGAAGGATTCAAAGAGGGGAAAGGGGCCACAGTGGTTGACAAAGGAAGTCAGAGATTGCATAGCATTTAAAAAAAAGAAGTATGACAGAGCTAAGGTGAGTGGGAAGACAGATGATTGGGAAATTTTTAAGGAACAACAGAACTTAACTAAAAAGGCAATACGGGGAGAAAAAAATGAGGTACGAACGCAAGCTAGCCAGGAATATAAAGGAGGATAGCATAAGCTTTTTTAGGTATGTGAAGAGAAAGAAGATAGTTAAGAACAATGTTGGGCCCTTGAAGAATGAATTGGGTGAAATTGTTATGGGAAACAGAGAAATGGCAGAAGACTTTAATAAGTGCTTTAGATCTGTCTTCACTAGGGAAGACACAAGCAATCTCCCAGATGTATGGATGGGCCAAGGACCTAGGGTAATATTAAAAGCAAGAGGATAGTGAGGGATAAAATTGGCCCCTTAGAGAATCAGAGTGGTCAGCTATGTGTGGAACCGAAGGAGATGGGAGAGATTTTGAATGATTTCTTCTCTTCGGTATTCACTAAGGAGAAGGATATTGAATTGTCTAACGTGTGGGAAACAAGTAAGGAAGTTATGGAACCTATGACAATTAAACAGGTGGAGGTACTGGCGCTTTTAAGAAATTTAAAAGTGGATAAATCTCCGGATCCTGACAGGATATTTCCCAGGACCTTGAGGGAAGTTTGTGTAGAAATAGCAGGAGCTCTGACGGAGATCTTTAATATGTCATTAGAAACGGGGATTGTGCCGGAGGATTGGCATATTGCTCATGTGGTTCCATTGTTTAAAAAGGGTTCTAGAAGGAAGCCTAGCAATTATAGACCTGTCAGTTTGACATCAGTGGTGGGTAAATTAATGGAAAGTATTCTTAGAGATAGTATTTATAATTATCTGGATAGACGGGATCTGATTAGAAGTAGCCAGCATGGATTTGTGCGTGGAAGGTCATGTTTGACAAACCTTATTGAATTTTTTGAAGAAGTTACGAGGAATGTTGACGAGGGTAAGGCAGTGGATGTAGTCTATATGGACTTCAGCAAAGCCTTTGACAAAGTTCCACATGGAAGGTTGGTTAAGAAGGTTCAGTCGTTAGGTATTAATGCTGGAGTAATAAAATGGATTCAACAGTGGCTAGATGGGAGATGCCAGAGAGAAGTGGTGGATAATTGTTTATCGGGATGGAGGCCGGTGACTAGCGGGGTGCCTCAGGGATCTGTTTTGGGCCCAATGTTGTTTGTAATATACATAAATGATCTGGATGATGGGGTGGTAAATTGGATTAGTAAGTATGCCGATGATACTAAGGTAGGGGTTGTTGTGGATAATGAGGTGGGTTTTCAAAGCTTGCAGGGAGATTTATGCCGGTTAGAAGAATGGGCTGAATGTTGGCAGATGGAGTTTAATGCTGAGAAGTGTGAGGTTCTACATTTTGGCAGGAATAATCCAAATAGAACATACAGGGTAAATGTTAGGGCATTGAGGAATGCAGAGGAACAGAGAGATCTAGGAATAACAGTGCATAGTTCCCTGAAGGTGGAGTCTCATGTAGATAGGGTGGTGAAGAAGGCTTTTGGAACGCTGGCCTTTATAAATCAAAGCATTGAGTACAGAAGTTGGAATGTAATGTTAAAATTGTACAAGGCATAGGTAAGGCCAAATTTAGAATATTGTATGCAGTTCTGGCCACCGAATTATAGGAAAGTTATCAATAAATTAGAGAGTGCAGAGACGATTTACTAGGATGTTACCTGGGTTTCAGCACTTAAGTTACAGAGAAAGGTTGAACAAGTTAGGTCTCTATTCATTGGAGCGTAGAAGGTTGAGGGGGGATTTGATCGAGGTATTTAAAATTTTGAGAGGGATAGATAGAGTTGACGTGAATAGGCTGTTTCCATTGAGAGTAGGGGAGAATCAAACGAGAGGACATGAATTGAGAGTTAGGGGGCAGAAGTTTAAGGGAAACATGAGGTGTTATTTCTTCACTCAGAGTGATAGCTGTGTGGAATCAGCTTCCTGTAGAAGTAGTAGCCAGTTCAGTTGTGTCATTTAAGGTAAAATTGGATAGGTATATGGACAAGAAAGGAGTAGAGGGTTATGGGCTGAGTGCGGGTAGGTGGGACTTGGTGAGATTAAGAGTTCGGCACGGACTAGGAGCGCTGAGATGGCCTGTTTCTGTGCTATGATTGTTATATGTTATATGGTTATCACAACTTGTATACGTATATGATAGATACAGTAAAATCTGAAATACAACTACTATTAAGGCATCCACGGTATAATAAACTTTCAGTTGTCCTATTCTGGCCTAGAGATTAAATTGCTGTTGAAGATTTTTTCCTCTAGTGAGATGTCTTTTTTCGTGATAAGGGGGTCAATCTGCTTGGCAGGTGAGAGTTATGGCTGTGAAACTATCTTGGGTACCAGTGTCTCCTCTGCAGTGGTTGTAGGAGTTGGCTCTGGAACTGCAGAAAGTGATTCTGAGAGTTCTGGACACCTTTTCTCTGGATGTTTTGGCATCCCAAACAGTGCATTGCAAGCTCCTCGATTTGCTAATCTATCCTAGGCCACCAAACAAAGCTTTGAGCCAATGCTTTCATTTTGCCCACACCTAGATGACTGGCATGTAACTACTCCAACACTTTAGCTCTCAATTTGGATGGTGCAATAATTCACAATCCCCACATAATACAACAACAAACTAGCTCAAGTTCCTTCTGATGCTGGTAAAAATGGGGGAATTGGAATTTCTGTTGCACATTCCAACCGTTTTGAGTTGCCATGTAGACCTGATACAGTGTGGGCTCTTTTCTGTTTCCCTTTGGATCATCTCTGCTGTAATAGGGAGACTATCAATTTGCATTAGAGAGAACACATCAGAGGAGTGTCTTAAGTATATTTTTCAGGTATTTCCTTTTCCAAAGTAAAAGGGACAATCCACCAGCATTTCCATGATTAGTTGCCCTCTTGAATTCAATCTTGTTATTCACACTTGTTGCATCACACTCGTAAGCCATAATTGTCAAATCTTTTACACACTGTCTTGAGATTTTGGAGATGTTCCTTGCCACCCTTAACAATAATAATGATGTTGTCCAGGTAACACCGAGTGCGGGGGCCAATGTCTACTTTACCAAAGTGTTTCTCTCCAGAAAGGTTTGCAAAGACAACCTCCACCCTGGGCAGAGGATATTAATCTATTTTCAGTACTGGGTTGATGGTGACCCTTAAAATTACCACAGATTATGACAGATCTATTCTTCTTGGCTACTTAGAACGACTGGTGTTGCCCATGGGCACCACTCAATTTTGGAAAGAATTCCTTCAGCCTCCATACAATCTAGCTCACTGGCTCACTTTATCATGGATGATATAAGGAAGTGAATGGGCTTTGTAAAACTTGGGTATTTCATTGTCATTTAACACTATTTTACCCTTGGTATGTTTGAGTTTTCCAAAGCCATCCTTGCACTCTGCTGTGGCATCATCCAGTACCTTTCTTAATTTACTTTCAATAAATAATAGGTGCAGAAGTAGACCATTCAGCCCTTCGAGCCTGCACCGCCATTTTGAGATCATGGCTGTTCAACTACTATCAATACCTGGTTCCTGCCTTGTCCCCATATCCCTTGATTCCCCTATCCATAAGATACCTATCTAGCTCTTTCTTGAAAGCATCCAGAGAATTGGCCTCCACTACCTTCCAAGGCAGTGCATTGCAGACCCCCACAACTCTCTGGGAGAGGAAGTTTTTCCTTAACTCTGTCCTAAATGACCTACCTGTTATTCTCAAACCATGCCCTCTGGTACTGGACTCTCCCAGCATCCTGCCTCTATCTTGTCCAATCCCTTAATAATCTTATATGTTGCAATCAGATCCCCTCTCAATCTCCCTAATTCCAGCATGTACAAGCCCAGTCTCTCTAACCTCTCTGCGTAAGACAGTCCGGACATCCCAGGAATTAACCTCGTGAATCTACACTGCACTTCCTCTACATCCAGGATGTCCTTCCTTAACCCTGGAGACCAAAACTGTACACAATACTCCAGGTGTGGTCTCACCAGGGCTCTGTACAAATGCAAGAGGATTTCCTTGCTCTTGTACTCAATTCCCTTTGTAATAAAGATCAACATTCCATTAGCCTTCTTTATTGCCTGCTGCACTTGCTCATTCACCTTCAGTGACTGATGAACAAGGACTCCTAGATCTCTTTGTATTTCTCCCTTACCTAACTCTACACCGTTCAGATAATAATCTGCCTTCCTGTTCTTACTCCCAAAGTGGATAACCTCACACTTATTCACATTAAACGTCATCTGCCAAGTATCTGCCCACTCACCCAGCCTATCCAAGTCACCCTGAATTTTCCTAACATCCTCATCACATGTCACACTGCCACCCAGCTTAGTATCATCAGCAAATTTGCTGATGTTATTTTCAATGCCTTCATCCAAATCGTCGACAGCTGTGGTCCCAATACCGAGCCCTGTGGCAGCCCACTAGTCACCATCTGCCATTCCGAGAAACACCCATTCACCGCTACCCTTTGCTTTCTATCTGCCAACCAGTTTTCTATCCATGTCAATGTCTTCCCCCCCCAATGCCCTGAGCTTTGATTTTACCCACCAATCTCCTATATGGGACCTTATCAAATGCCTTCTGAAAATCAAGGTACACTACATCCACTGGATCTCCCCCGTCTAACTTCCTGGTTACATCCTCGAAAAATTCCAACAGATTAGTCAAGCATGATTTACCCTTGGTAAATCCATGCTGGCTCGGCCCAATCCTATCACTGCTATCTAGATATGCCACTATTTCATCCTTAATAATGGACTCTAGTATCTTCCCCACCACCGATGTCAGGCTGACAGGTCGATAGTTCTGTTTTCTCCCTCCCTCCTTTCTTAAAAAGTGGGATAACTTTAGCCATTCTCCAATCCTCAGGAACTGATCCTGAATCTAAGGAACATTGGAAAATGATTACCAATGCATCTGCAATTTCCAGGGCCACCTCCTTTAGTATCCTAGGATGCAGACCATCTGGACCTGGGGATTTGTCAGCTTTCAGTCCCATCAGTCTTCTCATCACCGTTTCCTTCCTAATGTCAATCTGTTTCATTTCCTCTGTTACCCTATGTCCTTGGCCCATCCATACATCTGGGAGATTGCTTGTGTCTTCCTTAGTGAAAACAGATCTAAAGTACTAATTAAATTCTTCTGCCATTTCTCTGTTTCCCATAACAATTTCACCCAATTCATTCCTCAAGGGCCCAACATTGTTCTTAACTATCTTCTTTCTCTTCACATACCTAAAAAAGCTTTTGCTATCTTCCTTTATATTCCTGGCTAGCTTGCGTTCGTGAAGTTCTTTCAATTGACTCTGTTGCAGAGGATGCAAATAGTGGATGGATCTCCAATGAATTTGTAGTAGTTTCAGCCAGTCACAGCCCCGCAACGCTGGCCCTCCTGTTTGTATCACATATAAACTTGTTTTGTGTTTATTTCGCAGTTATGAATCTCATTTCCACAGGAGTTACCTTTTCTCTAGTTTTTAGTTGGATATCTGCAGGCTTCAGTTCAGTATCTTTAAAATGCTGTTCAAACACATTTTGGGGAAAAACTGAAATAGCCGAGCCATTGTCCATTCCATTATAATTAATTTGCCGTTCTCTTCTGTTGTCAGCCCTACTGCTTGTCACATGCAAGTTCTCACATTGTAAATCTCAAGGCCATCCAGTCATTCTCATCATTATCAGACTTTTCATCAATACCATGCAGATTAGTGCTCTTTTTCTTGTCCCCGTGCAGCATATTTATTTTTATCTACCTGACATACTGTTTGTACATGTTATAATTTTGTGGTATTTTCTGCAAGTTTCAACTTTAAACCTGCATTGGTCTGGTGTATGTGAGCCCCTGCCACAATGGTAACACTACTTGTTCAGCCAAGCAAGTTTCTGTGTAGACATTACAATTTCTGACTGCAACTCAATTGTGTCTCTGCCTGCTGATTCCATTGATACATTAATTTTAACTGCTTCTTTAAATGAGTTTTACTTCAGTTAGGAGCTGTTTTTGAATGTTGTCTTGCAAGATTCCACAAACTAAGCAACTCTTAATGCAACAATCACTGAACTGAACTCAGACAACTTGTTCAATTCAGGCAGATACGCTGAAATGGACTCTCCTTCCTTTTTGTTTCCCTTATGAACCCTTAAGCATTCTGCAATAACAGTGGTTTTGGTTCAAAAATTTCCTGCATTACTTTCATGATATCAGCAAAGCTCATTTCGGCTGGTTTGATTGGAGCTGTTAAATTTCTAAGTAAAGTGTATTCTCTTCCACCTTGTACACTCAGCAAAACTTGCACTAACTTCACAATGGCTTTTGTAACTTGCTTGAACATACTGTATTAGTTAGTTCTGTATACAGCAGCCAGTTCTACATTTTGGCAGGAATAATCCAAATAGAACATACAGGGTAAATGGTAGGGCATTGAGGAATGCAGAGGAACAGAGAGATCTAGGAATAACAGTGCATAGTTCCCTGAAGGTGGAGTCTCATGTAGATAGGGTGGTGAAGAGGGCTTTTGGAACGCTGGCCTTTATAAATCAAAGCATTGAGTACAGAAGTTGGGATGTAATGCTAAAGTTGTACAAGGCATTGGTAAGGCCAAATTTGGAATATTGTGTGCAGTTCTGGTCACCGAATTATAGGAAAGATATCAATAAATTAGAGAGAGTGCAGAGACGATTTACTAGGATGTTACCTGGGTTTCAGCAATTAAGTTACAGAGAAAGGTTGAACAAGTTAGGTCTCTATTCATTGGAGTGTAGAAGGTTGAGGGGGGATTTGATCGAGGTATTTAAAATTTTGAGAGGGATAGATAGAGTTGATGTGAACAGGCTGTTTCCATTGAGAGTAGGGGAGATTCAAACTAGAGGACATGATTTGAGAGTTAGGGGGCAGAAGTTTAAGGGAAACACGAGGGGGTATTTCTTTACTCAAAGAGTGATAGCTGTGTGGAATGAGCTTCCTGTAGAAGTAGTAGAGGCCAGTTCAGTTGTGTCATTTAAGGTAAAATTGGATAGGTATATGGACAGGAAAGGAGTGGAGGGTTATGGGCTGAGTGCGGGTAGGTGGGACTAGGTGAGATTAAGGGTTCGGCACAGACTAGGAGGGCCAAGATGGCCTGTTTCCGTGCTGTGATTGTTATATGGTTATATATGGTTAACAGAGGAAATTAAACAGATTGACATTAGGAGGGAAATGGTGATGAGTAGACTGATGGGACTGAAGGCTAACAAATCCCCAGGTCCAGATGGTCTGCATCCTAGGGTACTAAAGGAGGTGGCTCTGGAAATTGCGGATACATTGGTAATCATTTTCCAATATTCCTTAGATTCAGGATCAGTTCCTGAGGATTGGAGAATGGCTAATGTTATCCCACTTTTTAAGAAAGGAGGGAGGGAGAAAATAGAGAACTATCGTCCTGTCAGCCTAACATCAGTATTGGGGAAGATGCTAGAGTCCATTATTAAAGATGAAATAGTGACATATCTAGATAGCTGTGATAGGATTTGGCTGAGCCAGCATGGATTTACCAAGGGCAAATCATGCTTGACCAATCTATTGGAGTTTTTCGAGGATGTAACCAGGAAGTTAGACAAGGGAGGTCCAGTGGACGTAGTGTCCCTCGATTTTCAGAAGGCATTTGATAAGGTCCCACATAGGAGATTGCACGGTGAAATCAGAGCTCATGGCATTGCGGGGAAGATATTGACATGGATAGGAAACTGGTTGGCAGATGGAAAGCAAAGGGTAGCGGTGAATGGGTGTTTCTTGGAATGGCAGGTGGTGACTAGTGGGGTGCCACAGGGCTTGGTATTGGGACCACAGCTGTTTACAATTTACATCAACGATTTAGATGAAGGCATTGAGAATAACATGAGCAAGTTTGCTGATGATACTAAGCTGGGTGGCAGTGTGACATGTGATGAGGATGTTAGGAGAATTCAGGGTGACTTGGATAGGCTGGGTGAGTGGGCAGATACTTGGCAGATGACATTTAATGTGAATAAGTGTGAGGTTATCCACTTTGGGAGTAAGAACAGGAAGGCAGATTATTATCTGAACGGTGTAGAGTTAGGTAAGGGAGAAATACAAAGAGATCTAGGAGTCCTTGTTCATCAGTCACTGAAGGTGAATGAGCAAGTACAGCAGGCAGTGAAGAAGGCTAATGGAATGTTGATCTTTATTACAAAGGGAATTGAGTACAAGAGCAAGGAAATCCTTTTGCATTTGTACAGGGCCCTGGTGAGAACACACCTGGATTATTGTGTACAGTTTTGGTCTCCAGGGTGAAGGAAGGACATTCTGGCTGCAGAGGAAGTGCAGCGTAGATTCACGAGGTTAATTCCTGGGATGTCCGGACTGTCTTACGCAGAGAGGTTAGAGAGATTGGGCTTGTACATGCTGGAATTAAGGAGATTGAGAGGGGATCTGATCTTAATATAAGATTATTAAGGGATTGAGAGGCAGGAAATATGTTCCAGATGCTGAGAGAGTCCAGTACCAGAGGGTATTGTTTAAGAATAAGGGGTAGGTCATTTAGGACAGAGTTAAGGAAAATCTTCTTCTCCCAGAGAGTTGTGCGGGTGCCTCAGAAGGCAGTGGAGGCCAATTCTCTGGATGCTTTCAAGAAGAAGCTAGATAGGTATCTTATGGATAGGGGAATCAAGGGATATGGGGACAAGGCAGGAACCGGGTATTGATAGTAGATGATCAGCCATGATCTCAGAATGGCGGTGCAGGCTCAAAGGGCCAAATGGTCTACTTCTGCACCTATTGTCTATTGTCTATTTTATTTTTTCAGCTGCTGAAGAGTGTGTTAAATGAACTGAAGGAAAGAAAGCAAATTGAGGAAAACCTTCTGCAAGTTCACTTAAATGGTGAGTAACATTTTCCAACAGTCTGCAATGTATTTTTAACCTATAGATCTGTAACAGGGCTTTGTATAGAGTGAAGCTCTTTTTTTTATCGGATTGAAAACAAAATTGAAATTTAAGAGTAAATAGTGAGATCTGAAATGATTGAAGTAATTTCGGGTTGATGCAAATACATAAAATTAGCATTGTCAGACTGGTGTCTGCAGTAGATACATTTTTTTACATTGAAATGGAAAATAAGACAGATTGGCCCTGATGTAGGGTCTTGGCCCGAAATATCAACTGTTTACTCTTCTCCATAGATGCTGCCTGGCCCCGGCTCACAAAGCTGTGCCAAACATGTCCTTACCTTAGAACTACCTAGGCTTACCCATAGCCGTCTATTTTTCTAAGGTCCATGTATCCATCCAGGAGTCCCTTATAAGACCCTATAATTTCCACCTCCACTGCTGCTACCAGCAGCCCATTCCACGCACTCACCACTCTCTGTGTAAAAAAAAAACAACTTATCCCTGACATCTCCTCTGTACCTACTTCCAAGCACTTTAAAATGGTCGCCTCCCGTGCTGCAAATAACAAATTACTGCTGAAGCTTATTTATAAGTAAAAAACTTTTCAGTCTCTATTTGAAAGGATTGAAGGCAAGGAGTGAGGAAGCGAAATAGATGTTATCTGATAAATCTCCTTTGTTACTTAGAAAGTGGGTAGGTACCTGGTATAAGGTAGTAGTTGAAGCAGGCAGTTTGGTGGATTTAAGAATAGACATATAAATGTTAAGGAAATGGATATGGATGATACACAGATAGAGGATATTTAGCATAAATTGGCATCCAGATTAACACAACATTGTAGGCCAAATGGCCTGTTCCCTGCTATAGTGTTCTGTGTTCTATTTTTTATTGTCTCTATTGCTTCCCAGCTGCAGTTCAGGAGAAGCAACTTTGAATTAAAAAGTTAAATCATTTCTCTCTAATTTTACCATGGTACTGCAACATAAACTGAGAATCACCAACCTACAAGCTATACTGAACATTACCCTCTACTTTTTTTTGATCTCCAATAGAAACGTTCTACCCCGTGTGCTTGTGAATCAGAATCAGGTTTAATATAGCTGTCTGCCTTGCGCCATAGGATCATATGTGACATTTCTCAAACTTACTTAAAACAGGAGGAAACAATCAGGACTATGTCAGCTTTCAGAGTAGTACCAAAGTCATACAGATGCTGGAAATCTGAAAAAAAGTCAGAAAGTGATACAGCTAGTCAGTTCAGACAGCATTTGTGGAGAGAAAAAGAGTTACTGGTTCAATTCAGAGACCCTATGTTATCCTTCGTTATTTGACCTGACTGTTACCAGCATATCTTTTTCTTAATTTGAGGCTGGAAGTTGGTAGTTTATAAAGAATAATATTTAACCATCTAGAACACAAACCTAAACTTAAATAAAGTATGTCTCAAGTTAATTTAATACTTTTAAAATTCAAATTCAACTTCCTGCAATTCTGGCAGGGAAAGGTTCCCTGGGATGGATAAACAACAATATAACATACTGAAAGTGTGAGCAAAGGGGAATTCGGAAAATATTACAGCAATGGTTATATGCGATGTCAAAAATTTACTGACTCACAATCAATGAGTCAGAGAAGATTTTAAAAATTGATTTAAGTATATTCAATTTGTGATGAATCTGCTAGATAGCTGGAATATTTATTTGTGTTTACTAAACAAGTTAAAACTTATGATCTTACCTGAAGCAGAGCTAAACCAAGCAATATTGATTTATTTGTTATGTAGCTGATATCTGTTCATATGAACTGAAAGTGCATTAAGCAAATAATACCCTAGGGACCCCAGTGATAGTCTAATATTGAGCCTTTGGGAGGAATTTGTGAGCTCAGGACTGTTGCGATGAGCCAGACTCTAGTGAGGTTCAAGGAGATTGGGTACAACTTCCCTTGGTGCCTGTGTTCAAAAGATGGCTCAAAATGCACATAGGTAATAGCAGAATAATTACTTAATTATCAAGTTAAGTTAATTATCTCTTATAAATAATATATATATAGTAGTACATCTACATTTGCAAGAGGTGGTCTTGGTTATCAAAGCATTAATACATTGATAGAACATCACTATTTTGTGGACTGTGGGAAGAATCTTTGACAATGTTTTACTTCATCAGTCAAAGGCATTTCATAGGCATTCAGCATTTAAAAAAAAGATGGATAAACTCAGCTAGGGATCTGTGATAAATTCTGTGAACTTTCCACATGGGGAAGAAGAACTGAACTGACAGTACAAGGACATAGTATTTGGTTTACCACAGTATTTAAGTAAATAACCTTTGTTTATAAACCACATGCCAAGTTTTCAAATTGCATGGAAGTTAATCCTGATTAATGCAGGTGCCAATTTCATGAAGTTGTTTGGTTAGACCATCACAATTTTCTTTAGAATTTTCTCCCTAGCTAGATTTAAAATTGGACTGACAGAATTCCAAATTAATTAAAATGTATCAGGAACATGAATGGATAAATCATATTTTTCTTCCATTACTTTATTCCTGCAGCACAATAAATTGTAATTGGTGTCCACTTTTTGACTACAATTACCATTCTATTGCATTCCACTATACCCCACTTTATTCATCAAATTTTTCATACTGTTCTCTCTTGAAGGCTTTTTGTGAATGTCTAATTACACCATCATATGATTTCCACTTTTTATTTCCAGTTAATAATACAATATCAAGAAGAATAGGTTGAATTGAAAACACTTACTATGTTTAAAGGAACGATAGCTTTCTATTGTTAAATAGGTGTGTGTCCATTTTGTTGTCTTCAACTAATTTCATTTCTGTTTTCATTTTTATATTATTTTTCACAAAGCTTTCGAAAAGCAAACTTGGCTGTTGTTAATCATCTCTTGTGTTTTTTCTTTTGATCATCAGCAAAATTAGTCTCTTCAGAATTAAATGTGGTGCTTTGACTATCAAGGGATCTTAGGAGAATTTGTTTGGCACTCTGTTTTACATCTGCCCTCCCCTACTCACACTCCCCTACTCCCTCTTTCCCCTACTCCCTCACACCCTCCTCTACTCCCTCCCTCCTCCCACTCACTCCCTCCCTCCCCCTCTCACTCCCTCTCTCCCCCTACACCCCTCTCCCCTGCCACTCTTCCTCCCCCATTCCCTCAATATGTGAGAGTTACAATGAAATAAATAGTTGAACAGGATTGACAGGAATGCTCTGTTTTAATGGGCCGAGTAGCCATCCATATCATAATAAAATCGGAAATACTTTGTTTGGGGAAATAGCTTTATTTTTGTCCAACTGTTGAAGCAATAAAGCTATTGTAATCAAGTTTTTTTTTCCATTTTAGGGTTATTACAAACAGATGACAAGGTTGCACTGAAAGAAATCACAAGGCAGCTTCAGCTTGAGAATGTTGTTGGAGATAAAGTTTTTGTGAGTTTTTTATTTGATAGTTCAATTGTGACATTGTGCGTGTTTTTGTACCTAATATTACTATAGCATTTTCAATTGGGATGAAAGTCTTAAAAGCAATGTTCTTTTCAGTTTGAGTTAACTCCTGTAAGTCAATTTGACTGTAGACCTGGTCTATTCTTTATCATCAATTTTTAATTTAAAAATTGCAGAAGCATCCAAATGTGATACTTCTTCCACATATTGGAACTCACAGTGCACATGTGTAAAATCACAAATGTCAATTAATTACAGTTATACATATTTGATATACATCCCTAAATGCTACAATCCTTTTACTGGAGTTATTTCCACAGCATTATGGGAGCAAGTTCCAGGACATTGATGATGGAGATGATGTGTTTTGAGGTTAAATACTGAGATGGTTGACAGTTGGTTGACAGGCAGGAAGCAGAGTAGGAATAAACTGGTCTCTTTCCAGACGGTAGGTGGTAACTAATGAGTAGCACAATGATCATTTGCTGGGCTCTAGCTATTCCTAATATGCATATCAAAGATTTATTTGAGGGAAATGAAACTCAGTAAGCTCTCCAAACTTGCAGCTAACACATAGTTATTGCGGATAGTCTAGGACTGTGAGTGTGGTTGTGAACTAAGATAGAGGATGCAATTTGATGTAGGCATGTTGTATGAGTGACTAAATGAATGACAAATGATGCATTTGACATAGGCACACAGGAGGTTATTCACTTTAGTTCGAAAGACAGCTTATTATTTAAAAGATGACAGGTTGAAAAAAGAGAAGGTAATATGAGATTTGTATATTCTTCTGCACGGGGTCCAACGAGACGTTCTCCTTAGAATTTTGCAGCTGTCTTGTAGCTCATGATCTGCTTTTCTGAAGGGAGTATTTCCTAGGATGGCAAGACCAATGTACGAACAGACATGTGTCAATCAAGCCTATGTTCTTGGGAGTTTAGGAGATGACATGGACACCATTTCACTTTGTTCTCTAGCTCTTTCCCCTCCTCTGACTTGTTATTTGATAAATGGTCTACAATGGCGTTATCTGAAGATGGTATTAGAGCGGAAACTGGTCATGGCAATGGTAAGTGTACATGGAGTAGAGTAGGATATTGAGACATGAGTGGACATACAGTAGAGTAGGAGGTTGAGGATGCTTCCTCATCAAGCACCAGTGTTGAGAATAATTGTGCTGGAGGTACTGCTGCTTCTCCTCACTGATTGCGGACTGTTGGTCAGCAAGTGGAGGATCCAGTTGCAAAGGGAGGTGTTGAATCCCAGATCTAGCAATTTGGAGATGAGTTTTTTTGGAATTAAAGCATTGAAATGAAGCTGTATTCAATGAACAATATCTAATTGTCCAGATGCTTCGAGGTGAATTCAGGGCCTGGCAGATGGCATCTGCTATAGGCCTGAATCGTCATTAGGCAAATCGTTGTGGGTCAGGGTTGTCTGGGAGGCTGGAGTTAATGTGTACCATGACCAGCTTCTAATGAGGGAGCCTTGTGGCACTTCTGCCTGAATATGATTGGACCCATTATTAGTTTTAGTGCCTCCATTCATTGCTTGTCCCTCACCAATCACGAATAGATATAGCAGGAATACAGAGATTTGATTTAATCGATTTCTTCGTGAGATATCTTCGCTCTGTCTATGCATGGCATTGCTGTTATTTAGTACGGTACTTCTTGAGAAATAAGATCACATAGATAAGTCATTGCATTAAGATGCCAGTGAATTTTCAAACTCATCAAAGTTCAAAGTAAATCTATTAAAAATATACATGCATGTCACTATATAAAACCTGCGATTCATTTGCTTGTGGGCATACAGTATGGAAGGCTCAAACTGCTCAGCATGGTGCTATGTGCCCCATCAAAGCACACAAGAATTCAAGGCCGAATGACTTAATGCTGTGGTAGAATGTTGTGGTGAAGAATGGGGAAAGAAGTCAACCAGGACTAAATTGCTCTCATCTGCATCCTAATGTGCCTTGCCAAAGAATATTTGCATCCAAATATGGACCGCTTGTGTATCTGAAGAGCTACATGAACCTGATGATCATCATCCTCAAATCCATTGGACTATTCAGGTATAACTTGAGAAGTCCTGTTGAGGCTTGAATGGATTAGCACTAAGTGTGCCTGCTGCTGTGCCCAGTTTGTCCTTCTGCTTCTGTTGAACTAGGGTAGATGCCCAGGTGGGCAGTAAGGTTGCTTCATGAGGTGATGTGTTGTTGTTGTTGTTGTTACTGTGCTTTATGGATGCCCAGTTTTGTGTTGTGAGATGTTTCTGAGCCTTTCCCATTTAGTATGACTGTAGTATTAAACAATAGATTGGAGAGTGTTATTGAAAATTATTATTAGTACAATCGATTTTCTTTTTCAAGTACCAAAATAAAAGAGAAACTGCTGAGGCCTCACAGGAAATACAAAAGCATCTTTAGAGAAAGAAACATGTCAGGCTAATTGTGATTCTTTCATGATATCTGATCAGCGACCTGAAACCTTAACTCTGTTTCAAATGTGCCTCGTCTGCTGAATATCCCTTTCATTCTTTTTATTTGTTTTGCATTCAGCTATTGCTGCTGTTTTTGATGCTGAAAGTTCTATACATACTTTCCTAGGAGCAGTAATGAAAAGCTAACTTGGGCTGCTAATACTGAATTGATGCAATGGCAAGTAGATAAATTGCAAAGACATCTTATTCAACATGCAGAATATCTGGAGGATTTGATTGAAATCTAATCTTTTTTTTAAGTATTTGCACAGAGTCCATGACAATTGAATAAAACTCACTTGACTATATTTATGTTGTAATTACAGGGCAGTTTTGCTGAAAATCTTTCTTTTCTTCTTGAAGCTTTGAAAAAAGGTACTGACTTTTTGTTGATTGTTCTACTAATGTTCATCACTTGGTAGTTTTTGATTAAGATAATTGTTTTTTAATTACATTAAACTACATAGGTCAGATTTGATTGTCTTGTTATTGTTTCTACCCCCGTGTTAAAAGATTATTAAATGGCTCCCCAGTACAATAAGGTAGACCCTTGACCTCCCTATCTATCTTGTTATGATCTTGCACCTTATTGTTTACCTGCATTGCACTTTCTCTGTAGCTGTTACACCTCCGTTTATTTTAACCTTGTTCTATCTCATACTGTGTAATTATATGCAAGACAAGCATTTCACTGTTTCTCAGTACATGTGAAAATAATAAACCAATTCCAATTCTAGTGGCTTCTTCCAGATTTCTTTCTAGTCCTGATGAAGGGATTTTATTACCCTCCATACAGAGGTGCTAGAAAGTTTGTGAACCCTGTAGAAATCTCTCTGTTTCTACATATATATGTAATAAAATGTGATCAGAACTTCACATACGTCCTATAACTAGATAAAGAGAACACAGTTAAATAAATAACACAAAAACATTATAGTTGTTCATTTATTTATTCAGAAAAATGATCCAATATTGCATGTATTTGTTGGGAAAAGTATGTGAACCTTTGCTTTCAGTAACTGGTGTGATCCCTTTGTACCCCAATAACTTCAACCAAATGTTTCCAGTAACCGTTGGTCAGTCCTGCACATGAGCTTGGAGGAATTGTATGCCATTCCTCCTTACCAAACTGCTGGATATTGGTAGGCTTCCTTGCATGAATTGCTTGCTTCACATCCTTCCACATTTCCTTAGGCCGAGGACTTTGGCTCGGTCATTCCAACACACAAATTTTTGTCTTTTTAAACCATTTTGTTGTTTACTTACTCTTGTTTTTCGGATCATTGCCTTGTTGCATTATCCAACTTCTATTAATCTATTATCAGACTGCTATCCTCATATTCGCCTGTAAAATATCTTGATACTGTTTTGAATTTATTGTTCCCTCTGGTCGCCTCACTACAGGAAGGATGTGGAAGCGATAGAAAGGGTGCAGAGGAGATTTACAAGGATTGGGGAGCATGCCTTATGAGAATAGGCTGAATGAACTCAGCCTTTTCTTCTTGGAGCGACGGAGGATGAGAGGTGACCTGATAGAGGTGTATAAGATGATGAGAGGCTTTGATCGTGTGGATAGTCAGAGGCTTTTTCCCAGGGCTGAAATGGTTGCCACAAGAGGACACAGGTTTAAGGTGCTGGGGAGTAGGTACAGAGGAGATGTCAAAGGTATGTTTTTTACTCAGAGTGGTGAGTGCATGGAATGGGCTGCCGGAAATGATGGCGGAGGTGGATACAATAGGGTCTTTTAAGAGACTTTTGGATAGGTACATGGAGCTTAGTAAAATAGAGCACAATAGGTAAGCCTAGTAATTTCCAAGGTAGGGATATGTTCAGCACAACTTCGTGGGCCGAAGGGCCTGTATTGAGCTGTAGGTTTTCTATGTTTCTATTGCAAGCTGTCCAGGCCCTGAGGCAGCAAAGTAGCCCCAAACCACGATGCTCCTTCTATCATACTTCACAGTTGTGATGAGGTTTTGGCAATGGGGCATAGTGTCCTTTTTCCTCCAAACATAGCAATGTGCATTTCTGCCATAAAGTTCAACTTTTGTCTCACCTGTCCACAGAACGTCACCCCAGAAGGATAGTAGAACATCTAGGTGGTCTTTTTCAAACTTGACATGTGTGACAATGTTTTTTTTGTCTTTTGGAGGGCAGTGCCTTCATCCATGGTGTCCTTCCATAAATAGCATTTTTGTTCAGTGTTTTTCTTATAAAGGACATATGAACAGAGACTTCATCAAGCTCTAGAGATTTCTGCAGTTACCCGGGTTATTTTTCACCTCCTTTAGCATTGCATGTTGTGCTCTTGGTGTGATCTTTACAGTACACCTACAGCTAGAAGGAGTGGCAACAGTACTGAGTTTCCTCCATCTGTAGACTGTTTCTCTTACTGTGGACCAATGAATGCTCAGGTCTTTAGAAATGCTTTTACAACCTTTTCCAGATTGATACATCTCAACAATTCTTCTAAGGTCCTCTGAAAATTGTTTTGATTGAGGCATGGTGCACATAAACAAATATTTCTTGAGAAGAGCAGGTTCTGTCACTAAGCTGACTTTGTGTGTCTTTTTTTCGGGCAGAGTACCTCTACAATCCACCCCTCCAATCTCATTGTAACACCTGACTCTAAGTAGCTTTTATAAAAGGCATTACCTCAGAAGTTCACATACTTTTTTAAACAGATACATGTGATATTAGATAATTTTTCTCAATAAATAAATGAACAAGTATAATGTTTTTTTAAATTTAATTGCGTTCTGTTTATCTAGTTTTAGGACATGCATGAAGATCTGGTCACATTTATTCAGAAATGGAGAACATTCTACAGGGTTCACTGTGGATGTTGCCTAGCCTTCTGAGTTTCTCCATCATTTTGTGTGTGTTCCTCTAGATTACCAGCAACTTGCCATTCCAATTCTACTCTGTTGCTTTACTTCACTTTAATTTTTGGAAACTTTTTCTGCATTTTTTAAAACTTGAAATCTGTAGTTCTGCGAGTGTTGGCATGTTACTAGCAAGTAAGAGATTGACCAGGATGTCGTATAGATTGGAAGATTTTCTCTATATGGAGAGAATAGATAGTGGTGTGTTTGGTTGCCACAGCCTCTCTGTGTTCAACAAATCATGAAATCGTTTGTTTTAAGCATTTTTCTTGTGATGGCAAGACCCTGTTGGATATTGGTATTGCAAAATACTGCAAGTTTGGTTCATTGGCAGGACCAACTGTGGGGAAGCGGGGAAGACTAGTATTGGATAAGAAGTCAATGGTGCAGTCAAATGCCTCAAGAAAATCTGCATATCCAGCCTGAATGCCAGACACACCCACACCAGTAGTTGACACAGGAGGTGATTCATGGACTGGACCTTGAACTGGACCCAGACAGGTAGACAGATATGCCAGTTCCCACCCTTGGTGTGCTTTAAGCAATCAATCAATTTGTGGGTTATGTCAGGATAACCAGGGAAGACCAAACACCAGCAGTAGTTCAGGCAAATCAACCAAGTAGAAGCAGAGTTGTTCCCTATGGTTGACCAAGCATGTTGGAGGCGTTCATTGGAAACGTGGATCTTGCGGGTGCCCAGAGGTTGACCATCCAGTGCCTTGATGTCAATATTTTCTCTCAGTCGCTGAGTCAGAGCTCCCCATTTTTGAGTCAGAGATTGAGAGAAGATATTGACATGAGATTCCCAGCTGCTCTGGAGTCGATAAATGCTGAAGTTCATGGGTCTGAGTCTTCCACGAGAAGGAAGCTGGGTGCATCACATAATTTGGGGAAGCTGATTGCAGTGAGAACAAACCCGTAAGAACTCCCCTCCCTGCTGATGGGTATTCTCTTTTACTGGACACTTGAGACATGACATCCGGAAATGTCCTGGATCACCACAAAAGAGACAGGACCCTCTTCAGCGCCGACCTTGATCTTCCTGAGATTGGTGCATCTGCCCCACTTGCACTGGCTCCTCCAAAGGCTGAATACTGGATGATGAAGGGCAGTGATCCAAAGAGTAGGAAACTTGAGACATTCTTTCCCTGTGCCAGTCCGTTGCCTGGTTGTCAACTCAAATGGCCAGATTAATCAAGTTGTCCAGACTGTCCTGCCCGCCCCAGATAGTGATCTCATGCCAGATCTCTGCATTCAGTCCATGCTGAAAGGCAGTGATGAAAGATCTCTCGTTCCATCCTGTGTCTCAATGCCCTTCTATCTTAGCATTGGTCCAAGAGTTGGTGGGCAACCTCTTGACCTCATACTGGCAGGTCAGAAATGATTCTTACCTCGACAGCAAAATGTCAAGAAGACTGGCCGTGGGGAAACTTTGCTCACGTAGTGCACTGAACAGGCTGAGTGGAGGTCCATCCAGGAGATTTACTGTGTATGCCAGCTTACACGCATCATCACCAAACTGACTAAGTTGGGCTTAGAAAGTCATCTCACACTGGGTAACAAAATTCCTACAGCCATCAGGGTTACCAGAGTATCCACCCAATGGAGGAATACTCAGTTCCAGTACTGATGCAGAAGTTGGTGCATTAATGGCCAAGTTTGTTGTTACATAGAAAGGGAGGATATGTGAGATGCTGGGAATGGGACTGGCATGGCCGAAGGCTGCTGAATCATGTTTTGAAGAATGCTAATGTCTGTCAAGCTGACGCTGGTCCGTGGACTGCGGCTGTGAGAGCAGAGATTGCTGCCACCTGACTCTGTGGTTGTGACAGAAGACTTAAGAGGCAGAACGGAATTTTAAGGAGGATCACAGTGCTGTTTTTTTTTAAACAGAGTTGTTGATACTTGAACTCACTGCCCAGGGAGGTGATGGATTGAGATACAATTACAGCATTTAGACACTTTAAAATAGTCAAAGCGTAGAAGGATACAGATTTAATACAGATAAGTGATTAACAAAGAGGGGCTCAGGGACTCGTAGCTGTTGTGCAACTCTTCGAATTGTTCCGGCGACTGGTTTTGATGTTTAAGTTAGCACAATAAGATACAGTGACAATATGACTGAAACATCTGGCTGAACAGGAGCACAAACCCCTTGAAATGTCTCCACAGGGTCATTTGAGAGCAGAAGCCCAGCTGTTTTGCTCTCCTTCCCTGCGTGAAGACATGGATGCCAGTTGTGGTGACCCTGTTACCGCCTCACTGCTGCTCTAGCTGAGTCTAGCTGAGATCTCTAGGACAAAGCCAATGCACTCAGCTATTAGAATATAAATTACATTGCTCCATTTTAGTTTTTGCAATCTTATAGGCAAACCTATGAATAGTAAGTTAAAGAGACATTGTAATCTTTCAGAGTTCAATTGTTCAGGTGTTTCTTCCACCTGGAAATCTAAATTAGGATTTGTATTTTTCTTGGTTAGTTCAGCTGTGCTAAGTTAAACTTTGAACAATCAGATACTACAAGTATTTCAATTTTTATCAGAGCTTTACCCAAAGTCCCAAATGTTTAATGTTAATAAGTTACAAAAACAATGTTATGAATCATAGCCTCTCTGAATTTGGACTGTACAACATCTTAAAAACAGTATGGGGTAAAGTGGCCCCTATGCTGAATGAAAAAATAAATATTTTGGCATTTATAAAAGTTAGCTGCAATGTTTTTATCAGACTTAGCAAAGCGGAGCTGCTCTGATTTCTGATGTATTTACTGTAAAGTCATATGTCAATTTATAAAGCCTAACTTGTATCTGGAGTGAATCCAAAAATGTAACAGTAAATAGAAACCCAAAATATATCAAGTGGATGCACATTTTATTTGAAAATAAGCATTGAGCTGAGGATGGAGTAAACATTTGCCACTCTCATAAAATAAAGACATTTTTGTCTGTAAAATTCACAAAATATTCATGTAAACTAAAATAATCTGATGAAAGTTATTCTGTTATTGTTTATCTTGTGCAGATTGCTTTTCATTTTTCCCTATTTTTGTCTCTTGTGCCAGTAGATCCCATGCTGGCATCTCTGATTTATCTCATTGTAACATGTAATACAAAACCACTACTTGTGTCAATCAATTGGATCAATTCCAAGATGGCAGCACACATGGTGGCTCCAGCCAATGGTGAAATTTCATGTCTTGTTCATCTTTTCTATGACCAAAAAACACTAAAATCTACAAGTCTACTTCACCAGCAAGGGGAATAATGGTGGTGTTGCACAGTTACAGACTAACACAGGGAACAGGCTCTTGCTAGGCAGTGATCAACTACAGGTATTTGAGGAAGTGGCTGTCAGAAGCAGTGTGCTTGAACACAAAAGTATGGTAAGTGTGCCGGTATTAAAGTGAAACTGAAAGCAGACCTTTACAGGCTCATGCTCCTGTCAATTCTAGTTGTTAGTGTCCATTTGTGTCTGAACCAGTGGGAGACGAGGGACTATTGCACGCTTGCCCTGACAGAAATGTGGCTTCAATACACGATTCCAGCCTCGACCATCCAGCCAGACGGCCTAATCTTTCTTCAGGCCGACAGAGATGCTGTGACCTCTGGCAAAACCCATGGAGGAGGTCTGTGTATCTATATCAGTAAGAACTGGTGTGTCAATGCCTCAGTAGTAACAGCCCACTGCACACTGCAGATAGAGATTTTAATGGTGAACTGTAGAGCAGGGAGTCATTGCCTTTGTGATTATTGCTGTTTACATTTCCCCCCACCCCTGTGCTAGTGCTGGAAAACACTGCAGGAGTTCTACCTCAAAGCCTCTTACCCTGCTGGTGCCTTCATGATTGCTGGTGACTTCAATCATGCCATCTTCAAGCCAAAGCAGCCAAAGTTCTACCAGCATGTCAACATCGCAACCAGTGGAGAGAATATGTTAGACTTGGTTTATACTAACGTTCATGGAGCTGACAAGGCTACCCTCAACCCTCATCACGGATACTCAGACAACACATCCCTTTTGCTCGTCCCTGTATACGGACCATTGCTTAGTTGAGTCAAACCAGTTCACAGGGAGATCAGAGCCCGGCCAGAAGGTGCCACCTCAGTGCTACAGGACTACTATTTAGGAAGGCAATTACCTACGATAATCACATCAAAACTAATAAATATGTGGGACTGGCTACATAAGAAAATTAATTGAGGATCTTACTGTGATTAAGCACAGGACAAACTAGAAGCCATGGCTGACTGCGGAGGTTCAAGCTCTGCTTGGGGATCATGACACTGCTTTCAGGTCTAAGGTCAGCATTAGCTGCGCTTTCCCGTGCCACCAGGAAGGCAAAATGTACATACACACAGAAAATCTACAGACCTTTGTGACACCAGGGACATGTGGCACAGGCAAGATGTACAAACCATAACTGATTATAAGTCCACACTGTACATCAGCAACAGCAATGCCTTCTTTTCTGATAGGTTGAATGTTTTCAAAGCATAATTTAACCAATTGAATGATGTGACATCGTGGAAAACACCCTTTCTTCCTGAACAGCAGGCACCCTGTCTGGCTGCAGCCGATGTGAGGAGTACCCTAGCCAGAGTAAACCAATGCAAAGCAGAAGGGCTGGACAACATACTGAGTCAGGTGCTAAGGGGCTGTGTGGCCCAGCTAACAGGTCTTAACAGACATCTTTAATACCTCTCTGAAACAGTCCACTGTCCCTGCAGGCTTCAAGGCAGCCACCATCATTTCAGTACTCAAGAGAGCAACGGTAACTGGGCCAAATGGTTACCACCCTGTGGCACTGACATCAAAAATCATGAAGTGTTTTGAGCAGCTGGTAATGGGTCATATAAAATCTCACCTTTCAGCTACATTGGGTCATTTCCAGTTCCATTCAAACCGGTGCACTCATGACATCATAGCCTCAGTCCTTCACTCTGTCCTGTTCCACCTAGAAAACAATACCTCATACACCAAGATCAGCTCATCCACTTCAGCTCAGCATTTTGCACAATTGTCGCTCAGAGACTGATGGGTAAACTGTCCTGATTGGGACTCCACTCTATAACTGGATCTTGGACTTCTTCAGGGTTTGCTGATGGTACTACAGTGATTGACCTCATCAGCAACAATAATGAGTTGGAATACAGGGAGGAAGCAGAGAGGCTTAGCAAATGGAGAAGACACAGATCAACCACTCTCCATTACACATTAATGGCTCTGCTATGGAGAGTGAAGAGCACAAAGTTCCTTAGTGTGCACGTAATGGGTGATCTAACCTGTACACACAATCCCTTCTCACTTTTCAAGAAGGC
This sequence comes from Hypanus sabinus, assembly GCF_030144855.1. Classification (NCBI taxonomy): domain Eukaryota; kingdom Metazoa; phylum Chordata; class Chondrichthyes; order Myliobatiformes; family Dasyatidae; genus Hypanus; species Hypanus sabinus. The sequence goes on along the minus strand of NC_082710.1, from coordinate 103,137,588 downwards.
ACAGCAATGTCTACACTTTCTAAGGAGATTGCCGCTCCTCATAGCTCCCTTCCCTCATTCCATCAATTTTCTACAGGAGCACCATTGAGAGCATTCTCTCTGACTGCATCATTGTGTGGTACGGAAGCTGCAAGGCATCAGCCCGCAAGACTCTACAGAGGACAGTAAAAACTGCCGGAAAGATCATCAGGGTCCTCCTCCCCCACCCCCATTGTGACACTTACTGGGAGCATTACAGATGAAGGGGCCAAAGCATTGTTGAGGATCCCACAACCTCTTTGGCCCACTATCATCGGGAAGGAGGTACAGAAGCATCAGGGCGAGGACTGCCCGACTGGGTAACATCATCTTCCCTCAGGCTGATACCACTGAGTCTCGTCACTAGGTCAGGCGAGCTGTTTACCTGTGCTGCATTTTGAATTGTTTTTTATTAACTTATTTATAATATAATATTTTGGTTTATGTGCTATGTGTGATGTACATTGTGCGGGTGCACCATAGTCTGGAGGAACATTTCATTGGTTGTATATATGTTCAGTCAAAGGACAATAAGGTTGAACTTAACTCGTGAGTTCTGTGGAAATAGCCCTGGGTAAATTCATACTGCAGCTACACATCTAGTAACATTTTATATCGTGATTATGTAAAGATATTCACAAAGGATTTTTTTTCTTTATAGATAGCTTCTCTGAAACAAGTACAACTATATTTTTAATGAAAAGATGGTTTTAATTTTTTTTTCCCCTGGAGCTGTACATCTGCTTAGAACTTGCTTTGCCTCAATATCAACCATTCAATATCAACCACAGTGATGAGAAGAAATTTCTTTAACTAAAGCGTGGTTAATCTGTAGAATTCATTGCCACAGATGCTTGTGGAATCCATGTCATTAAGTATATTTGAAGTGAAAGTTACCTGGTTCTTGTTTAGGAAGGGTTTGAAAGGTTACAGAGAGAAAGCAGGAGAATGGGATTCAACCATGATTGAATGACGGAGCAGAGTCAATGAACCAAATGGCCTAATTCTGCTTCTATTTCTATGGTCATTCAGCATTGAGCGAAGCTTTTTGTTTTACCTTTTTTGGAATTGGTTTTTTGGGCTTGAGTTTCATTATTTTTCCAGTGCGGAAACAGGCAATTCATTTGACCATGATTGTCGGCTTAAATGTTCCACAAATGCTACTTGGTTTGTAGTGCTCTGTTTTTATTTCAACTATCTGTCATCTGCAGTATTTCTTTATTGATTTTCAGGGCTTGTGTCAATTTCTGCATCACTTGTATAGAGTCAAGCATGTTCTACAGAACTTTTGCATATGTACTGTAGAGATCAGCTTATGCTCAGTAATTCACAAATGAGATTTTATATTTTCAAATGGGGCAAACTATATATACCAAGCATAAATACAAGTGTGACAGAAAACAGAGACAAGTTCAACTCTAGAGACTCAAATTTTTGGGTAGATCAAGCTAATTTACTTTACTTTTTACTTCTAGTTGTTAATGAATCACAAATGTTACCACAAACTGAACTTCTGGATATAAGAGCAGTAAACATGATGGATTTTTTCCAAGTTGAATTATTAGTTTTATCTTCAATATGATTTGAAAGATCTTCCTTATACAAACTTTGTAGAAGAAAATAACTTGCATTTCATTTTGCCCTTAAAAGTAAAGCTGAAAATACCACAGCATTATCTTCTGTTACATGATATATATTAAGCATTATATTTGATTAAATTTTATTTTATATAATAGATCTTAATAGAAAAGTCTTAAACTATAGTTTCATTTGGAAAGACAAATGCACATTGCTAAGTACATCATAAATGAATCGCTAATTGATCTTTGGGTAGGAAGTGTTAGTTGAAGATTGGCACAAGTTTCATTGTGATCTCTATGGAAACCACTGTTGTGTTTACACTGGAGTATTTTCAGGATGGCTTCAATAATTGAAGATGATCATTGTCAGCGAAGGCTGATAACAGGCAGTGTTGCAGGGATCTTTTCATGGCTCAACTATCTCCAATACTCATATGAGCACAGTCGAAGTTGAGAACAATCTAGTATCAGATCTGCAAGGATCTGCAGATGCTGGAATTCAGAATAAGAAACAAATTGCTGGTGTAACTCAGCGGGTCAGGCAGCAACTAGAGAGGGAATTGAACAATTAGCCTTTTGGGTAGAGACCCTTTATTTAGATGTAGTGGTCAGATGCCATCTGACTTCCTGCTCTACAATTAGATTTGAGTCTAGCTGTAGAGCAGTTCCCCAATCTCAAAATATGACGATCATTCTGAAAGTTTATAGGAAGAATGTAAAAGATCATTTAGAAAAATTAATGTATGGAAGGTAGTAGCTTGAAAAAAACATAAAAGAAAATAAACCTCATAGAGGCTGCCTGATCTGCTGAGTTTCTCCAGCATTTTTTATGTGTTACTCTGGATTTCCAGCATCAGCAGAATCTTTTGTGTTTAAAACTAGAGTATAAAGCTTTCAGAGTGATAAAGGAAGGAAAAAAACTGAGAAAATACAACTACTACAAAAAGTGTTGTGGAAAACTACAAGTGTTTTTAAAAATTAATATTTGATACTCGTATTTCTTTAGGAAACCGCAGCAGCAGTAGACCAGTGCTTTTTATTTTGGATGAATTTGACCTCTTTGCTCATCACAAGAATCAGACATTGCTTTATAACCTCTTCGATATTGCTCAGGCTGCCCAGACACCTGTAGCTGTAGTAGGCCTAACTTGTCGACTGGTAAGTGTACAAGAAATTCCCTTTTTATTTCTCAAAAGCAGATTCAGCTCTCAAAAACACAAATTAAAGAGATACTTCCCTTGTTTTTATCCAGTTTTTTTTTATTGTTGCCATCTGGTACTGCTGGAGATTGTTAAAATTGAAATTATCAGGGTACTTATGGTAAAGTAATAACAAAGTAATAGGATGCAAAATTCCAAGCAGAATTAGCAGTTATGATGCAAAGTCAAGACCAGAAATATAGAGTACCCCTTTGCCTCCATAGTTGCTGCTTGATCTGCTGACTTCCTCAAGCAGTTTTGTTTTTGTGCAACACCTCCAATCTTCTATGTCTTCAAAGCAGCATTATATTAGCATATCAAATCCAATGAATGGTAATTATGGGAGAGATTGAAGGGAAGAAAGCAAAAGGAAGGCAAAGACAAATGATGATGGAGACAGCAGCCAGAGAACTGGAAATGAATACCAATGAATTGATTCACTTGACCCGAAACAGGAGTGTGTGTGTCGTGGCAGTCAAAGCTCAAACTGGGCGTGGCACCTGAAGATGATGGTGATCAAATCCAACATCTTGCTTTCAGAACAACTTTCTGTGGACATTTGGCCCTGCAACTAGCTTTAAAATTTAAGGATAAGAACAGAAAGCATAACCTCAGCAAGTGCTCTGACCTGGAATAAAAACTGCATCTCTTTAACCAGGAATTGGTAACGAGCAGCACATTTGAAACCATGATACCATATTGAATTGATCAGTGGCATTCAGAATGTGGCATTGGATTTATAGCATTAGTAGCCTTTTGACCACCATATACATGCTGACCAATTTTTTCTAACTTAAAATTATTTTAAATCCTGAGAATGTTGCTCTGCATTTGATAAAATATATTATTCAAAGCTAGAGATTTAATATTTAGCCCATAGGTAAAAGCATGCTTTTCCTATTCATTTTCCAAAAAAGCACTATGTTGGAGGTGTGATATTTGACTGACTCTGGTTATTGAATGGCTTGGTCTTGCTTGGGAGTGCTGGTCAGGACTCACACATGGTCTAAATGGGATTGTTCCTTCACATCCTTGTCAGCTTGAAACAAGGGTACATTTGCCAATGACATAAGCAATTGTTTCTTGCTCAGCTGAAAGTGCAAGTTGTTGCTAAATTGTTCATTAAACTTACTCCTAATTTTAAAGCCTTTACCTTTGATGAATTCAGCTGCTGCAGGCTTTTTTTCCCTGTAAAAAAAATAATAATCACAGCACTTCCTTTTATTTGTTGCACAAAATACAAGAATTCTACTTTGTAAGAGTTGCAGTGTCTGTGGTTTCAACTTACAGGAAGGGTAATTCCCATGGACTTGGAACTCCAGTCAAAGATGGATGAGACAACTTAAGTTTAGGGAACTCTTTCTCAGCATCATCCCCTTTTAAGATGTGCCAAAGAATATTTGAAGAAAGAAAGCTTACTAGCAATAGCAGCTATTAAAATTGCCCCTACCTCCAGGTACTTGGTGATCATCTGACTACCACCTGAGTTAGAGACTGGATTTGGCCCATTTTTTAATCCCTTTGTCGAAGTACCAAGCTATTAATCCAGTGGCCATCAGTACTGTCTGCAATTTAATATTAAGGAGTCGTCATACATCACCCCACAAACTTGACAGTCATGCATGCTAGCCCAGTATCATGAAAAGTGAGGCAAATTGTTCTCCACATATTTCTGTCTTTGTATGCAAAGAATTCTCTTCTCTCTGATTCATCAATTCCTCATTTGCATGCCCGTTTCAAGATTCATGAGGGGGTTTTTCAGTTATCAGAGCAGGAAGAGGAGAGCCACACCATCTTGCCAGATAATTTCCCTCTTAAACCTGCATTATCTTGTGTACCTAATGTAGAGAGACTTGGGGGTGTGCAATCTTCTCACAAACTAAGAATGACCTTCAGTGTACGTGAAATCTTTTTGCAGAAAATTAACTGCAGTATGGGATTTTCGCTAAACTTATGCCTTATTGCCTTATACACAATGAATCACAAGAACACCTTGAAGATCCTTAAGGAAGTCCTTGCACTGATGACCATTTCCTTAGTAAAGCCATTTTCACCAGAATCAAGGCAGTGATTCTTATACATTAACTCTTCAGGAATGGATATTATCTGCAGATGTTAGAAATCATCTCCGAAAAACTCCAAAGGCATGTTTTAAGGAACTTAGGAGAAATCATAAGTTGGAATAGAATGGTGAAGTTTAGAACCAACAGCAGGAATTGAAAATGTTGGATTCAGAACCCCCAATTATTTCATAAAAGTTTATCGAAAAATGTTTGTCATACTTATTAGGTTTTATTTATAAGTTAAGGTAAGTTACAATAAGAATTTAAGTTGAATTCCCAATTTTTGTTTCAAAACATTGAGCCAGATAGAAATTAAAAATTGGACAGCTACATAGATGGTAAAATGTCTCTGAAAGTTTTTTTTTTAAACATTATAGCAGTTGTAACAAAATAGTCATTGCATCCAAATGTCAGAAGGGAACCCTACAAACTGCTGATACTCTTAACAACTATGTCACAACAGTGCCGATGGATTAATTCTCAGTAATTTTAATCCTGCAGTATTTGACACTGTATATTTTACTCTCTACTTCAGGATGTTTTGGAACTGCTAGAGAAGAGGGTGAAATCCAGATTTTCCCACAGACAAATTCATTTGCTCAATGCATTTAGCTTCAGGCAATATATGGAAGTGTTCCAGCAACAACTTAGTTTACCAAAAGAATTTCCTGATGGGAGATTCGCACAAGAATGGAATCAAAATATTGAGGTATTTTTTTTCTTAAAATATCAATTCCTCTTACTAAATATAATGGATAAGTATTGCTTTATAAAATCTTAGTATGGATTCCACATTAACATTAAGCAATGCAACAGGACCCAGGAATATAAAACTTCAACCATGTGAATTCTTGTAATTCTGGAAGATAAAATAATTAATATTAATAATTTGATGTTCTAAGGTTGGTTGACAATAGACAATAGGTGCAGAAGTAGACCATTCGGCCCCTCGAGTCTGCACCGCCATTCTGAGATCATGGCTGATCATTCACTATCAATACCCAGTCCCTGCCTTGTCCCCATATCCCTTGATTCCCCTATCCATCAGATATCTATCCAGCTCCTTCTTGAAAGCATCCAGAGAATTGGCCTCCACCGTCTTCCGAGGCAGTGCATTCCACACCTCCACAACTCTCTGGGAAAAGAAGCTCTTCCTCAACTCTGTTTTAAATAACTGACCTCTTATTCTCAATCCATGCCCTCTGGTACTGGACTCTCCCAACATCTGGAACATATTTCCTGCCTCAATCCTATCAAATCCTTTAATTATCTTAAACGTTTCAATCAGATCCCCTCTCAATCTCCTCAATTCCAGCGTGTACAAGCCCAATCTCTCCAATCTCTCTGCGTAAGACAGTCCTGCCATCCCAGGAATCAACCTAGTGAATCTACGCTGCACTTCCTCAATTGCCAGAATGTCCTTCCTTAAACCTGGAGACCAAAACTGTACACAATATTCCAGATGTGGTCTCACCAGGGCCCTGTACAAATGCAAAAGAACATCCTTGCTCTTGTATTCAATTCCCCTTGTAACAAAGGCCAACATTCCATTTGCCCTCTTCACTGCCTGTTGCACTTGCTCATTCACCTTCATTGACTGGTGAACTAGGACTCCTAGGTCTCTTTGCATTTCTCCCTTACCTAACTCGACACCGTTCAGACAATACTCTGCCCTCTTGTTCCAGCTTCCAAAGTGGATAACTTCACATTTATTCACATTGAATGACATCTGCCAAGTATCTGCCTACTCACTCAGCCTATCCAAGTCTCCCTGTATTCTCCTAACATCCTCTTCGCATGTCACACTGCCACCCAGTTTAGTATCGTCAGCAAACTTGCTGATATAGTTTTCAATGCCCTCATCTAAATCATTGACATAAATCGTAAAGAGCTGTGGTCCCAATATAGAGCCCTGTGGTACCCCACTAGTCACCTCCAGCCATTCTGAGAAACACCCATTCACTGCTACCCTTTGCTTTCTATCTGCCAACCAGTTTTCTATCCATGTTGAAACCCTGCCCCCAATGCCATGAGCTCTGATTTTACTCACCAATCTCCTATGTGGCACCTTATCGAATGCCTTCTGAAAATCTAGGTACACAACATCTACTGGCTTACCCTCGTCTAACATCCTTGTTACACCCTCAAAAAACTCCAACAGATTAGTCAAACTGTTATCTTTTGTTGTACTGTAATGTTCATCCTAGGTACCTTATGTAAAAAGAGTGCAAATAAAATAAATGTTATTTCCAACATATATGTTAATTCATATCTGCATATAAAGCAATCCAGTCTTTTCTTGCAATCTTTCAAGTGGAAAATTTATTTTCTGAGGGAAAAGTAAGAAAACAGTCATAGAAAATTTGTAATAAAGGAGGAGACCATTTGTCCTAACTGCCTCTTCAGATCTAAAGAAAGAACTTCATCTGTGCCCCTTCAGGTCATGGGTCTTCAAGAATGTATCCAAATGTTGATGAAGATTTTCATCTTTCTTTAATCTTTCTATCAATTCTTATTCTCCCTGATTTTTGACTGATCCCACTGACAAAAGTAATCATTCCTTCCTATTAATTTTATTCAGACCCCTTGTAATTTTATATACCTCCAGGAGTTTCTGGTGTTTCATGTTTTCCACACAAAATTTTTCAAACTTGGCACTTTTACAAATTTCCTGGACACCTTCTCCATTGTTATCACATCTCTCTTGTTATATGGCTAATAGGACCAAGTCTAAGTAGTATTGTACACCGTTCTTGAGAAGAACCTTCCTGTTCTCATGTTTCATCAATGGCTAATAAATTTCCATATGCTTTGGGAATCTGTGGACATAAATTTCAAATTTCTTTTGTTTCCCAAACTAATCTTACTTATTTTATATTTTCCTGACTTTTTGCAGCCTTCACAAATACAGTGCATTCCAGTTAATTTGGCAATCGATTAATCATGGCAGCTCTTATTTGGGACACCTGCCACCTAATTGGGACAGGAGACTTTGCCGAACAGTTTCTAACTAGTGTCAATCGTGCGCACTTGTGTGGCCATGAGCGAACAGTTTTTAAGCAGGTGTTTGTGTGGAAGATGCAGTTGTTAAAAGCATTGTCTCAAAATACCAAGGCGGAAAATATAAAGACAAGGGAAGTGATGAAGATGACAAAGCTGAATTGGACCTAGTGACTACACAGGATGCCAGGAGATTTATTGTTGGGTTATGACAATACTTTATGAGTGAAGGCAGTCCACTACCCGCACTGGGCGTCTGTGCTGATTTTGTTCTTTCTTTCTCAAGATCACCAACCCTGTTGGGACATTGGCTGCCAACAGCAGCTTGCCAGATTCCACTGCCCTAAGCCAGTCTTTCAAGTTGCCCATCTTTGAAGATTCTTCCTCTCCTAGGAGCTTCTAATGGCGTTTCTATAGCTCTGGGTTTTTACAGGATGGGGTAGCCAACCCTCCTTTCACAGCCAGGCTTCAGTCCGTCCATGGTAGAGTTGATTTTGTTCATTTACTGTCAATCAAAAGGACACGGCAGCATATGCTGCATGAATTCCTCTGTCCATAAACATTAGGAACGAATGTGCAGTTTAATAGTACTGTAGTAGTATTGGTGTTGTTCTGATTAGTTCTGTATTTTATTTACATACATAATTTGAAACTCAATTCAATGGTCCTTTTCTATACATTTTTAATCATTTCCATGAATCTTCGACTAATTGGGGCAGCCGCTAAATTGGGCCAAAACTATCTGGTCCCAATGTGTCCCAGTTAAACAGAATCACTATAATTTCGCAGTTCCATGGATTAACTTCGATTTCTTAACTCCTAATTGACCAGGTCATCTATATTTTCATGAAGTTTTAATACTTTCCTTCACACTTTCAATGACAGAGCCCATTTTTTTAATAATTTGCAAACTTTTCTCTTAAGAGAATGCACCTTCCCCATCCCCAACCACCACCATTACAGCCATTAATTTACATTGCAAAATGTTAAAAATGACTACTGCGCCTTGTGGACCTACATGGGTTCAATAACAATCTTCCTATCACATAAACACAGGCCAATTATTACCCTTTCCTGGGCCACTTTCAGATCCAATTTGTCAGTTTTCTTTGTCTGAGCATTGAGAACACGATGCTAATATGATGTTCATTTCTGGACAGATGAATAAAGATTATCCAAGTGACCTTCTACATATGTGGTATTGGTCTTTGGTTCAAGAAATTAGATTTCATTAGTTAACAAATATTATGTACAACTCTCTCACAATTTATTTTAATGTTGCATTTAAATTTTGGAAGTGAAAATACTATGTTTATCTTGTTTCTCAATTTTAACTGTTAATGGGTTTATATCTTTTTACCATATGTTAGGAGTCACAATGACAAATTGTTTTCCTGTGTCATATTTAACATAACAGAACAGATTTCCAAGCAAATTGTTTCATAGGCATAACCAGCCAATATTAAGTACTAAACAAAAGGAGGTATTAGATTAGGTTTTACAACTGCCTTTGTAAGGCGATCTTCAAGGAAAATGCTGAGGTAATGAAAAAATGTGTTTGGAAGAAATTGTATGCCTAAGGAAAGAAATAGTACTGTTGATTTTTTTATGATTTATCTTTGCTGTTCACTCAAATCTATTTGTGCATTTTGTTTATTCAAAGCAGTGATTTGCAGGACTACTTGGTTCCACTCTCAACTACTTATTACAAAATTAACGAATCGGTCTTACTTGAGTTTTGCTGGGTTATCAATGAATCAAAAAGGCACTGGATACTACAGGCCTACCTCCCAGCGTACCTCATTTAAATCTGCATCTGCAGAGTAACTTGGATTCTAAAGTCAGAAACAGGTTTATTACCATTGACACATGTCGTGAAATTTGTTGCTTTACAGGAATGTACGAAAAGTGATTGATAAGTTTGTGGCCTAAGGTAGACGGAGTCAATTTTAGAAAACCTAAAGAGCAAACACGAGGAAATCTGCAGATGCTGGAAATTCAAACAACAACACACACAAAATGCTGGTGGAACACAGCAGGCCAGGCAGCATCTATAGGTAGAAGCGCTGTCGACGTTCTGGGCCGAGACCTTTCGTCAGGACTAACCGAAAGGAAAGATAGTAAGAGATTTGAAAGTAGTGGGGGGAGGGGGAAATACAAAATGATAGGAGAAGACCGGAGGGGGTGGGATGAAGCTAAGAGCTGGAAAAGTGATTGGCGAAAGTGATACAGAGCTGGAGAAGGGAAAGGATCATGGGACGGGAGGCCTCAGGAGAAAGAAGGGGGGGGGGAGCACCAGAGGGAGATGGAGAACAGGCGAACAACTAAATATGTCAGGGATGGAGTAAGAAGGGGAGGAGGGGCATTAACGGAAGTTAGAGAAGTCAATGTTCATGCCATCAGGTTGGAGGCTACCTAGCTGGTATATAAGGTGTTGTTCCTCCAACCTGAGTTTGGATTCATTTTGAAATCGAGGAGGCCATGGACAGACATATCAGAATGGGAATGGGATGTGGAATTAAAATGTGTGGCCACTGGGAGATCCTGCTTTTTCTGGCGGACCGAGCGTAGGTGTTCAGCGAAATGGTCTTCCAGTCTGCGTCGGGTCTCACCAATATATAAAAGGCCACACCGGGAGCACCGGACGCAGTATACCACATCAGCCGACTCACAGATGGAGTGTCGCCTCACCTGGAAGGACTGTCTGGGGCCCTGACTGGTGGTGAGGGAGGAAATGTAAGGGCAGGTGTAGCACTTGTTCCGTTTACAAGGATAAGTGCCAGGAGGGAGATCGGTGGGTAGGGTTTGGGGGGGGGTGAGTGGACAAGGGAGTTGCGTAGGGAGCGATCCCTGTGAAAAGCAGAAGGGGGGGGAGGGAAAAATGTTTTGGTAGTGGGATCCCATTGGAGGTGGCAGAAGTTACGAAGAATTATACATTGGACCTGGAGGCTGGTGGGGTGGTAGGTAAGGACAAGGGGAACCCTATCCCGAGTGAGGTGGCGGGTGGATGGGGTGAGGGCAGATGTGCGGGAAATGGGAGAGATGCGTTTGAGAGCACAGTTGATGGTGGACGAAGGGAAGCCCCTCATCTCCTTCATCCTGGAATGAAAAGCCTCATCCTGAGAGCAGATGCGGCAGAGATGGAGGAATTGTGAGAAGGGGATAGCATTTTTGCAAGAGACAGGGTGGGAAGAGGAACAGTCCAGGTAGCTGTGAGAGTCTGTAGGCTTATTGTAGATATCAGTAGATAAGCCGTCTCCAGAGATGGAGACAGAAAGATCAAGAAAGGGAAGGGAGGTGTCGGAAATGGACCAGGTAAATTTGAGGGCAGGATGAAAGCTGGAGGCAAAGTTAATGAAGTCAACGAGCTCAGCATGTGTGCAGGAAGCAGCACCAATGCAGTCGTCGATGTCGCGAAGGAAAAGAGGGGGATGGATACCGGTATAGACTTGGAACATGGACTGTTCCACAAAGCCAACAAAAAGACAGGCATAACTGGGACCCATACGGATGCACATGGCTACACCCTTGGTTTGGAGGAAGTGGGAGGAACCAAAGGAGAAATTATTGAGAATAAGAACTAATTCCGCTAGATGGAGGAGAGTGGTGGTAGAGGGGAATTGGTTAGGTCTGGAATCCAAAAAAAAGCGAAGAGCTTCGAGACCATCTTGGTGGGGGATGGAACAGGGTGTGGTGAAGTAAAGATGGTTGATGTACCGTCGGCAATTAGCAATAAAGAGAAATTCACCACACCCTGTTCCAATTCCAACCTCACTCCTTCCGAACGCTCTGCTCTCCGCTCCCTCTGCACCAATCCCAACCTCACTATAAAACCTGCTGATAAGGGGGGAGCTGTTGTTGTCTGGCATACTGACCTCTACCTGGCCGAGGCACAGCGACAACTCTCTGATACCTCCTCTTATTTACCCCTTGATCATGACCCCACTAAGGAGCACCACGCCATTGTCTCCTATACCAAAACCAACCTTATCAGCTCTGGGGATCTCCCATCCACTGCCACCAATCTCATAGTTCCCACACCCCGCACTTCCCATTTCTACCTCCTACCCAAGATCCACAAACCTGCCTGTCCAGGTAGACCTATTGTCTCAGCTTGCTCCTGCCCCACTGAACTCATTTCTGCATACCTTGACACTGTCTTATCCACCCCCCCTTGTTCAATCTCTTCCCACCTATGTTTGTGACACTTCTCATGCTTTGAATTTTTTCAATGATTTTAAGTTCCCTGGCCTCCACCGTCTTAATTTCACCATGGACGTCCAGTCCTTATATACCTCCATCCCCCACCGAGATGGTCTTGAAGCTCTTCACTTTTTTTTTGGATTCCAGACCTAACCAATTCCCCTCTACCACCACTCTCCTCCATCTAGCGGAATTGGTTCTTATTCTCAATAATTTCTCCTTTGGCTCCTCCCACTTCCTCCAAACCAAGGGTGTAGCCATGTGCATCCGTATGGGTCCCAGTTATGCCTGCCTTTTTGTTGGCTTTGTGGAACAGTCCATGTTCCAAGTCTAAACCAGTATCCATCCCCCTCTTTTCCTTCGCTACATTGACAACTGCATTGGCGCTGTCTCTTGCACACATGCTGAGCTGGTCAACTTCATTAACTTTGCCTCCAACTTTCACCCTGCCCTCAAATTTACTTGGTCCATTTCTGACACCTCCCTCCCCTTTCTTGATCTTTTTGTCTCCATCTCTGGAGACGGCCTATCTACTGATATCTACTATAAGCCTACAGACTCTCACAGCTACCTGGACTATTCCTCTTCCCACCATGTCTCTTGCAAAAAGGCTATCCCCTTCTCACAATTCCTCCCGTCTCCGCCGCATCTGCTCTCAGGATGAGGCTTTTCATTCCAGGACGAAGGAGATGTCTTCCTTTTTTAAACAAAGGGGCTTCCCTTTGTCCACCATCAACTGTGCTCTCAAATGCATCTCTCCCATTTCCCGCACATCCGCCCTCACCCCATCCACCCGCCACCCCACTCGGGATAGGGTTCCCCTTGTCCTTACCTACCACCCCACCAGCCTCCAGGTCCAACGTATAATTCCTTGTAACTTCTGCCACCTCCAACGGGATCCCACTACCAAACACATTTTTCCCTCCCCCCAACTCTTTCTGCTTTTCACAGGGATCGCTCCCTACGCGACTCCCTTGTCCACTCGTCTCCCCCATCCCTTCCCACCGATCTCCCTCCTGGCACTTATCCTTGTAAACGGAACAAGTGCTACACCTGCCCGTACACTTCCTCCCTCACCACCATTCAGGGCCCCAGACATTCCTTCCGGGTGAGGCGACACTTCACCTGTGAGTCGGCTGATGTGGTATACTGCGTCCGGTGCTCCCGGTGTGGCCTTTTATATATTGGTGAGACCCAATGCAGACTGAGAGACCGTTTCGCTGAACACCTATGCTCGGTCCGCCAGAAAAAGCAGGATCTCCCAGTGGCCACACATTATAATTCCACATCCCATTCCCATTCTGATATGTCTGTCCATGGCCTCCTCAATTGTCAAAATGAATCCAAACTCAGGTTGGAGGAACAACACCTTATATACCGGCCGGGCAGCCTCCAACCTGATGGCATGAACATTGATTTCTCTAACTTCCGTTAACGCCCCTCCTCCCCTTCTTATCTCATCCTTGACATATTTAGTTGTTTGCCTGTTCTCCATCTCCCTCTGGTGCTCCCCCCCCCCCACTTCTTTCTCCTGAGGCCTCCCGTCCCATGATCCTTTCCCTTCTCCAGCTCTATATCACTTTCGCCAATCACCTTTCCAGCTCTTAGCTTCATCCCACTCCCTCCTATCATTTTGCATTTCCCCCTCCCCCCACTACTTTCAAATCTCTTAGTATCTTTCCTTTCAGTTACTCCTGACAAAGGGTCTTGGCCCGAAACGTCGACAGCGCTTCTACCTATAGATGCTGCCTGGCCTGCTGTGTTCCACCAGCATTTTGTGTGTGTTTTAGAAAACCTAGCACATTTATCTTTCAATATAGTCCCCTCCTACATTTACACACTTCGTCCAGCGGTCGTGAAGCATACAGATCTTGGACCTCCAGGAAGTGTCCACAGGAGGGGTGATTGATTTGTGGCCAGAGGTAGAACGAGATGAGTTATACAGCTCTCGTTACATGCACATGCAGTGATTATGCAGAAAGTTTGAAGTTAATAACTCATCTCCTACTTTAGGCCACAAACTTATTAATCACCCCTGCTGAGTTATTAACTTCAAACTTTCTGTATAATCACTCAAAGACTTGAAATGCATGTACATGTAACGAGAGCTGTATAACTCAACTCCTTCCTCCTTAGGCCACAAACTTATCAATCACGCCTGCTGTGGACACTTTCTGGAGGTCCTAAATCTGTATGTTCCATGACCGCTGGACTATGTGTGTACATGTAGGAGGGGACTACGTTGAAAAATAAATTTGCTAGGTTTTCTAAAATTGACTCCTTCTACTGTAGGCCACAAATTTATCAATCTTTCCTCGTACAGTGCAATACTTAAAGCTACTATAAATTACAATAAGATATATATAAAATAAATTGTGCAAAAACAGCAAAATTGTGAGGTGGTGTTCACGGAGCATTCAGAGATCTGAGGCAGAGGCAAAGGAGCTGCTCCTAAACATTGAGTGTTCATCCTCAGGCTTATGTACCTCCTCCCTGATGGCAATAATGAGTAGAGGACATGCCCTCGATGGTGAGGGTACTTAATGATGGATGTTCCTTGAGGCACCTACTTTTGAAAATGTCTTCAGAGGTTGGGAGGGTTATGCCCATGACTGAGCTGGCTGATTTTAATCAGCAGCTTTTTGCTATCTTGTGCATTGGAGCTTCCATACCAGACAGTGATGCAACCAATTGGAATCCTCTCATGGTCCACCTGTAAAAATTTGCTAGAGTTTTAATGGCATACAAATATAAATACCAAATATGGTGAGAGCATACTCACCAACTGCATCTCAGTGTGGTATGGCAATTGTCCCGTATTGGACTGCAAAGCTCTTCAGCAGGTGGTGAAAACTGCCTAGCAGATTATTGGCACCCAATTGCCCACCATTGAGAACATCTACCATAAACGCTGCCTGGGCAGGGCGAAAAGCATGATGAAGGATACATCTCACCCTAACCATGGACTTTTTACTGTCCTCCCCTCTACAGCCTCTGCTCCCACACCAGCAGGCACAGGAAGAGCTTCTTCCCTGAGGCTGTGACCTTGCTGAACCTCACAACACAGTGCTAAGCAGTATTGCACCCATATTGTACTGTCTCAGTACTTTCATATTTGTGTGTTGTAGCACTTACTTTTTATTCTCAGTTATTTTGTAACTAACACTATTCTTTTTCACTTCTGGTTAGATGCTAATTGCATTTCATTGGCTTTGTATCTGTACTCGGCACAATGACAGTAAAGTTGAATCTAATCTAATCTAATCTAAATAAAGCTCCTAATGAAGTATAGCCACTGGGTTGTCATCTTCATGATTGTATCAATGTGTTTGGCCTGGGATAGATCCTCTAAAATGTTGGCTCGGAGGAACTTGAAGCTGCTCACTCTTTCCACTCAATGAGGACTGGTGTGTGTTCTCCTGATATAACCTTCCTGAAGTGCATAATTAATTCCTTGGTCTTAATGATGTTGAGTGCAAGGTTGTTGTTGCAACGCCATTCAACTATCTGATCTATCTTGCTACTGTATGCCTTCTCATCGCCATTTGAGATTCTGCCAATAGCAGTGTGTCGTCATTGAATTTATAGATGCTGTTTAAGCTGAGCCTAGCCACACAGTCATGATTGTAGAGAGTGTAGAGTAGTGGGCTAAGCACACATGTTGATTGTCAACGTGGAGATGTTATTTCCAATCCACACTTAACAGTGGTCTCCCCATAGGGAAGTCAAGGATCCAGTTGCAATCATTGACAATATTGTCATTTTGTTGCCACATTAACCTTGGATATTGTTGCTTATCTTTATTCCATTTCTGATACCACCTATGGAAGGGTTTCCTTCTGTTGCTGAGAATTACATGTGTTTTATCTTATCAGTAATTTGATTGTTAATGAGATTTGGCAGAAAATATATGATAACCATTCCTGTAACTGAGCCCCAAAGGAGAATCTAGCAATGACAACAATGGCTTTATTCACTTTTTTAAGTATTTATTTGTTGAGCAATTCAAATAAGTGTAAAAAAATTATATTACACGACATCACTATTTTTGCTCTCTTTTTGCGCTACTTATTTCTGTCTTACATTATTTCTTTTTATAATTATAATTTTATGTATTGCACTGCTGCTAATCAACAAATTTCATGACAAATTTCAGTGATAATAAAATAATAAATTTATAGAGTAAGAAATATTTTTGAATACTTTTTATGGTATATAGGTATCAGTAGCACAGTTGCTAAGTAATGCTTTTTAAGTTTGGCTGTTTTTGATATGGCTACTGAGTGACTATGGTGGCACTTTATCTTATTTTTCATAACCTAGCACTTTCTGGTAATGTTCAGCTTGTAATGAACAGGGTACAATGAGTATGCTTTCAATTCTTCCCAAGCAAGTCAATTTAACGACCTTTCCTTTTGTGTATTATCTGTTTTGCAATCTGCCTGAAGTATTTGCCAAGTTATTTAACACCCTCTGAAATATTACTCCCTTACTAGTCACTGTGCAAAGACAAAACTGTGGTGGATATTCTACAGAAGCACTTCAACACCAGCAAGGATTTCCGCTCTCTGCATATGCTACTGGTAAGAGTTTCATTAACACAAAATCATACTTCATGCAGGTTTAAAATAGCAATTTACTAATTTTCTTGGTAAGAGTATAGTTACTGGTGCTGCACAAAGAAATTTTGTGTTTTCACTAGAACAGATTTAATGTCTTCTTATTTGATGGGGCTGAATGGGACAAATTCTTACCTTGCTCGACATGATTATGTACTCCAACAGTGTCAAGATAACTAGCAGTTAGTATTAGTTGTTTTAAAATCCTACCAACATCAAAGTTCAAAGGAGTTGCCACTCTCTGAATAAAAAGAACTACCTCTGACATCCCTTCACTCACCTTAAAAGACTGCGCTCTGGTATTAGCTATTGCCATCCTGAGATTTGTTGTCTTCCAGGCACTCTCAGTAAATCCAACAAACATAATAGAATCAATGAAAGACTGCACCCAATTGGACAGACAAGAAATAATAATAAATAAATTTGCAATAAAATATCGAGGACATGGGAAGAAGAGTCCTTGAAAGTGAGTCCATAGGTTATGGGAATAGTTCAGTGATGGAGTAGGTGAAGTTTTCCCCTCTGGTTGAAGAGCCTGATAGTTGACAGGTAATAAGTTATTCTTGAATCTGGTTGTGTGAGTCCTGAGGCTCCTGTATTTAGAAGTGTTCTTGAACCAGAGGTGTCTGTTTTTAGGTTTCTGATTGCAGTATACAACTCTCAAAGGCAGTTTATTAGTGAAACAGTACAAAATGATTTTTGGAGCACTGAACTTTTTAATGATTGTAACAAGAATGATATGAAAAACTTCCTATTTTTCTCTTGGAAAAAAAATCATATAATTATGGGTGACTTTTCAAAGGATTATCATCCAAGAAAATTTATAAACTACAGATGCTGTAACTGTGAAACAAAGCAAAGTACTGGAAATATTCAGCTGATCACACAGCATTCTGTGGAGACAAATCATTAACATTACACCAGCATTATATCTCTCTTTAGAATGTTGCCTGATCTGCTAAATGCTTACAGCATTATTGTATCTGTTCATAGCCTGTAACATCTAGCAGTATAGATAATAGTGTAGAACAGTACATGATTACAGTAACTTTAGCCAATTATGTGATTCTAGTTAATATTTAAGTCCCCAAGAAGTAATATTAACCGTAAGTTTTCAAAAAAAGGTGGTTTTGAGGAAGCTTGCTTAGTATAATTTGAAGTTCATAATTAACTTCAGTTTCAATATTTGGTGTGCCTTCCTCAAAAACTCTGGTTCAAAATATAAGGTCACTCCATTTCTATTTCAGTTTCTGATAATATTAAAAGAGTGACATTTTATTAAAATTTATGACCTTCTTTGGTAAAGTGTTGTATGAAGTACAAGGGAGGCATTCTTAGTTCAAATCTTTAAATTTAATGTTCTTTTGGTGCTGTAAGTATGGAGAAATCCTTACTTAGAAATAAAAATAAATGCTGTATTTTGCCTTTTAACCTTCACTGAACAAAATTGAAGAAAGCTTTTGAAATATGTGAACGGTTTCTAGATCTGTAGCAACTAGCATGGAGATGTAAAATGTCTCGGGAGTTGTCCAACATTTATCTCTCAATCAATAATATTAAAATATATGTTTATCCATCACACTAATATTTTTGAAGCCTTGTGTAACATAACACGCCTTTTCCCAACATAACAAGTGTGTACTCTTTGAAATGTTTTTATATTCTTGAAACATTTTGGGGTGAAGACGTGAAGAATTTCATTTAAATGTTAATTTCCTTCAAAAAACTTGTTCTCAGTATATTAAGCGTAGGATCATCCAGCTCAGAAACAGGCTCTTTAGCTCATCACGTCTACGTCAAGCATCAAGTACCTATCTCTACTAATTAAATTTACCAGTACTTGGCTTGTAAACTTCTATAACATTGATGTTTTAATTGCATATCTAAATACAAACGTACTTGTATCTCACAAGAATACCTGCTTCCACTGCCCACTCAAGATAGATGATAGATAGATAGATACTTTATTCATCCCCAAGGGGAAATTCACCATTTTTCCAGTGTCCCATACACTTATTATAGCAAAACTAATTACATACAGTATTTAACTCAGTATAAATATATGCATCTAAAATCACCCTCCCAAAAAGCAATAATAAATAGCTTTTAAAAAGTTCTTAAGTAGTTTACTAAAGTGCATTGAGTGGTAACTTAAGCTCAGTTCTAACCCCGGCACTTAACATGCCTTGGCCCTGGTGGTTGAATTGTAGAGTCGAATGGCGTTGGGGAGTAATGATCTCTTCATCCTGTCTGAGGAGCATTGCATTGACAGCAACCTGCCGCTGAAGCTGCTTCTCTGTCTCTGGATGGTGCTGTGCAGAGGATGTTCAGGGTTTTCCATGATTGACCGTAGCCTACTCAGCGCCCTCCGCCCTGCCATCGATGTCATACTCTCCAGTTCTGTGCCCACGACAGAGCCCGCCTTCCTTACCAGCTTATTAAGATGTGAGGCATCCCTCTTCTTAATGCTGCCTCCCCAGCACGCCACCCCAAAGAAGAGGGCGCTGTCCACAACTGACTGATAGAACATCTTCAGCATCTCACTACAAACATTGAATGATGCCAGCCTTCTGAGGAAGTACAGTCGACTCTGTGCTTTCCTGCACAGGGCATCTATGTTGGCAGTCCAGTCTAGCTTCTCGTCTAACTGCACTCCCAGATACTTGTAGGTCTTAACCTGCTCCACACATTCTCCATTAATGATCACTGGCTCCATATGAGGCCTAGGTCTCCTAAAGTCCACCACCATCTCCTTGGTCTTGGTGATATTGAGACGCAGGTAGTTTGAGTTGCACCATATCACAAAGTCCTGTATCAGTTTCCTATATTCCAAGTTTCAAATGCCATCTTATTTAAAAAATCACTCCAATTTCTTTTAAATCTACTTCTTACCTTAAACCTGTGCTTTCCGATTAGAATTGGCATTATAAAGGGAAATCTCTCCTAATTTCAGGAGTTGATGTGTAATAGTTAGTAGTAAACAGTCTTCTGCAGGTTCCATTTTCATCAGTATCCATTCAGCAGAGCTAGGGCACATTTCAAACCTGAGGCAAGTTGACTCTTGAGCTGTTCTTGACCTTGTTACGTAGAATTTTATCTTGCCTAATTTGTCATGAACTGCAGTTATTAAGTATGATTTAAATCATATTCCATTAACCCTTCTGGCCCATTATTTAAATAGAACTGCTGTTTTACTGAGCAGAGATGAACAAGCGGTCATTGACTACACAGAAAAGCTTTTTCTCATTTTTCTGTGATATAATGGAAATATTTTGTATTAACTACAAATAATCTCTAGTTATTTTGTTTGCTTTCAGATGCTCACTCTTAGACACGTGACCATTTCCAAGCCCAGTATCCGATCCATGGATCTTCTGGATGCCAGCAGACAATGCACAATGGATTCCAAGGCAAATATACTACATGGTAGGAAGAATATTGTTTAATCCAGAAACCAGAGATTAAGGGACTAATACTGTTCATTGCAGCAGTTAAAAATACAGTGGCAAGCCTTCTAATTCAGCAAAATCTTCAAATGTACTTTTCCAGTAGTGTAATCAAAACCTGTTCTCAAGTGACAAAATGATAATGGGGCGGAAATCCAAAGCTCGATAAAAGGCAGGCTTGTTTTTTAAAATAAGCATGAAAGAGGTGATTTGGGGAAAATCAAAACTGGAGTCATGCTAACAAGTCAGAAAGCTGCAGAGCAACAAGAAGGTAGGGTTAAATACAGAAAGCCATGGGAAAATTCAGAAGCTGATGAGAAATTTTGAAATGGAGGCAGTGGCAGATGGTGAGCGTCGAGATGATGGATAAGTAGAAGGTGGTTTAATGTGAAGGTCTTCATTTTAGAGAAAGGCTAGTCCACAAGACCATGAGACATAGGAGGAGAGTAAGTCCATTTGGCTCATTGAGTGTGCTGTGCCATTCAATCATGGCTAATACTTCCTCCCCTCTGCCCCTCTTCCCAGTCCCTGTAACCTTTGATGCCGTTGCCAATCAAATCAAAAACCTATCCATCTCTGCCTTAAATATACCCAATGACCTCACCTCCACAGCTGCCTCGGGTAACAAATTCCACAAATTCACCACCCTCTGGTTAAAGAAATTTCTCCACATCTTTATTTTTCATGGATGCACCTCTATCCTGAGGCTGTGTCCTCTTGTCCTGGACTCCCTCACCATAGGAAACATCCCTTCCACATCTACTCTGTTTAGGCCTTTCAATATTCAAAAGTTTTCACTGAGATCCTCTATATCCTTCTAAATTCCAGTGATTAAAGGAGCAGAGCCATTAAACGTTCCTCATATGATAACCCTTTCACTCCCAGAATCGTTGTTGTGAACCTCCACTGAACCCTCTCCAATGCCAGCACATATTTTCTTAGATTAGGAGCCAAAACTGTTCACAATACTCAAGATAAGGCCTTACCAGTAGCTTATAAAGTCTCAGCATCACATTCCTGCTCTTATATTCTAGATCTATTGAAATGAATGTTAGCATTGCATTTGCCTCCCTCAGCACCGAGTCAGCCTGCAAGTTAACCTTCAGGGTGTTCTGCACAAGGACGCCCAAGTCCCTTTGCATCTCAGATTTGTGGATTTTCTCTCCATTTAGAAAATAGTCTGCACACTTATTTCTCCAACCAAAGTGCATGACCATGCATTTTCATTTGCCACTTTCTTGCCCATTCTCCTAATCTGTCTAAATCCTTCTGCAGCCTTCCTGTTTCCTCAACAAGAATTGTATAAAGTTTTGAAGGGTACATCTCACAATGCTCCGAACACATCATCAGTGATGTAACTTGGGGTCATCGTGTGTTTCGGGTCTTTCAACATCAGACACACTCACCCAGGCGACCCAGCTGTGCCTAATCAAACTACAACTTGTGGTCAGGTAACTCGCTCTCTTCATCCAGAGCCATCTTGAGGCTTTCTCTGCCGTCCTGATGGCTCAATGCCTCCTTGTACCAGCAATACCCAATGTGCTGAGGGCCCTGTGAAGAGACTGACCAGAGAAATCCCAGTAGCCCACTTCAAAATTAATTTACAGATTAAAATGTGCATAAATATATAAATACCACTATAAATTTACAATGTAAACAGGGTAATTAGAAAATGTTTTAAAAAATATTTAATATAGGGTTTGCTGTTTCACTCCTAGAGGAAGATATTTTGAATCCTTTTGTATTTTATTACCACATTAAAATTTCTTTATATGTTGCAGCTTTAGTTTGCTTGTTCTTTTTTCTTTTTTTTTACTTCTTTTGGTGCTAAATTGCTTTCTCAGAAAGTTACTGGTCATTGGGTAGAAAAATTATATAGCACTGCTGAGCAATTTTGTGATCAGAAATTACAACTTAGTACATTTCATGATTAACTCTCAACTGAAGGTCTTGTGCAAATGCATAATATTGCTGTCATCTTTGCTTCTTTCCCCCGCCCCCCCAAACCAATCTCATTTTAGCACAGATGCTCTAATTTTTAGATAGCCGAGGATGTCTTTGAGCATTGTGGGAATGTACTGCAGTCAATTGGGGGAATTGCTTTGATTTTTAAAGCAGTCTTCAGTTGAAATCATCTTGTGAATTTTAATGTTAATATCTGGCCCATTTTTCCTTCTAGGTCTGTCTGTGCTGGAATTCTGCCTAATTATTGCCATGAAGCACTTGAATTCCATTTATGAAGGACAGCCATTTAACTTTGAAATGGTTTACAATGGTGAGTTTGTTTTTAAAGAAAGCAAATGGGACTAGTGACCTAGCAGATTGAATAAGTATGAGGCCCTGCATCAGTCGGGGTCGAATACGAATATTGCAGCCCAGCTGTCCACATGATACACAAACCGGTACACAAGCCAGGGCAGTAGGTTATGGAGAGCAAGCAGTCGTTCATGTAGTAGGCAACCCCTTTCCAAAGGAACAGCAGAGACGGATACAGTTTGGCACCAGTGGTGTCGTGGGAGTTGCCAGTCAGCTTTGACTGCCTTAGGGTTCCAGCTCTGTATTACTCCTCAGGGTTTACTCCTGAAGCCCTCCCCAAGAGTGGGTATAGGCAAAAGGCAGTAGAGATTTGAGATTAGTTTTCCTTCTCCTAGGTGAGCTGCCAACCATGGCTGACACACCCTTTCTGACTAAAGCGACAGTTTTAAGGCACCAGTGACCTGACTTTGACCATTCTCCTGTCAGTAAAAAATAGGCTTAGAAGTTAAACCACATGTGAAGATCAGAAGCTGGACTGTTGTCAGAGGCTATTCGAGATATGCCATTGGGAGCATTTAATATGTAGAGGGAGCTTTATCCTCACTACTACACCCCCGGCTATGAAAATCGTAAGGAACCAATTCAATAACTAGGGTTGCAGATACTGGGTTTAAATTTCTTGTCACTGGAACTTGACCGAAGTTATTTTGCTTAGAGTTAAGGAGAATGAACAAGATTGAATAGGGTAGTGAAACCAGAGTCTGTCAGAAGTGGACAGAGCACAAAAAAAGTGGAGGTCAGATCAGGAAAAAATGGTAAATAAGAGCTCTTTATCTGAATGCATATAGCCCTCAGAGAAAGTATGTGAATTTGTGGCACAAATGAGTATAACTGGTGCATTCTAATAGCTGATAGAGATAAGATTGTAAAATAACTAGATTGGGAACTCAATATTACAAGATTTTAATAATGATGGAATTCATAAAATTTTGACAAACCGAACTAGCTGTGATGGTTTGGAGCAAAGATTTGTAATATAAGGGGTTTAATTGAAAATATGGCAGGGACTTCTAGGGCACAGTAGATGTGATAGAATTTTATTTAATGATTGAAAGAGACTTAGGTTAAAATAAAACAAAACAGATTTTAAATCTAAATTCAAAAAGATTAAGTAAAATGGGAAACTATATTAAAAGGTAAGACAGAAAACATGCAATGGGTTGCTGAATTAACATTGTGTTTTAAAGGCAAAATCCAAGCTGGAAAGGTAGTGTGATTGTAGATTCCAGAATCAGGTTTAATATCGCCAGTATGTGTCATGAAATTTGTTTTGCGGCAGCAGTACAATGCAATACATAGTAATAGAAACTAATATATTTCTTAAATTAAAGAAGTAGTGCAAAAAGAGAGGAAAATACTAAGGTATTCATGGGTTCATTGTCCGATCTGAAATCAATTAAGGTAATTTAAAAATATCTTAGAGCAAGGAAAAATGTGTAGCTGTGATCTGTCTCGTCAACAAAGGGCAACACAGTTACTTACGTAGGATCCTCCCAAGTTTCATTCTCTTCAACCAAGCTGTTTAAGGGCAGCAGGTGCATGGGAACACTGCCATCTGCAGGATCACTTGCAAATCACACCAAGATATTTCTGTATCTAAATCTTAGAAATCCCTAAAATCTTAGAAATCCCTATACAACAGCACAAGTTGGTGACTCAAGAAGACAGTGGACCATCACCTTCAAGGGCATTTTGGGATTCCTGATAAATGCTAGCCTTGTCAAGAGTGCCCAGATCCTGAAAGGGAATAAATAAATAAGAACAACTTATGGCTGTAGTCCTTTCTTTTCAAACTACAATTCACCTTTGTCGAGTGAATGTGTTGTAAAATACACAATACAACTTTTCATTAATAAACAGGATTATTACATTTCTGCAGATTTAAGTAGTAGACTGTATTTCACAGAAATATATAATGAAAAGTTAACCAGATTATATTTACAAAACTTAGGCCTCTTGGCAAAAGGTTGATCTGATCAACTTATAGCAGAATATTTTTGTTCTGTTTTGCACATACTAAATTTCAGGCTAATAACTGCGGTGGATAATTTGAAGACTTTAAATTTTAAAAATACAGTTGTTGAGTTCTTCAATCCAAGAAGATGACATGAGATTGAAGGGCAATAAGCTCTTCAAAAATGTCTTGAAAAATTAAATTCTTAGACAGTTATCTGCGTGTAAACATTCAATTTGAAAAATGTACTGAAAAATATGTCATTACTTTACACTTGTTCTTGCATTACAGAATTTCAGAAGTTTGTTCAAAGGAAATCTAACTCTTTGCAATTTTTTGAGAAGCCTGTAATTTTGAAGGTAAGGAAACTTGTATTGTGTGAACTTTGAATTACATAGGACAGTGGGGGGGGGGGGGGAAGCTCCAACTTTGGAATGTCTATTAAAGAGGAAATGAGAGAGTTGGAGCGGAAAATGTAAATAAAATTATGCAGCACTGATCAAATTCAAAGTTCTATAGATCCACCTCCTACATTGAAGAAAAGCCCTGCCCCTTTAAATCTTTCCTTTCTCACCTTAATCTTCTGTCTTCTAGTCCTAATATTGACTGGCATCTCTTTGGAGCAAAGGGTTTAGATGGGGTGGAGTTTGTTAGGTGTGTTCAGGAAGGTTTCCTGATGCAATATGTAAATAAGCCAACTTGAGGACAGGCTGTACTTGATCTGGTATTGGGAAATGAGCCTGGTTAGGCATCAGATCTCTTCGTGGGAGAGCATTTTGGAGGTAGTGATCACAATTCTATCTCCTTTACCACAGCACTGGAGAGGGATTGGAGTAGAAAATTTGGGAAAACATTTAATTGGGTTAGGGGGAAAATATGATGTTATTAGGCAGAATTTTGGGAGCAGATATTCTCAGAGAAATGTATGACAAATATGGCAAATGTTCTGGAAATAGTTGCGTAGTGTCCTGAATAGGCATGTTTCATTGAGGCAGGGAAAGGATGGTAGGGTAAAAAAACCATGGTATACAAAGGATGTAGAAAATCTAGTTAAGAAGAAAAGAAAAGCTTAGGAAAGGTTCAAGAAAACTAGGTACTGTTAGAACTCTAGAAAACTACAAAGTTGCCAGGAAAGAGCTTAAGAATGAAATTAGGAGAGCTAGAAGGGGCCATGAGAAGGCCTTGGTGAGTAGGATTAAGGAAAACCCCAAGGCATTCTGCAAGTATGTGAAAAGCAGGAGGATGAACTGTGTGAGAGTAGGACCAATCAGGTACGATAGTGGAAACGTGCAGTTGAAGGAAATAGCAGAGGTACTTAATGAATACTTTGCATCAGTATTCACCAGGGAAAAGGACCTTGGCAATTGTGGGGATCACTTACAGTGGACTGAAGCACTTGCATATATAGAAATTAAGAAAGATGATGTGCTGGAGCATTTAAAAGATATTAAGTTAGATAAGTTGCCGGGTCTGGATGAGATGTACCCCAGGCTACTGTGGGAAGCAAGGGAGGAGATTGCTGAGCCTCCGGTGATGATTTTTGCATCATCAATAGGGATGGAAGAAGTACCAGAGGATTGGAGGGTTGCAAATGTTCCTTTGTTCAAGAAAGGGAGTAGAGATAACCCAGGACATTATGGACCAGTGAGTCTTACTTCAGTAGTGGGCAAGATGTTGGAGAAGATCCTGAGAGGCAGGATTTATGAGCCTTTGGAGAGACATAATCTGGTTAGGGATAGTCAGCATGGCTTTGTCAAGGGCAGGTTGTGCCTTTCGAGCCTGATTGAATTCTTTGAAGATGTAACAAAACACATTGATGAAGGTAGAACAGTGGATGTAGTATATATGGATTTCAGTAAGGCTTTTGATAAAGATCCCCATGCAAGTCTCATTCAGAAAGTCAGAAAGCATGGGATCCAAGGAGACCTTTGCTGTGGCTTCTGGATGCTACTTGGTTCATCCAGCTCCAGCTCCAGCTCCTAAATGCAGTCTTTCAGGAGCTGGAGTTGGCTGCACTTCCCGCAGGTGTAGTCATCAGGGAGACCATCAAGTTCTATGAATTCCCACATCCTACAGGAGTAGCATTCCACTGTCATCCTGTCTGCACTGTATCATGGGCAACCAAGACCAAATCAGCAATAACGAAATGAAAAACCTACCTTCTTGCCTGTTTCCCTAGCCTCAGCCTCTGAGTTCCCACTCTGATGATGGCTGCTCCGCTAAACCCTATCTGTCTTTTATGGTTTAAAAAAATAAGGAAAAAAACCCAAAACATTTGGTGGCGATATATTTCTATATTGATTACATTTCTACTATCAACTGTGTATCGATTTAAATTATTGATACTTGTTGCATAGGGAGCAATCTCTACATGGAAACAAATCTAGGAATTGAAGCAAATTTTTTACTTGCAGTGGTGCAAAAAAGTTTGTAAACCCTGTAGAATTTTCTCTTATTTCTCCATAAATATGACCTAAAGTGTGATCAGATCTTCACGCAGGTCCTAAAACTAGATAAAAGAACCAAATTAAATAAATAACACAAAAAAACATTATACTTGTTCATTTATTTATTGAGAAAAATTATCTATTAATACATGTATTTGTTGGAAAAAGTATGTGACCCTCTGGGGTAATACCTTTTTATAAAAGTTATTTGAAGTCTGGTGTTCCAATCAATGAGATGGAATTGGAGGTGTGGGTTGTAGAAGTGCCCTGCCCTATATATAAAAAAGAAGACAGACAAAGTCAGGTTACTGGTAGAGCCTGCTCTTCTCAAATAAGATGTTTATGTGCCCCATTCCTCAATCAAATCAACTTTCAGAGGACCTTAGAAGAATTGTAGAGATGTATGAAGCTGGAAAAGGGTGAAAGAGCATTTCTAAAGACCTGAGTGTTCATCAGTCCACAGTAAGAGAAATTGTTTACAATTGGGGAAAATCAGTACTGTTCCTACTCTCCCTAGGAGTGGGCATCCTGCAAAGATCACACCAAGACCACTATGTGCAGTGCTGAGGAGGTGTAAAAGAACCCAAAGGTAACAACAAAAGACCTCCATAAATCTCTAGAGTTTGTTGAAGTCTCGGTTCATGTGTCCACTAGAAGAAAACCACTGAACAAGAATGGTGTTCGTGGAAGGAAACCATCTGGATGTTCGACAATTCTTCTGGGACAATGTTCTGTGGACAGATGAGACAAAAGTTTAATTTCTTGGCAATGATGCACACCATTATGTTTGGAGGAAAAAGAGCACTGCGCAGGTCACCATAACGTTATCTCAACCGTGAAGCATAGTGGAAGGAGTGTCATTGTTTTGGGCTGTTTCGGGGCTTACAATCATTGAGGGAACAATGAATTTAAAATTGTATCAAAGCATTTTACAGGAGAATGTCAGGATAGCAATCTGTCTCCTGAAGCTTAATAGAAGTTGGATAATGCAACAAGACAATGAACTGAAAAACAAGTAAATCAACAACAGAATGGTTTGAAAAGAAGAAAATTTGTATTTTGGAATGGCTGACCTTAATCCTATAGAAATGTTGTGGAAGGACCTGAAGCAAACAGTTCATGCAAGGTTGCCCACCAATATCCCAGAGTTGAAGCAGTTTTGTAAGGAGGAATGGCCTAAAATTCCTCCAAGCCAATGTGCAGGACTGCTCAATGGTTACTGGAAACATTTGGTTGAAGTTATTGCTGTACAAGGGGTTCACACCAGGCTCTGAAAGCAAAGGTTCACATTTTTTCTAACAAATACACGTAATATTGGATAATTTTTCTCAAGTAAGTGAACAAGTATGATTTTTTTTGTGTTATTCATTTAATTGAGTTCTCTTTATCTAGTTTTAGGACTTATGTGAAGATCTAATGACATTTTAGTTCATATTTATGAAGAAATAGAGAAAGTTCTACAGGGTTCACAAACTTTCTAGCACCACTGTATTCAATTTGATTTTAAAGATAAAGTATGTAACATTTCATTCAAATCTAATTCTTGAATGTACAAGGATGCATTTTGAGTATTATTGAGAAGTTTTATGATCACATCAGCAAAAGAATCATCCATTTCTGGCTTTGCCTTGCATAATTTTAAGTGCTTCAATAATGTTGTTCTTGTAACTTCACTGTCTTAGTGAAATAAGATTGTTTTTCTTCCCTCATTCTGGTAAATCTTAAAGCTTCTGTGAAGCTCAGAACTCTGCATATTGAAGGCACCAGAGTGAACATTATTTATGCATTCAGCCTTCAATGGAGCAGTTTCCACTAAAGTGAGTCACAAAGGCACTACCTATAATGTTAAGGGGCCAGATATTTTGGATAATCCAATAAACTTTGCATTCTTTGATATCATGTGATAAACATTCACTAACCACTGTAATCTAAATGCTTAAAAAATGGAACCCATTTGCTGAAAGTGATGTCTATTCATTCATCCATTAGTAATTCCAGTATTAGTTGATTAGACACTGCCCTGACTTCTGCCGTTATTAACGTTGTGAGGACTGACAGAGACCTCAGTTATTGCTGTTAGCTGTTCACTAAGTACAAGCAGTATTCTGTATATTACAGTCAATAGCAAATAAACAATGCCTACCTTTGCTTTAAAAAGTTCTTCACAATGTTTTACTGCTTTGAACTTGCATGATAAACAGGGGCCAATGTAGTCAGGTTTCGATGATTGCAGGCAGACTGATCAGACACACTGACACGTTCGTCAGAATGGCTAGAATATGATGTGGGATTAGTTGAGAAACAAATACCAAAATTCATTTAAGTGTAACATCAAATGAACTCCATTAACTAGAACAGTAAAGATGGCAGTAAAAATTCAGTTCCTGCTGATGAAATGGGTTATAACGTAGGAGGCCACTCAGCTGTTTTCATATTAGATCTCTATCAGTTCTGCCTCCCAGTTAATTTTTCCAATTCTATCTTGAAGGGCATAATGGAATTTGCCTCGAGTATATCAGCAGGCAGAGCATTCCTGATGCAAACCAGATTTTAAATCAGATTCCACTTTATTTTACAGCTGTGTCTACTCTAGTCCTTAACTGCTCTGCAGCCTTCCATTCTCCACCATCTTCAGATCAGTTTGTGTTATACTATGGAATATCACTTCCCCCTTCCTGCTTCTCCCTTCTACCCTTATAACTCTGGACCTGCACTCTATTCTCATTAATCTTTTGAGGACTCTGTCATGCTTTCACATCTTTGCTTTAATGAGGTGACCAGAACTGAACACATTGTAAAGCAATGGGCTAGGCAGACTTCCCTCCTTTATTACTTTATGTCCTGTTGATAAAACCGTATCAGCCACTTCTTCAGCCTGCCCTTGCAATTTTCAATAACTTGTGCATCTTAATTGTGACTCTGTCTGCTTCAGCCCTGCTTTTCAAAAAGTATTGTCTGTATTATCTCCACTTAACAATCTCACTTTACATTGCCATGGAAGTTCAGTCCAAATCACTGAACTCACTGATCTGCTATCACCACTGGCACCAATTTCTTGGAGGAATTATCAGTTTTGCCCACTTCAAATGTCAAGCACTTACAACTTATTAAAGAAAAATAATTGCTTTGCATGGAAAATCTGGAATTTTCTTCGACTGCATGTACTGGACAAATTATTTAACATGCTTTTATGAGAGGATTTCTTTCACTAGAGAAAAAAGCTTACAAATATACAATCTGTTTAAAAATGAGTTATTGTCAACAATGCAGTGCTGAATTTTAGAATTCTTAAACATTTCAGCCATACTGTGACAATCACATTTCTTCAATATATCAATTTCATTTGAAGGTAAATTATAAACTGCCAGCAGCTATTAATACCTCATGATTCATTTTTGCTAGTCTGCAGAGAGTTCAGCTAAAATTCACATCAGTTGGCACAGAAGAAATTACCCCTTTACAGCACGGTTCAGTCAATATTGTCTTTCTTCTACTTCATTTTATTTCCCTCTTGTTAGAAGATGACCAAATATTTTTTCTTTTACTTACGATAGGCATTTGAACACCTACATCAACTGGAGTTGATCAAATCAATGGAAGGTGTATCAGTCCGAACCCAGAAAGAATTTCAGCTGGTGAAACTACTACTGGACAGCAGTCAGATAATGGATGCACTGCATAAGTATCCACATTGTCCAACAGCTGTCCGTCTCTGGGCATCATCTCCTCTGGAATAAGCCACTTCAAGTTGGAATTTGTAAATTAAGAAACTTATGTTTGTTTATACATTTTTACCAGAAAAATTAGAGATTTATGGCAGTATTTGAAATTTATTTGCTAATAAAATGCCAGAAGTATATCCTAGTTCCATGAATATGCATTTGCCCTCATTAAGAAATTAGTGTTCATTACCTTTCCTACCCACCTGGCTTCACTTATCACCTTCTAGTTATACTCCTTCCCTCCACCCCCCCCCCCCCCCCCCCCGACCTTTTAATTCTGTCATCTTCCTCCTTTCTTTCCAGTCCTGAAGAAGGGTCTTGGCCTGAAAAGTCATCTGTTTGTTTATTTCCATAGACACTGTCTGACCTGCTGAGTTCCTCATGTTTTCCAGTCTGCATTCCTTCTGCCAGACCCATGCCCACTTACTCAACCTATCTATATCTGTCTGCAGACTGTATGTATCCTCTGCATAACTTTCCTATCCACTCAATTTAGTGTCATCAGCATTCTATGCACATTTTGAACAGAAAGGGATTGGTGTATCACCAGCACCCAATATACCTTTACCCACAATCTCCATTGCTGATGTATTGAGATTTAACACATGGAAAACATTTAGCCTGGATGGTGTCCCTGATTGTGTCCTTAGATCCTACACTGATCATCTGGCAGGGATATTCACAGATATTTTTAACCTTCCCTGCTTCAATCTGAGGTTCCTACCTGCTTTAAAAAGACCATCCTTGTACATAAGAAAAGCGAGGTATCCTGCCTTAATGCCTACCACTCAGTGGTTCTGCCATCTACAATCATGAAATGCTTTGAGAGGCTAGTCACAGCATCCATTAACTCCCAACCTCCCAGTCAACATCAGTCAACTGCAATTCACCTACGTCGGGTCTCACTGATATACGGGAGGCCACACTGGGAGTACCAGACACAGTATATGACCCCAACAGACTCTCAGGTGAAGTGTTGCCTCACCTGGAAGGACTGTTTGGGGCCCTGAATGGTAGTGAGGGAGGAGGTGTAGGGACAGGTGTAGCACTTCTTCCGCTTGCAAGGATGTGCCAGGAGGGAGGTCAGCGGAGAGGGATGAATGGACAAGGGAGTCTCGTAGGGAGCAATCCCTGGGGAAAGCAGAAAGTAGGGGGAGGGAAGGATGTGCTTGGTGGTGGGATCCCATTGGAGATGGAGGAAGTTGTAGAGAATTATGTGCTGGACACGGAGGCTGTTTGGGTGATAGGTGAGGACAGGAGGAATTTTATCCTTGGTAGGGTGGTGAGAGGGTGGGATAAGAGCAGACGTGCATGAAATGGTAGTGATGCGGTTGAGGGCAGCATTGATGGTGGAGGAAGGGAAGCCCCTTTCTTTGAAAAACGAGGACATCTCTTTTGTTCTGAAATGAAAAGCCTCATCCTGAGAGCAGATGCGGCGGAGACAGGGGAATTGAAAGAAGGGAGTGACATTTTTACAAGTAACGGTGGGAGGTGTAGGTAGTTGTGAGAGTTTGTGGGTTTATAATAGACATCAGTTGTATAGCTGTCTCCAGAAATAAAGACAGAGAGATTGAGAAAAGGGAGGGAGGTATAGGAATTGGACCTATAAGTTTGAGGGCAGCGTGGAAGTTGGAGGCAAAGTTGATGAAGTCGATGAGCCCTGCATGTGTTTAGGAAGCAGCACCAATGCAGTCACTGGTGTAGTGTAGGGAAAGTGGGGGACAGTCACCAGTGTAGGCTTGGAACATGGACTTCAACGTAGCCAACAAAAAGGCAGGTATAGCTGGGACCCGTGCGAGTGCCCATGGCTACATCTTTTGTTTGAAGGAAATGGGATGAGCCAAAGGAGAAATTATTTAGAGAGAGGATATGTTCTGCTAGATGTGGTGGTGGAGGGGAACTGGTTGGATCTGGTGTGCAGAAAGAAACAGAGAGCTTTCAGGCTTCCTGGTGGGGGATGGAGGTGTATAGGGATAGCAAAAATGATGATGAGGACCAGGGAACATGAAATCATTGAAAAGATCCAGAGTGTGTGAAGTGTCATGGATGAAGGTAGGAAGGGACTGAACTAGGGGGATAAAACAGAGTCGAGGTCTGCAGATATGAGTTCAGTGGAGCAGGAACAAGCTGAAGCAATGGGTCTACCTGGACAAGTGATTTTGTGGATTTGGGTAGGAGGTAGAAATGGGAGGTGTGGGAACTTCTAAGAGGTTGGTGGCAGTGGTGGGCAGATCCTTTTCCTCAATGCACTCACCTCAATAATAAGCAAATACTATGAGAGGCTGCAATATGCTGCCACCCACACTGGAGCCCCTACAATTTGCCTACTGACACAACCAATCGACAGACAACACAACAGTCACAGCTCTGCACACCATCCTTACACATCTGGAGAAGAAGGATGCTTATTTGAGAATGCTGTTCTTGGACTACAGTTCAGCATTTAACACCATAATTCCATCCAGGCTCTACAAGAAGCTCAGAGACTCAGCCTTCACCCTGCCTGTGTAGCTGGATCTTGGACTTCCTGTTAGATCGTTGGCAGGTGGTAAGAGTGGGCTCCCTCAACTCTGACCCTCAACATAAGTGCCCCTCAGGACTGTGTCCTAAGCCCCCTCCTAAACTCTCTGTATAGCTCCAATCTGCTAATTAAATTTGCTGATGACACTACACTAATTGGCCTAATCTCAAATAGTAGCCTACAAAGAGGAAGTCATCACCCTGACACAGTGGTGTCAAGAAAACAACCTCTCCCTTAACTCACAAAAACAAAGGAGCTGGTTGTAGACTACAGGAGGAATGGAGACAGGCTCACCCCTGTAAACATCAATGGATCTTTGGTTGAGAGGGTGAACAGCATAAACATCACCGAGGAGCTCACGTGGTCTGTACACTCCAGCTGTGTGGTGAAAAAGGCACAACAGCGCCTCTTTCACCTCGGTTGAAGTTTGGTATGGCCCCCCAAATTCTAAGTATTTTTTATAAGGGCACGATTGAGAACATCCGGACTGGCTGCATCACTACCTGCTATGGGAACTGTACCTGCCTTAATCACAGGACTCTGCAGAGAGGTGTGGACAGCCCAGTGCATCTGTAAATGTGAACTTTCCCCTATTCAGGATATTTACAAAGGTGTGTAAAAAGGATCACTGGGGACCTGAGCCACCCCAACCACAACGTGTTCCAGCTGCTACCATCCAGGAAACAGTACCACAGCATAAAAGCCAGGGTGAACTGGCTCCGGGACAGCTTCTTCCACTAGGCCATCAGACTGATTAGTTCATACTGATGGTACTGTATTTCTATGTTATATTAACTATCCTGTTGTACATAATATTTATTATAAATTACTATAATTGTACATTTTACATTTGAACAGACATAACACGAAGATTTTTACTCCTCATGTATATGAAGGATGTAAGTAATAAAGTCGATTCAATTCAAATCAATGTCAGTAGAACAAAAGAGCTGGTCATTGACTTCAGGAAGGATGGGTTGGGGTCAGTTCATATGCTCTTGTCTACATCAATGATGCTGAGGTTGAGCAGGTTGAGAGCTTCAAATTCCTAGCAGTGAACATCACCAACAGCCTGTCCTGGTCCAAGCATGTAGATGCCTCAACCAGGAAAGCTCACCACTGTCTCTACTTCCTCAGGAGGCTAAAGCAAACTAGCATATCCCTGTTGACCATTCCCAATTTTTATTGATGCATCACAGCTTGGTATGGTGACTGCTCTGCCCATGACAGCAAGAAACTGCAGAGAATTATAGACAAAGCTCACCATGTCATAGAAACCAACCTCCCCTCTGTGGATGCATGTCTACACCTCCTACTGTGTCAGTAAAGCATCCAGAATAAGCAAAACCGCACCCTCTTTTTTGGTGAGGGTGAGACTTGATTGCAGGATTAGCAGCACAGTGTTCCAGGCTTTCACCGTTTTTTATGTGATTCAGTGGGAGGGATTAACAGGGGAGGCGTGGTATTACTAGTCATGAAAAAATGTCACAGAAGTGCACAGTCAGGGCAGACTTGAGGGCTCATCTCATGAGGCTTTATGGGTAGAATTGAGGAATAAGAAAGGTATGACCACATTAATGGGATTGTATTATAGACCACCCAACAGTCCCTGGGATTTTGTGGAGCAAATTTGTAGAGAACTTGCAGATTGTTACAAGAAACTTAAGATTGTGATAGTAGGTGATTTTAACTTTACACATATTGATTGGGAATCCCATATTGTAAAACAGCTGTATGGAGAAAAGTTTGTCAAATGTGTTCAGGAAAGTTTCCTTCATCAGTATATAGAATCACCAACTAGAGTGAGTGTGATACTTGATCTCCTATTAGGAAATGAGACAGGGCAGGTCACAGAGGTTTGTGCAGGGGAACACTGCATTTGGAGATCATAATGCCTTTAGTTTCAAGGAAGTGTTGGTGCGTGGCCTGGTGGATAAGGCATCGGACTAGTAACCTGAAGGTCACTGGTTCCAGCCTCAGCTGAGGCAGCGTCTTTGTGTCCTTGTGCGAGGCACTTAACAACACCTTGCTCTGTGACGACACCGGTGCCCTGTTTGGGTCCTAATGCCCTTCCCTTGGTGGCGAGGAGAGGGGAAGGCTTGCAGCTTGGGCAACTGCTGGCCTCCCATACAACCCTGCTCTGCACCCTGGAAACCTTGCAAGGTGCAAATCCATGGGCTCACGAGGCTAACTGATGCCTATAGTTTCCAGGTAATTACAGAAAAGGGTAGGACTTATCCTCAGGTTGAGATTTTAAATTAGAGAAAGACAACTTTGATAGTATCAGGAAGGATCTGGTAAATGTGGATTGGGGTAGCTTGTTTTCTGGCCAAGTGGGAGATCTTCAAAAGCGAAATTTTGAGAATGCAGTTTGTATG
Organism: Hypanus sabinus; assembly: GCF_030144855.1. Lineage (NCBI taxonomy): Eukaryota > Metazoa > Chordata > Chondrichthyes > Myliobatiformes > Dasyatidae > Hypanus > Hypanus sabinus. The sequence continues at coordinate 103,102,122 of NC_082710.1, read as the reverse complement.
TTTCTGTTAGAATAGAAGACAAGGTAGCAGGTTTATGTAACCTTGGTTTTCAAGAGATATTGAGGCCCTGTTAATAAAAAGGAAACGGCGCAGAGCAGGTATAGGCTGGCAGGAATGAACTAGGTACTTGAGGAGTATAAGAAATGCAAGAGAAAAGGAATCAGAGGGGCTAAATGAAGAAGGAGAGTCCTAAGGGCCTCTATAGATGTATTAGGAGCAAAAGGATAGCAAGGGACAAAATTTGTCCTCTGGAAGATCAGAGTAGTAATCTATGCATGGAGCCGAAGGAGATGGGGAAGATATTAAAAGGATTTTTTGCATTTGTATTTCCTTAGGAGATGGACACAGAGTCTATAGATGTGAAGCAATGTAGCAACAAGGTCATGAGCCCTATACAGATTACAAAAAGTGCAGAAATTGCAGAGGCCCTGGCAGTGATATTTAAACTATCCTTAGCCTTGGGTGAGGTGCTGGAGGATGGGACATTTTGTTTAAGAATAAGCCAGGAAATTATAGACCAGTGAGCCTGACAGCCATGGGAAAGTTATTAGAAGGTATTCTAAGGGACCAGTTAGAGGAGTTTTTGGGAAGATAGGGACTGATTAGGGATTGTCAACATGGCTTTGTGTGTGGTAAGTTGCGTCTAACCAATCTTATCAAGTTTTTCAAGGAAGTTATCAGGAAAGCTGATGAAGGCGAGATAGTGGGCATTGTCTATGTGGACTTCTCTGTTGCCTTTAGCAAGGCCTTTGACAAGGACCCTCATAGGAGGTTGGTCAAGAAGGTTCAGTCACTTGGCATTCAAGATGAGGTACCAAACTGGATTAGACATTGGCTTTACAGAAGAAGCCAGAGGATTGTTGTGAAGGGTTGCCTCTCTGACTGGAGGCCTGTGACTAGAGATGTGCCACAGGGATTGGAGCTGGGTCCATTGTTGTTTGTCATCTTCATCAATAATGTGGTCAACTGGATCAGGAAATTTGCTGATTACACCTAGATTGGGGGTGTAGTAGACTATCAAAAATTGCAGTGGGATTTTGGCCAGCTGGAAAGATGAGCTGACAAAAGGCAAATGGAATTTAATTCAAACATGTTTGAGGTGTTGTTCTTTGGGAGGACCAACCAGGGCAGGTCTTACATGTGGTGTTCTGTAGGGATCTGTTCTGGAACCCCTCCTCTTTATGATTTTTATAAATGACCTGTTGAAGAAGTAGAAGGGTGATTTAGTAAGTTTGCTGATGACACAGAGGTTCGGGGTGTTGTGGATAGTGTGGAGGGTTGTCAGAGGTTACAGCAGGACATTGATGGGATGCAAAACTGGGCTGAGAAGTGGCTGATGGAGTTCAACCCGGGTAAGTGCGAAGTGCAAACACGAGGAAATCTGCAGATGCTGGAAATTCAAACAACACACACAAAATGCTGGTGGAACACAGCAGGCCAGGCAGCATCTATAAGGAGAAGCACTGTTGACGTTTCGGGCCGAGACCCTTCGTCAAGTGTGAAGTGGTTCATTTTGGTTGATCAAATTTGAAGACAGAATATAGTAAGGCTCTTGGCATTGTGGAGGATCAGAGAGATCTTGGGGTCCATGTCCACAGGACACTCAAAGCTGCTGAGCAGGTTGACAGTGTTGTTAAGAAGGCATATGGTGTGTTGGCCTTCATCAACCATGGGATTGAGTTCAAGAGCCGTGAGATAATGTTACGGCTATATAAGACCTTAGTCAGACCCCACTTGGAGTACTGTGTTCAGTTCTGGTCACCTCACTACAGGAAAGATGTGGATACTATAGAGAGGGTGCAGAGGAGATTTACAAGGATGTTGCCTGAATTGGTGGGCATACCTTATGAGTACAGGTAGAATGTATTTGGCTTTTTCTCCTTGGAGATGTGACCTGATAGAGGTGTATAAGATGATGAGAGGCATTGATCTTGTGAATAGCCAGAGGCATTTTTTCCCAGGCCTGAAATGGCTAACAAGGGGGCATAGTTCTAAAGTGCTTGGAAGTAAATACAGAGGAGATGTCAGGGGTACAGTTTTTCACCCGGAGAGTGCTGGGTGCATGGAATGCATTGCCAGCGATAGTGGTAGAGCCGAATGCAATAGGGTCTTTTAAGAAACTCTTAGATAGGTACATAGACCTTAGAAAAATAGAGGGCTAAGCAGTGGGGTAATTCTAAGTCATTTCTAGAGTAGGTTACATGGTTGGCACAATATTGTGGGCCAAAGGGCTTGTCATGTGCTGTAGTTTCTATGTTCTATGTACGTGGTGAGCGGTACATAGAACACTGAGGAGTGTGGTAGAACAGGGAGATCTGCAAACACAGATCCGTAATTCCTTGAAAGTGGCTTCACGAGCAGACAGAGTGGTAGAGAATGCTTTTGGCACACTAACCTTCATAAATCAAAGTACTGAGTGCAGGAGATGGGATGTTACGTCAAAATTTTATAAGACATTGGTGAGGCCCAATTGGAGTAATGTGTGTCACTTACTGACAGGGAAACGTAAAAACGTTTGAAAAAGTGCTGAGAAAATTTACAAGAGGTTGCCAGAACTCGAGGATGTGAGCTATAAGGAATAGGTTAGGACGTTATTCCCTGGAATGTAGAAGACTGAGGGGAGAGTTGATAGAGGCACACAAAATTATGAAAGGTGTAGATAGGGTAAATGTAAGCAGGCTTTTTCCACTGAGGTTGGACAAGACTACAACTAGAGGTCATGGGTTAAGAGTGAAAGGTGAAATGTCTCGGACCACGAAAGGAAACTTCTTCACTCAGAGGGTGCTGAGAATGTGGAACGAGCTGCCAAAGCAAGTGGTGGATGCAGGTTCAATTTCAACATTTAAGAGAAGTTTGGATAGGTACATGGATGAGAGGGGTATGGAGGGATATGTCCAGGTGCAGGTCAATTGAACTAGGTAGGCCAGACTAGGTGGGCCAAACTGCCTATTTCTGTGCTGTAATGTTCTATGACTCTTTGTTTCCTCGAATACTCTTTCACGTCTTTCTGACCATTCCCACTTTGCTCCTGTCTGTTACAGTGCGTTCAATGGATGCAGCGCCTCCCATCAAACACACACACAATGCTGGAGGAACTCAGCAGGCCAGGCAGAATCTACAGAAAAAAGTACAGTCGACATTTCAGGCTGAAACCCTTCGGCAGAACTGGTGAAAAAATGCTGAGGAGTAGATTTAAAAGGTGGGGGGAGGGGAGAGAGAACCACCAGGTGATAGGTGAAAACTGGAGGGGGAGGGATGAAGTAAAGAGCTGGGAAGTTGATTGGTGAGATGAGGTGAGAGAGGAAAAAGGGAGATGGGAAATGGAGGGGGAGAGGCAAAATGGTTGGAGGCCACCCAAACGGAATATTAGGTGTTATTCCTGCAACGTAAGTCTGGCCTTATCCCGACAGCGGAGGAGGCCATGGATGGACATATCGGAATGGGAATGGGAAGTGGAATCAAAATTGGTGGCCACTGGGAGATTCCGCTTGTTCTGGTGAATGAAGCATCGACACTCAGTGAAGTGGTCTCTCAATATATGTCGGGTCTCATCGATGTACAGGAGGCCACACCGGGAGCTCCAAACAAGTAAGTGACCCCAACAGACTCACAGGTGAAGTGTCACCTCACGTGGAAGGACTGTTTAGGGCCCTGGATGGTAGTGAGAGAGGAGGTGTAGGGGAAGGTGTAGCACTTGTTCTGCCTGCAAGGATAAGTGCCAGGAGGGAGATCAGTGGAGAGGGACAAATGGACAAGGGAGTGGCGTAGGGAGGGATCCCTGTGGAAAGCAGAAAGAGGGGGTGAGGGAAAGATATGCCTGGTGGTAGGATCCCGTTAGAGGTGGTGGAAATTGGTTTTAACTTGTGTATTTACATTGCAGGGAGAGAGAGAGAAACGTGCATGTGTAGACAACAGATTAATGTGCATAGGTAAATTTTCAGTTTATGCGTTGTCATTGCTCTAAATGAAATAGATCCATACATTACACCTGGCTCTTGTGTTTTTCTCCTGATAGTTTCTGAAATTACAAAACTTAACAGTTTTATACAGCTGCAACATTACATTGCAACTCTTGAACTCAATTTCCCGACTAATGACAGTTAACAGGCCTAACAGGCCACTTTCTTAACCACCCTATCAATTTGTGCCCTTAAAAGGCAAACATGAGGAAATCTACAGATGCTGGAAATTCAAGCAACACACACAAAATGCTGGTGGAATGCAGCAGGTCAGGCAGCATCTATAGGTTGAAGCGCTGTTGACATTTCGGGCCGAGACCCTTCATCAGGACTCAATTTGTGCAACAGCTTTGAGGGATTATGGACATGAATGCCAAAATCCCTGTATTCCTTTACCCTGCCATTAATATACCCCGCCTTCAAATTTGACTTTCCAAGATGAATCACTTCACACTTTGTCAAGTTGAACTCCATTTGCCACTTCTCAGCCCAGCTCTGCATCCAGTCAATGTCCCATTGTAATCTGTGATACTGTTCACACGACCTACAACTCCACCAACTTTCATGTCATCTGCAAACTTACTAACTCACTCTTCCACTTATTTATCCAAGTCACTGAGTTTTTCAAGTTGATGAAGATGATTGAAGAAGGTAGGGATGTAGATGTTGTCTATATAGATTTTAGTAAGGCATTTGACAAGGCCTCTCATGGGAGGCTCATCCAAAAGATTAAGATACATGGGATCCACAATGAAATACCTTTTGAATTCAGAATTACCCTGCACATAGAAGACAGAAGTGCAGAACACTACTAGTCATGGTCTTCCAGCCAGAATAAATCCCATCCTTCACTAGTAGGGTTCTGCACCACTAGCAGGGATCTGTACTGGGATCTCTGGTCTTTGTGATGTATATAAATGATCTGGATGAAAATATAGGTAGGGGAGAAAGTTTGCAGATGATATGAAGATTAATGTTGTGGATAGCATAGAAGACTGGTAAAAAATACAGCAGGACACAGATCAGTTCCTTAACCCAGCCAAATACATAGTGTAACTTTATAGGAGATCAAGTGTAAAGGGACAGTACACTATACCTTAACAGTGTTGACATGTATGCAGAAGGAACAAGCCCATAGCTTCCTGAAAGTGGCTACACAGTTTGATAGGATAGTAAGGGTGGCAAATGGATTGCATTCATTTTTCTTTAAGAAACTCAGTTCAAGAGTCAGGAAGTTATGTAGCAGGTCCATAAAACTCTAGTTAAACTGCATCTAGAGTATTGGGGGATTTGGAGAGGATGCATGAGGTTTACTAGGATGCTGCCTGGATTAAAAGGCACGTGCCTTACTTTTAAAGGTAAGGTTGGCCAGTGTTGGGTTGTGACCTCTGGAATGCGGAGGCTGAGTGGAGATCTGTTGAAGATTTGTAAGATTATCAGATGCATAGACAGACAACAAACATGTTTTTCCCAAAGTGGAAATAACTAATGTAGAGAGCATGCATTTAAGGTGGGGGGTGGGGGGTAACTTCAAAGGAGAAGTACAAGGCAATTTATTTTACACAAAGAGTGGTGGGTGTCTAGAAAGTGCTACCTGGGGTTGTCGTGGAGGCAAATGGGATAGAGGTATTCCAGAGGCTTTAGATAGGCACATGGAAATAGAAGGACATGGACACTGTGTAGGTAGAAGGGATTAGTATAGTTGGGCCTTTGATCTCTAATTTAGTTAGTCAGTTCAGTATTACACTGTTGACCAAAGGACCTGTTCTCATGCTAGATTGTTCTATCTGTTATGCCCTGTATGTTGTCTGCCTTCTTTACCAACTCAACTTGCAAGTTAACCTTAAGGGAATCCTGAACTTGGACTCCAAAGTCCCTTTGCACTTGCAATTTCAGACCTCATTTGTGAGGCCTCTTCCAAATCTCAGTACTAGATTTATTTTGGGTACTGCACAATATTTATCCTTCAACAGTTAAACAGATTGCTTGGCATTATTACATTGGAGATGGAGTCTTTCAGTTAATGAAATGGTTATGCTTGCCAAATGAAGAAGCCAGAATCAGAAGGGGTGGGGTGAAGTGGTATACACTAGAAGGTAATAGGTGAAACCAGGTGACGAGGGAAGGGGGTGATGAAGTAAGAAGCTGGAAGGTGATAAAGAGGACAAGGCTGCCGGAGGAATCTGATAGAACAGAGTGGACCATGGGAGGAGGAAGGAAGGTCACTGGAGGAAGGTGATGGGCAGGTGAGGAGAAGAGAAAGGGTAAGAGAGGAGCCCGAATCGGGAATAGAAAAGGAGAGAAAGGGGATGGGAGGAAAAAGAACCAGAAGTTGGAGAAATCGATGTTCATGCCATTAGGTTAGAGGCTATCCAGATGGAAAATGAAGTAAATTCACAAACAGGGTCTCGGCCTCAATTGCAAACTGTGTACTCTTTGTCATAGACGCTGTCTGGCCTGCTGAGTTCCTCCAGCATTTTGCGTGTACTGCTTTGGAATATGAGTTGATGCTCCTCAAACCTGAGAGTGGCCTCATCGTGGTGCAAGAGGAGGTCGTGGACCAACATGTCAGAATGGAAAGGAGAATAAAAATGGTTGAACACCAGGAAATCCTCCTGTAATTAAAATGATTGGCCACCTGTTACCTAACTTGTTCTGACTTTGTTTTTATTGCCGATTTCAAGGATGTCTCTCTTCTCCCCTTAAATTTAGTTAATATTACTCTAGAAAATGGAACAGCTGCATTTGTTCAAGATGAGGAGTTGCTCGATATCAAAAATAAACCCATTCTTCTCGCGGATCTCTTGATCCAAATGCCAAACTGCTTCTGTTAGTTGGACAAGTTCAACAAGCTTTAGAAAATTTAAAAAATTACAAAATTTACTCACATTTTTCCAAGGTGAAGCAAATAAAAGTCAAGTGGTAGGGGAAATTAGAAGTAACATTATCACTTGAGAACCTAGTTTGTAATCACACAGAATACCCACCTTCTCAAGTGTGCATGGGAATCAAGTAATTGGATGATACAAGTCATTTATGTTCCTGAGAGTCAGTATCTCAGAGGATCTATCCCAGGCCCAATACATCGATGCAGTTACAAAGAAGGCATGGCAGCAACTATATTTCATTAGGAATTTGAGGAGATTTAGTATGTAAATTTCTACAAACATACTGTGGAGAGCACTTTAACTGGCTGCATCAACATCTGGTATTGTTGGGTGAGGGGTGCAGTGTGGTATGGCGCTACGCATGATTGAAATAAGCTCCAGAACTTTGTAAACTCATTCAGATCCATCATGGACAGCATCCAGGACATCTTCAAAAAGGTGGCATCCATCATTAAGGAGCCTCATCATCCAGTACATATCCACTTCTCATTGCTACCATCAGGGAGCAAGCTTCTTTCCCTTCGCCATCAGACTTCTGAATGGACATTGAAAGTATGGACACTACCTCACTACTTCTTCTTTTTGCAGTACAGTTACTTAATTTAACCTCTCTCTCTCTCTCTCTATATATATATATATATATATATATATATACACACACACTTATTGTAACTTAGTTTTTATTATGTATTGCAATGTACTGCTGCTACATAAAAGCAAATTTCTCAACGTATCTGCGATTTAAACCTGATCCTGAATACAGCGAACTGTATCATACTACAGAGAGGTGGGAGGGGATGGGGAAATATCACCACTGATACACTACTGTCAGGAAAGAGGACTGCCAGACAGGGTAACAGCTTCTTCACCTAGGCTGTGAGACTAATGAACATCCTGCCACCACTGAGGTCCTATCATTAGCTTTCTGTATTGTTTACCTGTGCTGCTCACCACATGCGTATTTGAATTATATTTCATTAACTAATTTGTGGTAATATTTTGCTTTACGTGCTCTGTGTGCTCAATGTTTTGTGCTTCGGGGGAATGTTTGGTTGTATACGTGGGGCAGCACAGTACTGTAGTGAGAAGCACAACGCTTTACAGTACAAATGAGCTGGGTTCGATTGCTGCTGCAGCCTGAAAGGCATTTGCACGCATGTGCCATGACCACGTGGGCTTCCTCCCTCAGTCTAAAGACTCACCGATTGGTCATAAATTGTCCCATGATTAGGCTAGCATTAAATCTGGGGATTGCTGGGTGGTGTGGCTCGAAGGACCCTGCATCTCAATAAACAAACAAATAAATAAATATGTACAGTCAGATGACAATAAACTTGAACTTGAGAAATTCTGCCCAAGAGTATTTCCATTGCACTGGCACAGTTATATGTATAATTTATTACCGTAATCAATGCAATATGCAATTCCAATTAAAGATTTATAATAATCCTAGCAACTTGCAGCCAGGCAATGTACAAGTAACAATGGGACCTGCATAGTGCTGAATCAATTAATCAAGTACGTTTTATTATAGACGTCAAAGCCGGGGCAGAGGGGGTGATGATAATGGTGTCAGTGACAAACGGGCAGAATGATACAAGTGCTGGCATTGTTTTGAGTGATACAAGTGAATAAATCAGAATCAGGTTTAAGATCACCAGCATGTGTCATGAAATTTGCTGTTTTGTGGCAGTACTATGCAATGCACAATAATAAAAAACTATATATTACAATATGCATATTTATATAATGAATTAGTGTACCTGAGTGTGGTGCAAATAGGTGACAACAAAATTTGAAAATTTAATTATTTTATTGAAATTATCAAAAATAAAAACCAACAGAGAGAGGAGAGGGCACTGGATTCAACAGTTTGAATTCAGTGGTCACACTGGAAGACTATAATACCTTGTCAGCAGTGAAGATCCTGGTCACTAATTATTATTTTACTTGCACATTAATAGATACTAAAATTTGAGGCATCACTCAAGTGAGTATTTTTTAATAACTGAAAATATTTTGCTGAATATTAATAAAAACTGGGAGGAAAAGAAATCCTCTAAATTGACACACAAAATGCTGGTAGAACACAGCAGGCCAGGCAGCATCAATAGGGAGAAGCGCTGTCGACATTTCGGGCTGAGACAATTGAAAAGGTTTCTGCAAACTGTGGATTTTGAAAGATTCAGGCAGCACAGATTTAGTTCAGTTCTGATACAGGCAGTCCACTCTGAGGTTCCTTATCATGTCTTGGTGAAACATGTTACGGCTTGTTCAAGCATCATCAGAGGCCAAATAGAGTGGTCCCAGATCCAGTGGGATGGAGTAACATGACAGGCAATGGAAAATTCAGGATTATTTCTGCAGACTGAATCATGACTCTCTGAAAAGTGGTCACTCTAGCTGTATTTGGTCTTTCCAATGTAGATGACATGATATTATGAGAACAGAATCAACTCATCAGCAAATTTATAAAGTGCATTTACTATCGAAATATGCACAAACTGATCCAAAACCTCTACAGAAAACTCCAAAGTTTTCTGAATAATTCTGCCTGGACCAGGCAAGTACTTTTTAAACACACAAAATTCTGGAGGAAATCAGCAGGTCAGGCAGCATCTATGGAAATGAATAAACAGTCAACGTTTCAGGCTGAGATACCTCATCAGAACATGATTTGCTGAATTCCTCCAGCATTTTGTATGTGTTACTCTCGATCTTCAGCATCTGGAGAACCTCATGTTTATAATAGTCTTTTGCAATGAAGACTATTTCCAGCACACTGTCTCTATCCATCAGTCATAAACATTCTGATACTTTGTCAGGACAAGCTAATGTTCTTTGGGAATTTGAAGTATAGTTTAAGCATAAACTTCACTTTGTGGGAGGTTCAGCATTTGCAAGTTACCTGCACTAACTCAACAGTCTGAATTAATGGCTACTTCACCAAGAAATGACAAGGAACCTCAGAGTGCCTGTGTCAGAACTGAACTAAATCTGTACTGCCTGAATCTTTCAAGATCCACTATTTGCAGAAACCTTTTCAATTTAGAGGATTTCTTTTCCTCCCAGTTTTTATTAATATTCAGCAAAATAAATTATTTTCAGTTATAAAAAATATTCACTTGAGTGATGCTTCAATTTTTGTATCTCTTAATGCACAAGTAAATTAAAATAATAATTAGACACTACTTCCGCCTTTATTTTATTTTTCAATGAATTCTTTTTCTTTCACATATTAATCCAATTTCCATCTGCACTTTAATGGTTCTGTTATTTTTGAATTACCATCATGCAAATAGCCAGTAGTACTGCAAAATAGGGGTTGGTCAGTAAGCAACTGAGCCTTTTGAAAGTCATGCACAGCAAATTTAACCGATAATGTAATATTTGCCATGTTGACACTTATTGTTGGCACAGAACCTTGCTTTTCACTGGTAAAGTGAATTTCCAAATAGGCCTTTGGAGTGCCATTTTGATCAGTTAAAACCAGAATATTAAAGTGCCAAAAATAAGCTGCTAAAAAAGAATATTTGTCTCAACTAGCATGTGACCGTGTGTACTAATAATGTTTCTTCCCGTTTCATCTACAGATTTCCATTTTTCAAAAAGGCAATTCTATCCTTTCTTACGTGAATACATTCATTTTAAATTCATTTAAGACATCTTCCCCAATTTCTTCCTGCAATTGAATATACATGTCAGTTATGTTGATTCAAAGTACATTTATTATCAAAGTATATATGCAGCATACAATCCTAAGCTTCACCTTTCCACAGACAGCCTTGGAACAGACACACACTATGGAACCTATTCAAAGAAAAACATCTAATTCTCAATGCAGATAAAATAAAAATTACATAAGTGGCAAAATAAAAACCAGTGAAAAACACAATATAAAACTCCGACTCCCGAAGTCACTGAAGGAGGCATGTTCAGTTCAATCTAGTGCTGTCGTTCGTGTACAAGCATCATATTTCCCTTTTTTAGTGTACGTATTGTATTTGTGTGCCAAAGTTTTAGACTCTCCCACACACTAACGTTCTCTCCATGCATGCCACAAGTCATCTGTAATTTTACAATTCTCTATTGCCAAAGCTTCTTATCAGTTTAAGTCTTTCTTAGTTGTAATATATCAGTGTCTGTAGAACCCCTTTTTTAAAAAAAAGAATGGTTGAAGACTCGGTCAGTTCCATCATAAGCACTAGCTTCCCGACTGTCCAGGACCTGTTTAAAAGGCAATGCCTCAAAAAGGCAGCATTAATGATTATGGACTGCCGTCATCCAGGATGTCCTCTTTTCTTATTACTCCCATTGGAGAGGAGGTACAGGAGCCTAAAGACACACACTCAGTGTGTTAGGAACAGCTATCTCCTTGGCCATCAAATTTCTGAAGCAACAACAAACCAGTCCATGAACACTACCACTCTATATGGGCTTTTTGCACTACTTATTTAATCTTTAGATGTACGTTTCTTATGGTTGTTATGTATTACACTGTAAAGTTGCTGTATAACAACAAATTTCATGATATATGTCAATAGTAAATGCATTTACTTGATGTTAAACCATCAGACCAAAGCTATAGGAGAATTAGGCCATTTGACCCTTCCAGTCTGCCCCATGGTTGACCCATTTTCCCTCTCAGCTCCAAACTCCTGTACAACAATTTTTTGATAGGCATTATAGGGCTAAAATACAGTTCCAGATTTTTATTTTATAATTGTTAGATATTTTTGTTTAGAATCTTTTGAGAACAAGTCCAAGTGTTTTGGAGTTTAACTGCTGATTTTTTCCCCTTAAAGTGTTTTTTTGAGACGTGGATAATCACAGGTATTTCTAGCCCATCCCAATTGCCTCTCAACTGCCAGTCAGTGGGGTGAAGGGATTTACAAACATTGCTAGGTGAGAAGTTGCAAGGTTTTGATGTAGTGACAGTGAAGGAATGATAACATATTTCCAAGTCGTGACAATGTGCAAGTTGACATACAAGCTGAGCTTTCCAGCTTTGGGTGCTCTATAAATCTCCCATTGTCCTCAACAGCAGTCCCAGGCTTGGATGATGCTGTCAAAAGTACCCAGCTATTTTCTACAATGCACTTTGAGGATAATAGTGATATAAGGGTGAACTTTAAGATTGTGAACAAGGCAAGAACATAATGTGCAGCTTTGTTCTGGATTATGCTGAGCTTTAGCCATCGAGTACCCCAGCACAGAATCAGGTCCTATGGACCATCTAGTCTGTGCCATACTGTAATTCTGCCTAATCCCATCAGCCTGCACCTTCCATCCATGTATTTATCCAAATTTCTCTTCAAACCCACATCCATTGACCTTTGATGGTCATTGGAACTGCGCTCTTTCAGGCAAGTGGAGAATAGTCGATCACTCCCTTGTGCCTTGTAAATTAAGAGAAGTCTTTGCATCAATATTACATATTGGGACTGTAAATTGCTACTGGTATGACTGCATGTGGATGGCTGAGTGGATCTCTCGTCAATAACTCCCGGAGAGCTGACAGTGGGGGAAAATTGATAATCTTAAAGTTACTGAACATAATGAGGATGTAGTCAGTCATTTCTTTGTTATAAGCGGTCCTCGACCAGCACTTCAGGCACACATACACATGGCCACTTCATTAGGTAGACCAGCTCATTAATGCAAATATCTAATCAGCAAATCGTGTGGAAGCAACTCAATGTATAAAAGCATGCAGACAAGGTCAAGAGGTCCAATTGTTGTTCAGAGCAAACATCAGAATGGGAAAGCAATTGTGACTTTGACCATGGAACGATTGGTGGTACCAGGCAGAGCTATTTGAGCATCACCGAGACTGCTGATCTCTTGGGATTTCCGTGCACGTCTCTAGAGTTTCTAGAGAATAGTGCGGAAAAAAAATCTAGTGATCGGTGGTTCTGCGGATGACAATACTTTGTTACTGGGAGAGGTCAGAGGAGAATGGCCAGGCCAGTTCAAGCTGACAGGAAGGTGACTAACTCGAATAACCATACATTACAGCAGTGGTATGCAGAAGAGCGCATCTGAAAGCACAACACCTCAGACTTTGAAGTGGATGCGCTACAGCAGAACACAAACATACAGTACACTCACTGGCAACTTTATTAGTCATAGGAGGTACCTAATAAAGTAGCCATTGACTGTATGTAATTAACATTTTTTGCAAATAGCTCTTTACTAATCCATGAAGGACACAAAATGAACAAGAATGCCAAATAACACAGCATTTCCTCTGGATTGTCTCCTGTGGAAATTAAGCATACTCTAATATATTAAAATTTTAAAAACATATTAGATATCAGCAAGTACACTTCACTTTATGGATAGAATGTATGCATGTCACACAGCAGTCACTATATAGTTTATTCTTATGGGGAACAGCAAGTATTCCTGTACAGTATTCAACACTTTCTCCCATCTTTCCAACCAGGCCATTCCTAGGCCTTCATTTGCTGGATAATTTCAAAACAAAAACCCCAAGTACATATCGAGAATTACAGTAATTTGTGCCCACAAATGCACAGTACATTGATACAGACAAAAACAAACAACTGTTTAGAGGTATGTGTATCACAAACTGCTTAAAGAACCGTGTTGGCAAGTTCTGAGGTAAGCAACACTTAATAATAGAATGGCATTTGTATCATTCGCTCCACAAATTGAGAGGTCAAAAAATATTTCAACATAGTAATAATGATTATATTGCATAATTAACAAATTCACCCCCTTTCAGGCAACGCTGTAGGCTGCACGGAAAGACTTGACATTTAAAACATTACCAAATCACAGCTATGTAAGTAATTGCAATTTCTATGTGGATGAATGATACAAACCACACTCCGTAGAACAAGTGCCCAGTAGAGAAAAATCCTCCCGGCAGAAAAATTGACTTGTGTTTTTTGAGATGGGCACCAGTTGACGATGGCTGTACAAGTGGGCATGTAGAATATATACACCATTGCATTTGCCCTTTATTCCCTCTCTGTTTGAGATATGGGGACAGATTTTCCTGTATTGACACCACAATTTTCTTGTCTGAGCCAATGCATAATAAAATTTCAGTATATTAAGCAATTTGATGTTAAAAACAAGCACTTGTTTTATGCATATTAATCCAGAGAGTGCTTGATTTTTAAATTAAAAAAAAACTTTTATACTTCTGGTAAAAAAAAACTTTTATACTTCTGGTAAAAAAAAACCTTGCAATAGGGAGGAAAACTGTTGCAAAAATAAATTGAAATTACCTGAAAGTTAGAAATGTTATTCCTAAATTTTCATTGGTGAATAACCCGTTTATAATAAAACACATGTACAGCAAAATTTTTGATTTTTTTTTAAAGTTTGCATAGCCTTATCATTCTACTTCTAATCTGAGATACCTGAAGGTTATTGCTGTTCTGCAATGTTGCTGTTTACAGTACACCAACTGAAGCAAGCTTGTGAGAGAAGCCACTGGTGCTAAAATTCAGGGACTAATGATAGCAAGTACCAAGAATATTTTTTAAAAAACTTGAGAAAATATTAGCTTGTGCTCAAGTTTTTAAAAATCAGGTGCTTTGGAATTGTAAGATTTTATGATTCTTGGACCATCCTTCTCAGGAAATCGCTTCCAAAAGGTAACTACTCTCTGGATGGAAAGATCCCCTCTAAAACTCTTGCTTCTCACCTTAAACCTGCGCCTTCTGGTTATAGCTATCTTTACACAGGGAAGAAACTTACTACTATCTTCCTCACTATTAGCCTCCACACAGCCTTCTTTGCTGCAAGGAAAACAAACCTAGACTGTCAGTCTTATTCAATACCCGAGACACCCCATTCTCATTTCCATTCTGGCTATGGTCTTAATCTAAATATGCTTAAAGATGCTTTAGGGTTTTTCCTTGATCTCATTTGCCAGTGATATTTCATGTTCCTCAAAAATTCTTAAACACCCTTGTCTGTGTCACTGTCTCCCAAAGAGCCTTCCCTATTTTCTATACTCTAAAACTACCCTATCCTACCTTTCTTTCTTCGTAAAATCTTTGAGGTCCATTCACATCACTTCTACAGGAACATGTTGGACTTGAACTTTCACTCACTTTTATGATGCCATTTGCCCGATGTAGACCAACCCACAAATAGCAGGATTTTGTTGAAATTAACCTTCCCCTAATTTAGTGCCAGAAATTCAAGACTGTCCTTTCTCCTTTCCATAATTAATTTGAAACTTGCACAGTTGTCATTGTGTCCACTGGTACTTCATCCAATTGCCCAGCTTCATCATACAGGTGAATGATGATTACAAGAAAATCTGCAGAAGTTGGAAATCCAGAGCAACACACAAAAAAAGCTGGTGGAACTCAGCAAGTCAGGCAGCATCTATGGAAAAGAGTTATCAGGCGACAATTCAGGCCAAGACCCTTCTTCAGGACTCGTTACATAGATACTCTTTTCCAGAGCCTGACCTGCTGAGTTCTTCCAGCATTTTGAGTGAGTTGCTGTGTAAGGTTAGGTTCCCTGGGATTCGGGGGGAGCTAGCAAGGCGGATTCAGAACTGGATTGATTATTGGAAGCAGAAGTTGATGGTTGATTCTTGAAACTCTGACTGAAGGCCTGTGACAAGTGAAGTGCCCCAGGTGTCAGTGTTTGACCGGTTATTATTTATGTAAATGATTTGGATATGAATGCATATAGCACGATTAGTGGGCTAAACTGGGATGTGTTGATAGTGAAGTAGGTTACAATGAACAGACAGTCCATCTCCCAAACTGATCAAGATAAGGAATGGCAAGTGGATTTTAACATCCAAGTGTGAGGTGATGCATTTTGGACAGCCAAACCAGCATTTTACTTATACAAAGAATGATAGGGTTCCACGTGTTGTGGACCAGAGGAACCTGGGAGTAGAAGAGCAAAAGTTGAAAGTAGCAATGAAAGGATTTATCTTGCTGGCCTGGTCAGGGCATCAGGTTCAAGAATAGAGACAGTATGTTGCAGTTATACAAGGTCACACAAGGAGCACTGTGAACAGTGTTGATCACCCTGTTGTAGGAAAGACATTGTCAAGCTGGAGAGAGCACAGAAGAAATTTACAAGGATGCTGCTTGGACAAGATGATATTAGTTATTGGGAGAGGTTGACCATGCTGGATCATTAATTCCTGCAGTGCAGGAGAGTGGGGGGGGGGGGGGAAGCAGTGACCTCAGAAGCTTAATAAATTATGAGGGGAATGTGCAAGGTGGGCAGTCATAATATTTTCTCCCAGAAGTTTATGTTTTGGGTTAAAATATTCTGTATTTTTTTAGTCCAAAACTGGAGGGCACAGATACAAGATAAGGGGGAGATTTAAAAAGAAACCTGAGAAGTAGTTTCTTTACACAGAGGGTAGTGAGCATCTGGTAAAAAGGAAGCTGCCCTTGGAAGTTACAATTGCACAATTCTAGAGGCACTTTGATAGCTACACAGAGGAGAAGCGCTTGCAGGGAGGATGCTGTGGTTGGAACGCTTCCATGCTGTATCACTCTTTGGCAGATTTGCAGATTTTTCTAAGATATCCTGCCTTATTATTGCTGTGACAGTGTCATTAATCATCACTGCAATACCTACTCCTCTTTTATATCCCCCTCTGCACCTCACCATGCCTGAAGGTTCTATACCCTGGAACATGGAGATGCCAATTTTGCTCCTACTTCAACAATGTCCCGGTGACAGCTACAATACTGCAACCCCAAGTACCAGTTAAACTCCTTACAGCAAATTCAATGCAATTTAACTCATCAGGCCTTCCGCTTACAAGGCAGATCTAGTTATTCTTGTATACTCCCTCACAGCTCTGCAATCCTTTTGCATTCGACTCCCCTACTAAATTAGTTTAGGACCTTTCCGAAAGCATGAGAAAAACTCTCAAGGATTTTGGGCCCATTCTGATTCAGGTGCGACCCATCCTTCTGTACTGATCCCACATATGTTAATGACCCAAAAATCCAAAGACCTCCCTTCTCCCTTTAGCTATCCATTCTTCTGATGTACTCTCCTATTCATGCACTTGGTAGTCCAAGATACTGGAAGCAACCCAGAGATTACAACCTTTCAGATTCTAATATTTAATCTACTACCTACATCCCTAAATTTATTTTGCAGGATCTCATCCTTTTCTCTACTATGTCATTGGTACCATTGTGTTTAACTTCTAGCTGGTTACTCACCCCCCTTAGAATACTGAGACTTTTTAAAACGTGACTTCTTTTTTTTTCCATTCATTTACAATAATTATTCTCAAAATGAAGTTAACCATAATTGAGGAAATTTCTTATAATACTCTTAAATATAGCCTGATGAGTGATCCTACTGTAAAGTTGGCAGAAATGTAGGAAAGACTTTAGTGTCATCTATCCAGAACATTTGGCACCTCATCACTACTTGCAGTCGGTGGCGGTCTATTGGTCTTGGTGATCACCCACATTATACAGTTTTGTACTGAGGCATCTAGGAAACCTGCACCAATGCAATGCATGGTTTACACTTGGTTAAATGTAATTGAACCCTGGCCCTGAATAGGTAAACTGAGCAGCAAATGCAGTGGTGAATTTTGACATGTCAGTTTGCAAAAAGTATAAAACTGTTGTAATACAGAGGAGCAGAAGTTAGTACCTGTCAGCTGTTTATGTATCCATTGCATATATTATTTCTTTAAAACAAAAAACTGTGTTGCCTTGTAAGTTTTCCTAGGTTTACTGAAATGGCACCGAGATTAGTGTAGGATTGTCACCACAACTCAAAACAGAGAGGGTTTCAGGTAACAAATTCCTGAGGTTATGTTGGTAGTGACACAGTAGATTAATGACTGCATTTATAATAGGTATGTAAAATCACTTTACATGTGTAATGAAAGAAAATGAAAGGATATATTACTTTCCAAAATAAAAGCATTCAAATTTTTAAAAAACACCTCCAGTGTTAACTATATCTTGCAAATTTAAAAACAGAAAAGCATGCGTAAATCTTAGAACTCTCTACAGACACAGCAAAACTAAAATAAGTGCTTATGAAAGCCAATTTCGGGCAAAAAGATATTTCCAAAGCTTCGCGTAGCAAAGGAGCTATTAAAAGCGGACCACTGCATGATAAAAATTACCTGGAGCATGTACAACAAGGCAGAAGCACTTTTTTGAACAGCCTTCTCCCATTGGCATAGAAAGGTATAGTTTACTCTTTTTAAATTGTAGTGAATTAATACACGGATCACATTAAGGTCAACTGTCAATTAAAGTCAGTTAGTGTTAAACTAAAATTTCTAATATAGTTTATCAAATATGGAAACTGAGGTATACCTTGTTGAGGGAGGTTTATGGTTACAATGTAATGCTTGAAGCTTCTTTGCTATGTCCCAAAAAACCTTGATTTGTTTATACGTATAACAGCAGCACACTGAACATTCACAAGCTATGTCATATTGGCATTACAATAGTTCTTTGTGAACGCAAATACTAAATGCAATAAAAATGAATCGCACTTCTTTCTGAAATCAAATGTACTATTGTTAAAAATTAACAGTAACCCATCTGAGTGACTGAGACATCTCCAATGATAAGCCAGTTATCTGATGCACTCCTTTCACTTAAGCGCACGCTGTCAAATTTGAGAGCGACGTTTGACGCACGCTTAGCTTTATTTGCTGGAAGTAAAGAGTTACCTTCCAGTATCCAGAGTGATGCGTAATGAATTAGCAAGTGATCTTTCCAACAATCACTTATCTTCAACATCACCTCTGACTGACTCACTGACTGTAGTACCTGTTGCCTCCATTGTCCACTTGCCACTGCAATGGCTATCAGTTCTGTTAAGTGCGTAAGGACAAGATACTGAATTGTTTGTTGTAACCAGTGAAATAAATTCAGGAGATAGCAGCTCTACTGCAGAGTCTGATGGTCTGGTTTATGACAGCTGAAACCATCATAGGCTAGATTCTTTGGGTGGAAAGTCAACATTTGTAACCATAGTGACTACTGTCACTATGTTGTCTGTAGTAATTGTGCTCACAAGTCTTCGCATTTGAGTGATACGTTCTGCGACACAACCTGCTGACAGTCTTGCTTCTGCGTCGTGATCCCAACATTCTTCTATTGTCTCACACAACATGGCCATTCCCTATGACAGGAAAAGTAAACACATTGGAAAAATGTTCAATGAATGAACAAACTCAGGAGAAAAACTTAAAAGTATTATAAATATAGTAATATAATAAAAGACTAAATTGGTCATCCTGAGGAAAAAAGTTCAGCTTATTGTATTAAAACAAAGGTGCCAGTGGGTTCCAATATAAATCACTTTGCAATGCTTCACTAGGCTCCTATATAGATGAACTTCAGGAGCCACGTGATGCAATACAGGCATAAATATGAGGGGTGAGAAAAAAAGAGCAGCAAAATCTATCCAAAGTATGCCGAACCAGATTGGGTTTTATGACATGTACTTGTTTCACAGTCACATTATTGATATTGTCTTATATTGTGTATTTGATATTTCAGTAATTTTTGAATAATATTGTAAATTTTGGTTAAGCATTCTTCATCGTTTACATAATTCATTACAGGTTATATATAAAAGTACATGAATGGCATGCCATCATATACTAAATGCATACCTTACTCATGTAAAAACTTTGAGCATACACCTTATTCCCGGTTCCATGTTTTCTTTTAATTAGTTATGTTTTGGAATTACAAAGCATAACAGTGGTGATACGGAAGTTTTAAATAAACCTGAGATGACTACCTACTTTCCTGTTGAAGTTCAGCAACACATTAAAAGTAAAATAAAAGCACAGTGAGATACTTGAGTTTAAAAAAAACACAGTACTTAGTTTATTTGGAGGGGGATAAAGCCAGTCAAGTTTAAAAAAAAGGCAGAAAATGTATGAATTCATGGGTTCATAAACAGTGAATACCAACTGATAATAAATTTTAAAAAAAGCCAAGATAGCTGGCTACCTCAGAAAGATGGATATGTTCAACTGCACAAAAGATAACTGGCTGCTGTATACAGAACTAACTAATACAGTATGTTCAAGCAAGTTACAAAAGCCATTGTGAAGTTAGTGCAAGTTTTGCTGAGTGTACAAGGTGGAAGAGAATACACTTTGCTTAGAAATTTAACAGCTCCAATCAAACCAGCCGAAATGAGCTTTGCTGATATCATGAAAGTAATGCAGGAAATTTTTGAACCAAAACCACTGTTATTGCAGAATGCTTAAGGGTTCATAAGGGAAACAAAAAGGAAGGAGAGTCCATTTCAGCGTATCTGCCTGAATTGAACAAGTTGTCTGAGTTCAGTTCAGTGATTGTTGCATTAAGAGTTGCTTAGTTTGTGGAATCTTGCAAGACAACATTCAAAAACAGCTCCTAACTGAAGTAAAACTCATTTAAAGAAGCAGTTAAAATTAATGTATCAATGGAATCAGCAGGCAGAGACACAATTGAGTTGCAGTCAGAAATTGTAATGTCTACACAGAAACTTGCTTGGCTGAACAAGTAGTGTTACCATTGTGGCAGGGGCTCACATACACCAGACCAATGCAGGTTTAAAGTTGAAACTTGCAGAAAATACCACAAAATTATAACATGTACAAACAGTATGTCAGGTAGATAAAAATAAATATGCTGCACGGGGACAAGAAAAAGAGCACTAATCTGCATGGTATTGATGAAAAGTCTGATAATGATGAGAATGACTGGATGGCCTTGAGATTTACAATGTGAGAACTTGCATGTGACAAGCAGTAGGGCTGACAACAGAAGAGAACGGCAAATTAATTATAATGGAATGGACAATGGCTCGGCTATTTCAGTTTTTCCCCAAAATGTGTTTGAACAGCATTTTAAAGATACTGAACTGAAGCCTGCAGATATCCAACTAAAAACTAGAGAAAAGGTAACTCCTGTGGAAATGAGATTCATAACTGCAAAATAAACACAAAACAAGTTTATATGTGATACAAACAGGAGGGCCAGCGTTGCGGGGCTGTGACTGGCTGAAACTACTACAAATTCATTGGAGATCCATCCACTATTTGCATCCTCTGCAACAGAGTCAATTGAAAGAACTTCACGAACGCAAGCTAGCCAGGAATATAAAGGAAGATAGCAAAAGCTTTTTTAGGTATGTGAAGAGAAAGAAGATAGTTAAGAACAATGTTGGGCCCTTGAGGAATGAATTGGGTGAAATTGTTATGGGAAACAGAGAAATGGCAGAAGAATTTAATTAGTACTTTAGATCTGTTTTCACTAAGGAAGACACAAGCAATCTCCCAGATGTATGGATGGGCCAAGGACATAGGGTAACAGAGGAAATGAAACAGATTGACATTAGGAAGGAAACGGTGATGAGAAGACTGATGGGACTGAAAGCTGACAAATCCCCAGGTCCAGATGGTCTGCATCCTAGGATACTAAAGGAGGTGGCCCTGGAAATTGCGGATGCATTGGTAATCATTTTCCAATGTTCCTTAGATTCAGGATCAGTTCCTGAGGATTGGAGAATGGCTAAAGTTATCCCACTTTTTAAGAAAGGAGGGAGGGAGAAAACAGAACTATCGACCTGTCAGCCTGACATCGGTGGTGGGGAAGATACTAGAGTCCATTATTAAGGATGAAATAGTGGCATATCTAGATAGCAGTGATAGGATTGGGCCGAGCCAGCATGGATTTACCAAGGGTAAATCATGCTTGACTAATCTGTTGGAATTTTTCGAGGATGTAACCAGGAAGTTAGACGGGGGAGATCCAGTGGATGTAGTGTACCTTGATTTTCAGAAGGCATTTGATAAGGTCCCATATAGGAGATTGGTGGGTAAAATCAAAGCTCAGGGCATTGGGGGGGAAGACATTGACATGGATAGAAAACTGGTTGGCAGATAGAAAGCAAAGGGTAGCGGTGAATGGGTGTTTCTCGGAATGGCAGATGGTGACTAGTGGGCTGCCACAGGGCTCGGTATTGGGACCACAGCTGTTTACAATTTACGTCGACGATTTGGATGAAGGCATTGAAAATAACATCAGCAAATTTGCTGATGATACTAAGCTGGGTGGCAGTGTGACATGTGATGAGGATGTTAGGAAAATTCAGGGTGACTTGGATAGGCTGGGTGAGTGGGCAGATACTTGGCAGATGACGTTTAATGTGAATAAGTGTGAGGTTATCCACTTTGGGAGTAAGAACAGGAAGGCAGATTATTATCTGAACGGTGTAGAGTTAGGTAAGGGAGAAATACAAAGAGATCTAGGAGTCCTTGTTCATCAGTCACTGAAGGTGAATGAGCAAGTGCAGCAGGCAATAAAAAAGGCTAATGGAATGTTGATCTTTATTACAAAGGGAATTGAGTACAAGAGCAAGGAAATCCTCTTGCATTTGTACAGAGCCCTGGTGAGACCACACCTGGAGTATTGTGTACAGTTTTGGTCTCCAGGGTTAAGGAAGGACATCCTGGCTGTAGAGGAAGTGCAGCGTAGATTCACGAGGTTAATTCCTGGGATGTCCGGACTGTCTTACGCAGAGAGGTTAGAGAGACTGGGCTTGTACATGCTGGAATTAGGGAGATTGAGAGGGGATCTGATTGCAACATATAAGATTATTAAGGGATTGGACAAGATAGAGGCAGGATGCTGGGAGAGTCCAGTACCAGAGGGCATGGTTTGAGAATAAGAGGTAGGTCATTTAGGACAGAGTTAAGGAAAAACTACTTCTCCCAGAGAGTTGTGGGGGTCTGCAATGCACTGCCTTGGAAGGTAGTGGAGGCCAATTCTCTGGATGCTTTCAAGAAAGAGCTAGATAGGTATCTTATGGATAGGGGAATCAAGGGATATGGGGACAAGGCAGGAACCAGGTATTGATAGTAGTTGAACAGCCATGATCTCAAAATGGCGGTGCAGGCTCGAAGGGCTGAATGGTCTACTTCTGCACCTATTATTTATTGAAAGTAAATTAAGAAAGGTACTGGATGATGCCACAGCAGAGTGCAAGGATGGCTTTGGAAAACTCAAACATACCAAGGGTAAAATAGTGTTAAATGACAATGAAATACCCAAGTTTTACAAAGCCCATTCACTTCCTTATATCATCCATGATAAAGTGAGCCAGTGAGCTAGATTGTATGGAGGCTGAAGGAATTCTTTCCAAAATTGAGTGGTGCCCATGGGCAACACCAGTCGTTCTAAGTAGCCAAGAAGAATAGATCTGTCATAGTCTGTGGTAATTTTAAGGGTCACCATCAACCCAGTACTGAAAATAGATTAATATCCTCTGCCCAGGGTGGAGGTTGTCTTTGCAAACCTTTCTGGAGAGAAACACTTTGGTAAAGTAGACATTGGCCCCCGCACTCGGTGTTACCTGGACAACATCATTATTATTGTTAAGGGTGGCAAGGAACATCTCCAAAATCTCAAGACAGTGTGTAAAAGATTTGACAACTATGGCTTACGAGTGTGATGCAACAAGTGTGAATAACAAGATTGAATTCAAGAGGGCAACTAATCATGGAAATGCTGGTGGATTGTCCCTTTTACTTTGGAAAAGGAAATACCTGAAAAATATACTTAAGACACTCCTCTGATGTGTTCTCTCTAATGCAAATTGATAGTCTCCCTATTACAGCAGAGATGATCCAAAGGGAAACAGAAAAGAGCCCACACTGTATCAGGTCTACATGGCAACTCGAAACGGTTGGAATGTGCAACAGAAATTCCAATTCCCCCATTTTTACCAGCATCAGAAGGAACTTGAGCTAGTTTGTTGTTGTATTATGTGGGGATTGTGAGTTATTGCACCATCCAAATTGAGAGCTAAAGTGTTGGAGTAGTTACATGCCAGTCATCTAGGTGTGGGCAAAATGAAAGCATTGGCTCAAAGCTTTGTTTGGTGGCCTAGGATAGATTAGCAAATCGAGGAGCTTGCAATGCACTGTTTGGGATGCCAAAACATCCAGAGAAAAGGTGTCCAGAACTCTCAGAATCACTTTCTGCAGTTCCAGAGCCAACTCCTACAACCACTGCAGAGGAGACACTGGTACCCAAGATAGTTTCACAGCCATAACTCTCACCTGCCAAGCAGATTGACCCCCTTATCACGAAAAAAGACATCTCACTAGAGGAAAAAATCTTCAACAGCAATTTAATCTCTAGGCCAGAATAGGACAACTGAAAGTTTATTATACCGTGGATGCCTTAATAGTAGTTGTATTTCAGATTTTACTGTATCTATCATATACGTATACAAGTTGTGATAACCATATAACATATAACAATCATAGCACAGAAACAGGCCATCTCAGCCCTCCTAGTCCGTGCCGAACTCTTAATCTCACCAAGTCCCACCTACCCACACTCAGCCCAAAACCCTCTACTCCTTTCATGTCCATATACCTATCCAATTTTACCTTAAATGACACAACTGAACTGGCTACTACTTCTACAGGAAGCTGATTCCACACAGCTATCACTCTGAGTGAAGAAATAACACCTCGTGTTTCCCTTAAACTTCTGACCCTAACTCTCAATTCATGTCCTCTCGTTTGATTCTCCCCTACTCTCAATGGAAACAGCCTATTCACGTCAACTCTATCTATCCCTCTCAAAATTTTAAATACCTCGATCAAATCCCCCCTCAACCTTCTACGCTCCAATGAATAGAGACCTAACTTGTTCAACCTTTCTCTGTAACTTAAGTGCTGAAACCCAGGTAACATCCTAGTAAATCGTCTCTGTACTCTCTAATTTATTGATAACTTTCCTATAATTCGGTGGCCAGAACTGCATACAATATTCTAAATTTGGCCTTACCTATGCCTTGTACAATTTTAACATTACATTCCAACTTCTGTACTCAATGCTTTGATTTATAAAGGCCAGCGTTCCAAAAGCCTTCTTCACCACCCTATCTACATGAGACTCCACCTTCAGGGAACTATGCACTGTTATTCCTAGATCTCTCTGTTCCTCTGCATTCCTCAATGCCCTACCATTTACCCTGTATGTTCTATTTGGATTATTCCTGCCAAAATGTAGAACCTCACACTTCTCAGCATTAAACTCCATCTGCCAACATTCAGCCCATTCTTCTAACCGGCATAAATCTCCCTGCAAGCTTTGAAAACCCACCTCATTATCCACAACAACCCCTACCTTAGTATCATCGGCATACTTACTAATCCAATTTACCACCCCATCATCCAGATCATTTATGTATATTACAAACAACATTGGGCCCAAAACAGATCCCTGAGGCACCCCGCTAGTCACCGGCCTCCATCCCGATAAACAATTATCCACCACTTCTCTCTGGCATCTCCCATCTAGCCACTGTTGAATCCGTTTTATTACTCCAGCATTAATACCTAACGACTGAACCTTCTTAACTAACCTTGATGCAATCTATATTGAGTTAATTTATAGTTAGGCAGGAGGAGTGCTGTGTATTCAGTATTTCAGTAACATTGTAAGTATACTGTTTGATAAAGCTCTCTTTGTTGTTTACCCAATTCTTTAGTTATATATAATAGTACATGAATGTCATATGTCGTCATGTCTCCACATTACAAGTGCACGCCTTGCTGAAGTAAACATGAAACTAGAATACATGTTATTTCTGGTTCCATGTTTTGGAATTACAAAATCTAACACCTTGGTATCCAAAATGATTTAATTAACAGAGTTTTGACTCTCTAGCTTGTCATGGAGGGAACAGACCTCGTGTCTCATGGATACATGTCCAGGACTGCAGACAGTACTAAGACTCTATTAAATAGCATCAGCTCATCTTCCATAATGCTGCCCATTGATTCCAAAACATGCACTTAAAAATATTCAGACTGAGCTTCTTTTAAATGGCAGGGAACAAGACTTACGAGTGCTGTAGCACTTCAAATTTTTGAGGCATATGAGACAACACAAAAGACTGGAGGACCTTAGCAAGTCAAGCAGCATCTACAGAGGGCTGTTGGGGGGGGGGGGGGGGGCTACTGTTCAGGATTGAAATAAGCTGCAGAGAGTTGTAAACTAGCAAGGTCCATCATGGGCACTGGCCTCCATAGTATCCAACGCAGCTTCAAGGAGTAAGGCCTCAGAAAAGTGGCATGCATCATTAAGGGCCCCCTTCATCCATGACACACCCTCTTCTCATTACTATCATCAGGGAGGAGTTACAAAAAACCGAAGGCTCACACTCAGCGGTTCAGAAACAGTTTCTTCCCCTCTGCCATCCGGTTTCAGAATGGACATTGAACCCATGAACAGCAGCTCACCAATTTTTATTTCTATTTTTGTAATATATATATATTTACTGTAATTTGTGCTATTTTCTATTATGTATTGCATTGTACTGCTGCCACAAAAGCAACTAATTTCACAACTTATGCCAGTGATACTAAACCCGATTCTGATGATCTACAAATAAATACTTACAGCATGCTTTTGCCAATATTCCCTAAAAACAGGCCTCATCTTCTTATGCACAACCACCTCTTGCATATCTTCAAGGGATGGATGCTGTCCCACTTCTTCTTCAAATGGCAACATATATTCATCTACTGGTCCTGAGGGTCAAACAAAGAGTACATCAATTGATAGTTTTAAATAAAAGCAGGAATACATTTATGCTGGCTTAAGGATTGGTAATATAGTAATTAAGGTAATGTAGTAATACTTAACCAGATCCTGAAATCATTTAGCAAACTTCAAAATAGAATATCTCTGGATAAATGAAGATGATGTCCTGAAAAATCCTCATCATAATGAACTTGCAAAGGAAATATTTTTAAGTGAATCAAAGAATGTTTTTTGCACTTTAATAATTACTTAGTAATCATGAGAAGGAGGTTTTAAGCCTGAATTTGGAAATCATGACTGCTAATATCAGATTTGAAGATACTCAAGAAAAATACCAAGATGCAAAATATATAAAATATGCACAACTTGCTAATAAGCAAAATGTAGTTATGCGTTTGTGGGTAAATACACAGGTACTGACAGCT
This sequence comes from Hypanus sabinus, assembly GCF_030144855.1. Taxonomy (NCBI): domain Eukaryota; kingdom Metazoa; phylum Chordata; class Chondrichthyes; order Myliobatiformes; family Dasyatidae; genus Hypanus; species Hypanus sabinus. Next base: position 103,075,258 of record NC_082710.1, on the reverse strand, counting down.
TAATATCCTCTGAACAACTGAAAGGATAAAATTGAGCAAAAAGGCAGACATGGCAAAAAATGAAAAGGGAAATACCAACTACAAGTGAGAAAATACCCAGCATGGTAACAGACCCATCTACCCTGAGCCTACATCAAGCACGTGTTTTTATTAATCCCATTTTTTTATCCTCTCCACATTTTTCCATTAACTGCCCCCAGATTCTACCATCCAGCTACAATAGCGAAAATTTACGATGACAACCCACTTGCATTCGGGATATGGAGAAAACAGGTGCAACTGGACAAAACATACACAAGTCACAACAAAAATATACAATCTTTAGGTCAGTGGAACTTCCAGGCAGCAGCTCTACCAGCTGCACTACCCCTTATCCTTTAATATTTACCTACCCAGAGGAAATACATCAGTTTCGTGGATCTGATCTTTTCCTGTGACATTATGAAGGTTGCATTTATGTTGATGACTTGCTTGAGTTGATTTTTCTTTTTCATTTTTGCCATGCCTTTCCCCATCCCTCCCCCGTCTCCCTTGCTCAATTTTACTCTGCCAGTTGGTCAAAGGATTTAACCTGTCAGACCCTTGGAAATTTCCTACACAGGCAACACAAGCTGGGGGCATTTTGGAAAACTGTTCGCTTATCAGATTCAATTTTCAGGCGGCCTTTTGATTGTGCATTTTTCGGAAACCAGAGAACATCTCCTCTTCACAACTCATGTTTTCAGCATTATTTTTTATTTGCAGTTTGTTTTCTTTTGCATATTGGTTGTTTGTCAGTCTTTGTTTATATATTGCTTTTTGTTAATTCTATTGTATTCTTTTATTTTTCCTGTCAATGCCCTTAAGAAAATGAATCTCAAGGCAGTATATCATGGCATTCATGTACTTTGATTAATAAATTTACTTTGAACTTTTAAGCAGTGCATGCCAGGACTTTCTGGGATCTCTCTCAGATCCTTCTGAAATTTCCTTGCCCTATAAGACAAGCTTTTCACTTTAACTCTGGAACTGGTTTATTATTATCATATATACAATGCCCTCTAGCTTTACCTACTGTGATTTCCTGCAGTTCATCCTTTCTATACCCCTCATGACTAATTTATAAATTAAGCACAACTACTCTTAACCTGTGCTGCTCCAAGGAAAATTGACCTGGCCTCTGCAGCCTCCCACAACCAAAATGTTCCATTCAGGGCAATATCCTGGTGAATCTCCTCTGTATACTCTCTGGTGATATCACGTCTTTGTTACTGTGTGGTGATCAGAAGAAGACATTGCTTTGCAAAATTCTATATTATTAACTAATTTAAATTCTTCAGCTGCAATTGAGGAATTTAAATTTCCCCAGGCCAGAGACTTGGACCCTGGCCTCTGGGTTACTAACTGTTATTCCTTTGCTGTGACCTGCAATATAGAATGCCTTGCCAATCAGCTAAGTTGGGTGTCAGTCACAATAACCATAAATACTGTGTCAACTGCTCAGAGCCTGCACTTCCTGCACTGTGTAAGGCAGCTGCCATTTCAGGAGGCCTTTTCAGCGTCTCCAGACTGTGAGGGAACAACTCAATTTACTCAAATAACTTCAACACCATAACACTATCCAGAACTGGCATTTAGATAAAACGTTTATCATTCACAAGATATATTGGAGTAATCTATCAAGACTTCAAATTTCTAACCAGCTACCACTACTACCAGGACAGAGAAGGCTAACATACTTAATGAGTCTATTGCTAAAAGGGCAGACACACAGCACAGAAACAAGCCTTTTCAATCTTCTACCATCTGGCAGGATTGACAGAAACACCTCTGCAGACATCCAGACTGAAAACCAGCTTTTTCCCCAATGACAGCCAAGCAACTGAACAATGCCCTCCTCCCAACCATGCATAGTTCACAGGCACTATGAACAATTTGAAAGCGCAATATATGTGCATGTGCGATATTTAGGTGTAATGCGACAGCTACCTTCCTTTGAGTTCAGAGCTCTTTTAAATCTCAGCTTTAATTCCTGATGCTATTTCATATTTAATCATTGATTTTATAACATGGGCATGTGCAATACTCAAAATTGGCAGTCTCTGTTGCTGTTAATTTTAGAATTGTTTGCTTTTAATTCAGTTGTAACTTAGATGTCATTCTAAATAACTCTGACATTATTTTAAATGTAGTCATTGTGTTTTTAGTAATTGAATTGCCAGTATGCTATTTTGGCTCTAAAGGTAGTCATAGCCCAAGGGTGGTAGTGGAGACAAGCTCCCACTGCTAAACAAATGCTCTTCATGGCGTGCGTCCAACTCCTGGCCTTCACATGTGGCGTAGTTCTTATGCCCGGCGGAGCTGGTCTCACTGACAGGAGAAGGGGCAAAGGCGGGCCACCTTAAAACCAGTTGCTCTGGGCAGATGGGGCTCGTTAACCACGGATGGTAGCTCATCTAGGAGAGGGAAACTCCGATTTCAAACCTCCGCTGCCTTGCAGCTATACCTGCTCACAGGAAAGGCTTTGGGAGTAAACACTGAGGAAAATACGGAGTTGGAGTCCCGAGGGCAGCTGACTGCTGTACCCAGCACCGGCATGGCAACTCCTGCGATGCTGCTGGCACCAAACTGTACTGACTTTCGTTGTTTCTTTGGACCTGTCATCAGCGTGGAGAGGGGGGGTCCCACTGCATGGGCAACAGATGGATCTCCATATCAACTCTGACCTGGACAGGCCACTCCAACTTCGCTTCAGTGACTACCAGAGGCGTAGTACACATGGTCGACGACGACCGACGGAGGCCACACACACAACATGCTACTTTAGCACTGACTGGAACAGCACTGCAATCTCATTGTCCTCACTGAGACAATAAAGCTCTAACAACAACGAACACGGCTTTGACACACCACATTCATGCTAGCTGCTTTGTCCCATTTGCATTAGGTTTAAGTCCTTCTTTGCCAGTCTGAATGCCTCAAACATACAATCCGACTCCACCATAATCCTCCAACACCAAGTGCCAGGCAGCAACCATTGTGTAAAAATATTCCCCTCAGATCCCATTTAAAAAACCTTCTCATCTATGCTCTAATTTTTTGATACCTTTGTTAGTTTGTTTGTTTATTTATTGAGATACAGCATGGAATAGGTCCTTCTGGCCCTTAGGGCCGGGTCACCCAGCAGGCCCCCCAATTTAACCTTAGCCTACTCATGGGACAATTCACAATGACTGATTACCCTACCAACCAGTATGCCTTTGGACTGTGGGAGGAAATTGGAACATCTGGAGGAAACAGACATGGTCAGGGGAGAACACACACATTCCTTACAGTCAATGGTGGGAATTGAACCTCCGTGGCTGGTACTGTAAAGCATTTTGCTATGCTACCTACCATAGGAACAAGATTCTCCTTAGCTACCTTGTTTATGCTTCTGATAATTTTCTGGCAGATCACTCTTAACCTCCTTTACTCCAGGGAAAACCCAGCCTATAAAATCTCTCCTTGTATCTAATTCAAGACAACATCCTGGTAAGTCTTCTCTGCCTCTCTCCAGCACAACCACATTATTCCTATCATGTAGCAGCCAAAACTACACACAATACTACAAATACAGCATAACCAGTATTTAGTAAAGTTGCCATATAATATCTCAATTCACATTCTGTGCCCTAACCTATGAAGGCTAGCAAGCATATATCATTGTTCATCTCTTCATGTCCTACCATTTAGCGTGCATGTTCTACCCATATTTGACATTGTAAAATGCATCACTGTACACCAGTAGGCTAAAAATTACTTCAGCCTATGCTCCAGCCACTTTACATCTGATCTATATCCTGTTATCCTATACAAGGTATATCTTCCTGCTAGCTGTAAAACCAACAATTTTTGGGTCATCCACAAAACGTTCTAACCATATCTCCTGCACTCATGTTTAAGTTGATAATACGTATCACAAACAAAAGGTCTCAACAGTTGTGCATTTCAATGTGTAATGCTGTAATATTTCAGCATAGAGAGGGAGAGAGAGAGAGACATATATAAAGCATTGTTAAAGCAATTCAGGACAGGTTATATGTATGAATACATGAATTACATACGTTATCGCATTAGCATTCGAAACATGCACACCTTGCTCAAAATAAACACGAAGCGAGACTCACATTTCAAACTCCTGTGTCTACCTTTGAATTAATTTAATGTTTTGGAGTTACAAAACTAATGGTCATATATGTTCAACCAGAAAAACATCCCTTCACAACTACCCTGTGTCTCCTAACTTTATGTTGATCTTGCATCCAATTGGTCAGATCACCTTGGATCACCTGCAAGCATCCTCCAAGTCACTTGCCATTTGCCTTGAAAATTTATTGTTATTTCCTTTCTCACTGCTGCTGCATCATTCCTCCAGCTTCTTGGTGACCAGTATTCAAATCACCGTCAAAGCATTTTGAAATCTGATTATTATCACAGATTTTGCATTTTTCTTTATTTGTTTATACTAAGTGAGCTTACTGAATCTAGTCACAACCGAGGTTCACTTGCTCAACAAATGGGGAAATAAAGTAGTCATGCTATTTTGACCTGTCTTCATCAAGTTCAGAGGTATACTTGCAAAAGATGCCACAAATTTCTTGAATGCTTGCTTACTGAGTATTTATAGATAATTGGAAATCTAAAATAATAGTACTAGTTCAATTTCAGTTCACTGCCATTCAACTGTACCCATGTATACCGCCAAACAAAAAACAATGTTCCTCCGGACCAAGGTGCACCAGACAGTAAATATAACTCACCCACACAACACAAAGTAACATCACTACAAATAAACTAATAAATAATAAGGTGCATTTACAAAACAAGTTAAAAAGTAAACAGTAGAATGCTCTCCTTTCAGGACACATTAATGGTTAAATCCATATTTATACTCTGGAAAATGCACAGCTAAAATCTATAAAGTAATGAAGTGGTGATTGATGACAGTCTGTATACCAAAAAAAACTCAAGTACTCTGAAGGAATTTTTCTTTCTTCCTGGAATAAGACAAGGCCAAGACACAAGAGCAGAGTTAGGCCATTTGGCCCATCGAGTCTGCTCCATCATTCTATTGTGGATTATTATTATCCCTCTCAACCTCATTCTCCTGCTTTCTACCTCTGGCGTCCTTACTAATCAAGAACTTATCAACCTCCACTTATAAATATACCCAAAGCCTTGGGCTCCACAACTACCTGTGACAATGAACTGCAAAGATTCACCACCTTCTGACTAAAGAAATTTCCCTTTATCTCTGTTCTAAAGAGACATCTTTCTATTCTGAGGCTGTGCCCTCTGGTCCTTGACTCCCCCACTATAGGGAAACATCTACTCCATGTTTACTCTATCTATGCCTTTCCGAAGTCATAAAATGACCTCAGTCATGAGCTTCTCCAGCTTGCATTCCGAAGGTAACTGGTGAGAAACTGCTTACAAAGGTAAATGCACTAGAGGTGTGATTTCTTTAACATAGAATTGACTTCAAGCATGTTGTATTATTATTGTCAAATGGTAGTACTTGGTATATTTCATAGGTCAACACAGCTCACACTTATACAAATAACAAAAATGCTTCAAGTTTAAACATGGTGATAACCAAAAGAACGAATGTGACTTGGGATAGCAATCACTAACCTGAACAACTTTCATTACCTAATACAGAAGGCTGTGTTCAGCAATAATTCTTATTTTCTACAATTAGATGGTGGTTGGGCTGGGGGTAGGGAAACTATCTGCTTGTTGGATGGCTCTTTAAACTGTATAATTCTGTGTAGAAAGTGAAAGAACTTGCTGCATAAAAAATAAACTGAATCTGACTCTCTATTTTTCAATATTTTGATGAATACACCAAGTTAATTGCAGTGCTGTCTTAGTAGCTTTCTGTGCTGGAACATTCTGTTGACATGGGCTTGAGCCAAGAAAGAAAAATTTCCATTACTCTTGCTTATTTCACAACCCTTAATTATCCCAATGTGCACTGTAGCTAATAAAACTACATTCTTAAGTGCATTCTCTGTTAACATGCAATTATTGCTGGAAACATATAGGATATATAACTATGAATTTCTGTATGACAACCTTCCACTGACTTTTGATATTCACCAAGTAATGACAGTCATTTTTTAAAAACGATTGAATATTAAATATTAGCCAGGAATAATTGCCCTACTTCATCTAAGTGAAAGAAACATGACTCAACCAGTAAAACAATTATCATAATGGAGAACTGGCCTCAAACTCAACTCTGGTGTTCAAGGCTCTACAGTGAGATTTGAACCCTCAACCTTTTTGACATGTGAGTGAGTTTCCAATTGAGCATCAAGAGAATCAGTCTGATTGCACAAAGTATGTGGATGAAGATGCAAAAAGGTTAAAATATTATTAGTATAGATGGATGCTTTATGGTTAATGCCGAAGCCATTTCCATGCAGTTGGAGCTTATCTTTTACTTTTGAGAGAAAGGCATTTCTGACGCAGGAAGCAATTGTGCTTAATAGAATGGAAGAATTTGAAAGGCAGCTGGCCAAACTCGGAAATAAATTGTAAAACTAGATGTGGTGGGAGGCAGAGCTGTCGATGGGATGAGTGCAAGCTTCAGCAAAGATCAGATGAGAACAACTCAGTTCCATACATTAAGTTCAAAATAATAGTTTTTAGACAACCACCAAATCAGCATTAGAAGATTTCCAAAGTTACAGCAGGAACATCTCTGACTCCATCACACTGAGCACTGGATCTCCACAAGGCTGAGTACTTAGCCCATTGCTGTTTACACTGCTAACACGACTGTGCAGCCAGATTCAAGGAAAACCTGTTCATTAAATTTGCTGATGATACCAGTGGTAGGGGTCATCAGCAAAAATGATGAAACAATGTACAGGGATGAGGTCAAACACCTAGAGAGCTGGTGCAGTGACAACAACTTGATGCTTAATGTCACCAAAACCAAGGAGATGATCGTCGATTTCAGACGGTCTCAGCCTGAGCACACATCCCTCAGCATCAGCTGCTCCACAGTGGAGAGAGTGGAAAACATCAAGTTCCTTGGGGTGGAGATCTCGGACAGCCCAGCAGAGATTTCACTTTCTGAGGAAGCTTAAACAAGCATCACTCCCCACTAACATCTTAACTACATTCTACAGAGGAGTGGTTGAGAGTGTGCTGACCTTTTGCATCACAACCTGGTACTCCAGCTGCAGTGCTGCTGACAAAAAAGCCTTGCAGAGGGTGGTTAGGGGAGCAGAGAAGGTTATTGGGGTCTCCCTACCTTCTATCCAAGACCTCTTTCAGATTCGATGCCTCCAGAAGACATGGTACATCATTAAAGACCCCTCACACCGTCTCCATGAACTGTTTGTTCTTCTGCCATCAAGTAAACGTTACAGGAGCATCAAAACTAAAACCACAAGGCTACTAAACAGCTTCCTCCCACAGGCAGTCAGACTGCTAAATAGCTGCTCTACCTGACTCTGTTTTGGACACTTAACTTGCACTGGACACTTAAAACTTGTTTTTAACTGACATGTGGCTGTTGTGTTTTACTATTTATTGTTATGTTTATTATTTAATGTTGCGTTTGTTATGTTATGATTGCACTGCTCCTGGGAAACGCTGTCTCATTCTGCCCTGCAGAGCTGATGTACAGTTAGAATGACAACAAAGTTTTTGAATCTTGAATAAAAAGCTTATTGTAAATTGCCACTTGTAAATTTTAACTCTATTGAGAGGCAACCAGGTACCTTTTCACAATTTTTATGATTAAAGCCACACTTACCATCAGTAGCTGTGCACCTTGATGCCAATTCCCAGAGCACAAGACCCACTGAGTACATATCTATCCTGAGGAATGCATCACGTTGAAAGTTAATGGCACCTTCCAAGACCTCTGGAGCCATGTACCTTCTGGTGCCAACCTTGAAAGAAGCAGAAGTACATGTATTTAAAAATCTTAAATATACAATTTTTGTTGAAGAAAGAGTAATGCCTTTTACATAGCTTCTCAAGACCTTTCAGCGTTCACAAAACTCTCCATTTGCTTTTAAATGTAGTCATAATATTGTAGTAAATGTAACAGCTAATCCAGCCACATTATTATTCCAATAAAGAGCTATGATATGACCATTTGTCCAAATGCAAATAATAGACCTGATGTTCTATGGTAGGTTCATAATTCAATGGGAGATAAAAGATAGATAGATCTGCACTCAATCTCTGCAGATTGAGTTTCCGCCTCCCCACCCTTGCAGTCTCAGCCAGCTCCATCAAAGGGCACAACCCTCACCACCACTGAAAACCTCTTTCAGAGGTGATGCCTGAAGAAAGCAGCGTCATTAGTAAGGATCCTCCCCATTTGGGACATGCCCTCTTATTACTACCATTAGAGAGACAGTACAGGAGCTGGAAGACCCATACTCAGCAGTTTAGGAACAGCTTCTCCCCTTCTGCCATCAGATTTCTGAATGGTCCATGAACACTATCCACCATTCCTTTCTTTTTGCACCGTTTGTAATTGACAAAAAAATTTTTCTGCACTGTACTGCTCTACAGAGCAATACATCTGATAAAGCTGATTCTGATAGCTGTGGACACAGCTCAACACATCACAAAACCATACTCCCCTCCATGGACTCTCAACATTTCTCACTGCACCAGTAAAGCAACCAATATAACCAACTGCCCCACCCACCCTGTCTGGTATGGAGGGACCAGTGCACAGGATCAGAAAAAGCTGCAAAAATTGTAAACTCAGCTAGCTCCATCATGGCCATTGGACTCCCCTACATTGAGGCCATCTCCAAAAGGTGATGCCTCAAAAAGGTGGTACCCATCAGTAAGGACCCCCATCACCCAGGACATGCTCTGTTCTTATTACTACATCAGAGAGGAGATATAGAGCCAGAAGACACACACTCAATGTTATAGAAACAGCTTTTTTCACTTCCATTTCTGAATGGACAATGAAACCATATACACTACGTCACCGTTTTTTTGTTCTCTTCTTACATTACCTATTCTGTAAATATAGACACAGACACAGAGAGCTGTCTAAGACTTAGGCACATATAAGGTGCCCAAAACTTTTGTACAGTACTGTAGTAATTTTATGCATTGCACTGTACTGCTGTCACAAAAAAAAATCGTGACACATGTGAGTGATGATAACCCTGATTCTGATATGGGTCTCTATTGTAGACTGAGAGTGGGAATGGGGCAGCGAGAGAGGAATCATGGTTGGGAAAAGGGGAAGGGAGAGGGGAGGGGAGAGGAAGCTAAAGAGACATTCTGTAATGATTAATAAACCAATTGTTTGGAATCAAATGACCTTGTCTGCTGTCTTAGAGCTGGGTGTGCCTAAACCTGTGCCATTCCTGTCCTGGCACTCCTTCTCTGCCACCTGTCCCTCACCCTCCCAATGCACTCCACCCTCACCGTTCCCAACATCTTTTGCTCCCGCCAGATTCACAAACTCACTCTCAGTTTCATATTAACAAATACAGCACTGTGCAAAAGTCTCAGGCATCCCAGCTATATAAAATGTGCCCAAGACTTTTGCACAATATTGTATTTTTTAATGTAATTTATAGTTTTTTTAAAATTATGTATTGCACTATACTGCTACTAGAAAACAAATTTCACAGCATAAGCCAGTGATATTAAAGATGATTCTGATTACGGATCTAATTAACCTCTCGCCCATTAGGTACATACCACCAGGCTCTAGGACAGCTTCTATTCTGTTCTTGTAAGAACAGCCCCTTATACGATAAGACAATAGACAATAGGTGCAGAAGTAGACCATTCGGCCCTTCGAGCCTGCACCCCCATTCTGAGATCATGGCTGATCATCTACCATCAATACCCGGTTCCTGCCTTGTCCCCATATCCCTTGATTCCCCTATCCGTAAGATACCTATCTAGCTCCTTCTTGAAAACATCCAGAGAATTGGCCTCCACTGCCTTCCGAGGCAGTGCATTCCAGACCCCCACAATTCTCAGGCAGAAGAAGTTTTTCCTTAACTCTGCCCTAAATGACCTACCCCTTATTCTCAAACCATGCCCTCTGGTACTGGACTCTCCCAGCATCTGGAAAATATTTCCTGCCTCTATCTTGTCCAATCCCTTAATAATCTTATATGTTGCAATCAGATCCCCTCTCAATCTCCTGAATTCCAGCGTGTACGAGCCCATTCTCTCTAACCTCTCTGCGTAAGACAGTCCTGACATCCCAGGAATTAACCTCGTGAATTTACGCTGCACTTCCTCTACAGCCAGGATGTCCTTTCTTAACCCTGGAGACCAAAACTGTACACAGTACTCCAGGTGTGGTCTCACCAGGGTTCTGTACAAATGCAAAAGGATTTCCTTGCTCTTGTACTCAATTCCCTTTGTAATAAAGGCCAACATTCCATTAGCCTTCTTCACTGGCTGCTGCACTTGCTCATTCACCTTCAGTGACTGATGAACAAGGACTCCGAGATTTCTTTGTATTACTCCCTTACCTAACTCTACACCGTTCAGGTAATAATTTGCCTTCCTGTTCTTACTCCCGAAGTGGATAACCTCAAACTTATTCACATTAAGCGTCATCTGCCAAGTATCTGCCCACTCACCCAGCTTATCCAAGTCACCCTGAATTCTCCTAACATCCTCATCACATCACATTGCCACCCAGCTTAGTATCATCAGCAAACTTGCTAATGTTATTCTCAATGCCTTCATCTAAATCGTTGATGTAAATCGTAAACAACTGTGGTCCCAATACCGAGCCCTGTGGCACCCCACTAGTCACCACCTGCCATTCTGAGAAACACCCATTCACCGTTACCCTTTGCTTTCCATCTGCCAACCAGTTTTCTATCCATGTCAACATCTTCCCCTCAATGCCATGAGCTCTGATTTTACCTGCCAATCTCCGATGTGGGACCTTATCAAACACCTTCTGAAAACTGAGGGCCACTACATCCACTGGATGGACTTTTGACCTCATTATCAACCTAGTAAAGGCCTTGCACCAAATTGCCTGGCTGCACTGCACTGTATTTGTAACTCATAACAATTTATTCTGCCCTTGTTCATTGCTTTCCCTTGTACAACCACAATGAAATGGAATGGTCTATATAACTGTATGCTAAACAAAGGTTTTGTACTGTACCTTGTTACATGTTACATCTTTAACCAAATTACTGAAATTTTAGTTCAAAGCAAATTTATTATCAAAGTACATACATGTCACCACCATATGGACCCTGAGGTTCATTACCTTGTGGGTATACTCAATAAATCCAATAACCATAACAGAATCAATGAAAGACCACACCAACTGGGAGTAAAACCAGTATGCAGAAAACAACAAACTTTGCAAATAGAAAAAAAGAACAAAATACCGGTCGACCTACTATAATCCGTCACCAGTGGGACCTGAGGAGTGCCGGATTAGTGAAAATGCTGAATTACAGAAGGATCACATTAAGCAATAGCTAATGGCCTCATCATACCTTTAAAATATCATGTAAATCAATACGTTAGATAATAATGAATTCGGGATTCGGCGCTGGGCTCTTCCCTCTTCACTCACAGTTACTGAGGGAATCCTCGTTAGTCTCTTTTCCTCCGCTTAGTAATATGCTTAAATTCAGCGGGTCACCATGTCTGCTCTGAGGTTGTAGGCAGAAGAGAAAGGAGCACTGGCCGGGCGATATCGGAGGGTAGTATGCGACTGTCGGCGGGCGGGAAAAAGATGAACGGACACAGCGCGCGCCAGCTCCCCCCCGGCTGGTGAGTGAGACAGGTGGGTGCAGGGTGGCCATGCCTCACGCAAATGATATTAATAAATGCAGGAAAACAAGCAGGAATCGCCTGTCTGTGCTACAAGAGCACACCAACACGTGAACAGATCTAGCCCAACCAAAACAATGCACAGCATATTGGTACTGCGGCTCGGGAAATTTGAAATTACGGTTGCGTGGAAAACTTGAAATCAGTGCCGGATTATAGGTAGACCTATTAGTGAAGGTCGACCTGTAATAATAATAATAATAATAAAATCAATAAGCAATAAATAAATAAGTCCTTAAAAGTGAGTCCATAGGTTGTGGGAACATTTCAGTGATAGGGCAAGTGAAATTGACTGAGGTTATGCCCTCTAGTTCAAGAGTCTGATGGCTGCAGGAGAGTAACCGTTCCTGAACCTGGTGGTGAGAGTCCTGAGGCTCCTGTATCTTCTTCCTGATGGCAGCAGCATGAAGAGAGCATGACCTGGATTGTGGGGACCCCTGATGATGGATGCTGCTTTCTTCGACAACACTCCATGTAGAAGTAGGGAGAGGGCTTTACTCGTGATGGACCGGGCCATATCATCTACTTTTTGTAGGAATTTTCCATTCAAGGGCATTGGTATTTCCATACTAGGGTGTGATGCAGGCTGGTATGTGTGTAGCTGGTATTTTGTACCAAATTAATCATATTTGTAATTCCTTTAAAAACATCTAAGGTACAAATAATAGACACAAGTAGTTTTTTAAAAAATATTTGAAGAGAAAATCTTGACCAAATCATGCTTTAGCAACTCATACCTGACCATGTGTATCACCTGCTGACTTGCCAGCTTCAAATCTCAAAGCTAAACCAAAATCTCCTATACAGGCAGTGAGATTGTTTTTCAGCAGCACATTTTTACTCTTGAAGTCCCTGTTCAGACAGAAATACACATTCCTCAATATAGATACAGATCATAGATTCATTTACAATGCATGATTTAAAAAAAATCAGTAACGCACTGATAACTGAAGCAGCCATTTCATACACTGCAAAAATCAATGACCAGCCGAAGTTTGTATTTTTTTTTGGAAAATAAATGTTAGCCAGAATTAATTTTGGGTAATGCCATAATGTCCACCTAAAGTTAAAAGGTCCTAAACCTTTTAGAATAATTTCTAAGGGGCCTTTTTGTACTGTGTCAGTTAATGATAATGATAATGACGAGTATAAAACAGAAAATCTAGATCTTTGTTCAAAATCTGCAACATTTGAAAGTATCAGCTTGTAACTCAGAGGTGAACATGAAGCTAGATAGAAAAAACAAACAGGTAAAGAATAATGGCAGCTCAACAGGAACAAAATTCATATATCATTCAACACAGCAACAGACCCTTTGGCCGAAATGGTTCATGATAATCACAGCATCCTCCCTGCTCGTCCCAGTTGCCTGTGTTCAGTCCATAATCTGCCAAACCCTTCCCCTCTATGTGCCTATCTAAATGCATCTTAAATTGTCAGAATATTCCATTCTGGATCAGAGTCTAAATTCAACTGCTTACTTAATGAACCTTAACAGAAGTTATATAAACTTCCATGGATCATACCTGTGAGCAATGGCTGGCTTGTGTCCATCTTTTAAACCAGGTTTATCTTCATGAAGATAAGCTAGTCCTCTTGCCATGCTCTCAGCAATATGACACAGTTCATTCCAGGATACTACATTGGCTTTCAGATAGTCTGTCAGAGAACCCTGAAAGGAAGATGAGGAAAATTAAATTTGGAAGGATCCACATAAGACGAATTTAAGAACTATAAATAGAATTATGGAACTAGCAGGAAATGTTATTTTGTTTCCTTAACACAGATATGGGAAAACTGAAACAAAACTATATATTCTGGAAATACTCTGGCTATATGTGCGGAGAGAGAACCAGAAGTTAACATTTCAGTCAGTAACTCAGAATGGGTAAAATGTGTGTGACATTAACAGAGATAAAGAATCACACAGCACTGAAACCATTAGTCTGTGCTGACCAATTTGTCTACCTGAGTTCACCCCTTTTCTCTTAATTTGGTCCATATTCCCATTAAACATTATCCATGTATCTGTGTAAATGTCTTTTAAATGTTTTAACTGTATCCTTTTAACATTTGCCCCTCAGATCCCTTTTTAAATTCTCTTCCCTCCTCCCCTGTAAACCTATGCCTTCTAGGTTTAGATTCCCTAGTCTGCGAAACAGACTGTACCTTAACTGTACCTTTTATGATTTTGTATACTTCCATTGTCACTCCTCAGCCAGGAAAGAGAAATCCCAGCCCACCTAGCCTCTTCTTATAACTCAAATCCTCTAGACCCAGTGACATCCAACTTTAAAAAGTTCTCAGCACCTCCATATTTAGGTTTCCCACAACAGAATCATTCTTAAGTTCACAGGCCAAAAGCTAACTACTAAGTTTATCCAATTCTGCCTGATAATCAAATATAAATCTCCAATTTTGTGTAAAAAGAAATTTGTCACCTCACTCTCCATCAGTGATCAAAAAACTATTCCCAAGCCGTATAGACTACTTTCTATGTATGAATGATAAAATCTCAATCATTCATGAAACAACTATTCTAGTGTAGCTCCAGAACAATTCTCCTTCCAATAGAAAACATTTTACTTCCAGCAGACACACCATTAAACATTTAAAACACAAGATGCAAGCCCACAAGTGTTTCCATAATATTAGATCACTATTGATAATAAGGTAGAGGAAGTTCAAAATAAATAATAAATCACACAAGTTGAACATTCAGGAGAGCTTCAGACTTGGATGCAAAAGACAACACATGTGCCACTGTACACATTCTGAAAAGTCAGCTTCAGGTTAAATCTGGCATTCAAATTCATTTACACACACTTAAAATCTTCCACAGATCATTGAAATAAAATCAGTTTATATTATCCCTTTGCTTTCAAATATATTCCTAGATATATGTAAGTGTGGTAACAATGCCAGTTTAGAAATAATGGAAGTGTAGTTTTAAAAAGAATGACTGGTCCCCATGTGAGTAATACAAAGAACTGAACAAAGAATATATGAGGAACTACACTAGCTTTATTGGCAAAGTTAATTTCTTAGTAAACGTTAAACCTTGCCAAATGTGACCATTAATGCCCTCATTTTAAAAAGTGTTAAATTTTAACAACTTTCCGCCTGTGTTTTAACAGACTGAACAGAAACTTGCCTTTGTAACAGGGATAGCTTGCACTTCAAATTTTGCAAACTTTTGATGCGTTTACTATACTTGTACAATTTCGACCTAGGAACAACTGAAAAGAAACTTAAATTTTCCTGAGCAGTATTTTAAACATTGCCTTCTGCCTATTAAAATATGCTCCAGAAGCCAAATCTATAGTTACCAGCTGCAGTTGTAACAATGACAATTTATTTTTGTTTAGCATTTTCCACCAGTTAATTGTAAAATTGACGAGCTTTTAAGCTATGTATATGGGAAGTTTTATCTGTTACCAACTTTGTTCTGACCAACTTGGCAAGCACCCTGATCTATTTTGTATTGTCCAGAGTAAATACAGCAATGGTGCAGGTAAGGTTAAAATTATTTTTGTGGTGGATAAGCAGACAAAAATCAAATTTCATAAGTACCACTACAAAATAGCACCAAATCCCAAGGCACAATATCCTGCATGTACTTCATTCTCATTAACTGTGAATTTCTCTTAAATCATATTTGAGGTTTTTGAAGTTTAGGCTTGATTACAGCTCACTTATCAGAATAATGAAATGAAACTCATGATTAAGAAAAATAACAATTCAGTGCCAAGATTCATTTAGTCATGGAAATAATAACATAATTAAATCAAACAGTAAAAAATGTTGCTAATTTAAATAAACTCATCTATTTTAATCTGAACCTTCAAATTGATTTTGCTGTAGATCTTTATTCACTTTGTTGAAAGCAATCTTTAAAAGAGCTAATATGATTAGAATAATCTGTCACCACTTTTAATGCATCAAATCACCAGCTTACTCGAGCAAACAAGAATAAGCCGAATAAAGATGCTCATCTATTTCAAAATCACTGTTTTGTCTACAATAAATTCAGTACTATTGCTGGAAGGGGCAAGGATATTTTAGAGGCAATTCAGCACAAAAAAAAAATCAAATTCTGAGGAAACAGACAAGTTCCCTAAAACACAAAACTTTACCTTTTCATGAAATGATGTTATTAACCACAACTCCACATCAATATTTGAACCTCTTTTCTCTGCCCCAATGAAGTGCAAAATATTTTCATGGTTCATTCCAGGTAGACAGTATATTTCATATTCATTTTGCCAGGACTGCCTGTCCTACAATAAACAGAAACACCATAGCATCGTAAAATGACATGTTGACATGGGCTTGAGCCAAGAAAGCAAAAGGTAAATATTGCTGAGAAATGATTGCCCATATCCCTAATATGCAGGAAGTGAATAATAAAAGCACTGTACCTGAGCTGGGAATATTTTAACTGCCACATACTCATTAAGCAGTTGAGCCTTCCATACACAACCAAAGCGCCCTCTAGCCTTGACCTCTAGTAACTGCAAAGGCTTTAGACCAAGCAATGGAGAGGGTGGTATTGGCCCCGGATCCTACAAAGTAAGATTTTGATATAGTTTGAGTAGCAGATTTCACCTGAAAGCATTACAGCTGAGGAAAACGAACAGGAAAATTCATCTAACAAATTTCAGAATTCTGCTTCATATTATTTGAATGTGAAAAAAAATAACATTTAAGTAGTTAGGAATACCTCATTTGATTTTTTTTTAAAGAAATCCAATATAAATATTTTCAGTTCTTCAACAAGATTATGCTAGCAATTAAAATTTACTACAGTTCACCTAACTTACATCGTGTTTTCTCTAGTGAAGATTACATTCAAGAACTGAATAACCAGTATTTTCCAAAAGTGACGTTTTAAACTGTAAATACTTAAAACAGGATTATGCAATTTTATAATTTTCAGAAATCAAGGGTTCATCACAGTACATTAAATTGGTCCTAAGAAATGATAAAACCAAGTCTTGAAATTTTCCATGCTGTATTTATTTTGCGGAATGAAGCTAAAGATATGAGATAGTATTTTACAGTAAATGAATGTACTGGAAAATATCCACACAAAACCTGCTAAGCAATTTTCAGGACTTTGGCTATCGCATTAAAAGTGAGCCAACCAGAACAGAAGGAATTATTATACAATTCAAACTTTATTGCAGAACAATCCAATAATTCAAGTTAATGGAAAGCTTTACAGCAAATCTCAAAGTTCTAATCAATTAAAATCAAACATAACAAATTATTGTATTCTCTATCTTTGCCAGTTCAACATGTTATGGTCAATGCAGAAAAGTTGGAAAAAAAACTCAGCAAAATATGTCTAAAATAATTTGTGCATGGCAGAAACTTTTTTTTAAAAAAATATGGGCAATGCACAGCATTTTATTGCATGCTCTAATCTCTGTCTAGTACAGCACTAATTATTGCAACTGTTAAATTAATATTTACTAATTAAACAATCAAAAATGTTTCCAAAGCGGTAGTAGAGGTTAAAGTGTATATAATTTAGCTGTTGTAAACAATTTCAGAAAGAAATATTGCATTATAAACAAGTTTATTAAATACAAGTTTTTTTCTTTATTAAAAACCCATATTAGCATTTCATGCAGAGAATGGTTTCGTGCAGAACTACCTTTTTAAAAAAATTAGTGTGATATAAAAAGTGAATGCTGCACAGATTCTAAATTTAAAAATCTTCAATGGTTCCAAGTTACCTTACCTCTATCTCTATATGAAAGGCATGCTTGAGAAAAGAAAAGCAAAAGAAATTACCATTTGGAGAAAGCATGAAGCTGAAACAGATAAAAGTAGTTTAAGCAAATGATGGATGTTCTGGATGGCCACGTGATATTGATATGTTTACTATCTACACCTATTTAGATTCAGTACCTGGCACAAGCAAATATGCAGAGCTATTTTAAATACGTTTAACTTCTAATCATGCTGTAATATTGTTAAAAGCAGCCCCAGTCTTATGTAATATAGTGGAGAGAAACACTCTCTGAAGTGTCAGAATTAACAGAAGTACCTAATCATTTCTGGAAGTTTACTAGCAGATTTAAGGTTGAAATAGTTTAAACAAATTAAACTTTACCCAAACAGAAATGAAATTGCAGCACTAAATTGTAACTGTAATGCTGATTTTTTTTCTGTTTAAATTCCATGAAATATGATTCACAAGTGATAACTACACTGTTTTTTTTGGTGACTCCAAAATTAAAATGTGCAACTGAATTACTGGCACAAACATGTGGTTGCCAGATTAATAGTCACAGTTGTGAGTGAATACCATTTCAGTGGAAATGACTTGAGCAAAAACAAAATGATCAAGTGCTCACAAAGTTTAAAGAGCATACAAAACGGAAGCCTTCCAATGCCAGGTCAAAACCTTCATGTTGAGAGACTCTGTAACACTTTATTAACTGACTGGTGCTTGTCCTTCATCTTTAAGAGACTAATGCATATTTCTGATGTGTCTTTACATAATTAGTTGGAATGCAATGTTGGTATTTCAGCAACCAATTTCAACTAGCCTGACTTAGCAACAGATTTTTCTTAAAGATTTTGTCAATTGATTGCAACCAACATTTTTATATCAACTGTTCTCACAACCTGCATATTGTTGGTGCGGACAAAATTTATTGCCATCTTCCAGTAATCTTGATTTTAAATTGCTAATTAAAAGATCTCTTCAAACACCAGTTGAATGCCAACTATTCTGGTGTGAACATATAGAACAGGCCAAATCAGGATAACTATAAGAAGATTAAAGACCTAATTTTGTTTTTATTACAATCCACTTTGTCACTTTTACTGATGCCAAATGAGATGGAATTCAAATGCTCATATAGCTGTACTACAGAACCAAAATACCATGGACATTGGAATGACCCAGGCTTGGAAGTTGTCATTCCTAAAGTTTCAAACATTAGGAAGGACTTCCCAGCCTGGGGACAGGGGACCCTATGCTGAATGGGATTGGTCTATAGCATAAAAAAAGGTCGAGAACCCCTGCTCTAACACGATGATGGTGGAGGGAGAAAATTCAAAAATCAGAGGTGCAAAGGGACTTGGAAGTCCTCATACATAATTTCCAAAAGGTTAACTTGCAGATTGAGTTGGTTGAAAGGAAAGCAAATACAATGTTAACACTCATTTTAAAAGGATTAAAATATGTAATGATGAGGAAAAAATATAATGCTGAGGCTTGATAAGACATTGGTCAGACTGCACTTGGGAGTACTGTGAGCAATTCTGAGCCTCTTATTTAAGAAAGGATGTGTTAGCATTGAAGAGGGTCCAGAGGAGATTCACAAGAATGAAACGGTAAGGAGCATTTGATGGCTCTGGGTCTGTACTCACTGTGACTGAAGAATTATGGTGAATCTTATTGAAACCTATCAAATACTGAAAGGCCTAGACAGAGTGGATGTGTCGAGGACTTTTCCTGTAGTGGGCAGGTAAGGACCAGAGGACACAGCCTCAGAATAGAAGGGCGTCCCTTTAGAAACTGGATAAGGAGGATCACTTTAGCCAGAGGGTAATGAACCTTTGGTGCTCTAGTTCTGTGTGCCTCAGGGCTGAAGATAGATATTTGCCTGGATTTTTCCTCACCAACTAATTAATGCTAAATATAATTCTTTTTAAATGACTGTGCTACAGATGTTTTTGGATCATCTTTCTTAGGAGTATTTCTCTGTCCAATATTTTTGGAAAATTTGTAAAGTGTGAAAGAATTACAACTTACATCTCTGTTGGCAGTTGGATTATTTAGTTATTTCTTGAACAGAGTATTTGCATCACACTTAATTGCGCAAGGACAGGGTGTACGCAGCCAAAGGCTAGTCCTTCTCAAGGCACAATAATTTAGGTGATACAGGTATCCCCCGCTTTTTGAAAGTTCGCTTTACGCCACTTCACTTTTACGAAAGACCTGCATTAGTACCTGTTTTCGCTAACCAAAAGAAATCCGAAGAGGACTGTCACTTTTACGAGAGAAGGCAAAAAGCGAAAATAGCGTTTGTTTTGCAGTGAGCTATAACTGTATAGAGGCAGCACACCCTGAGCAGTGAGAGTGGTGCCGCCAAGCTCCTTCCCCGGGAACTACACTCAGCATCAAGCTGCCAAAGCTTTGAACTGTGTCTGCGAGCATCTGTGTTTTATCTCAAATTATTTTGTGCATCTGTTTGCAAGATGTGTCCTAAGGTTTCAGAAGAGCCTAAGAGAGCTCATAAGAGTGTTACGCTTAGTGTAAAACTAGACATAATTAAGCCCGAAAGTGAGGTTGCCCAGGAACTGAACATGAAGCACTTGCGTGAGATTTTCGCTACGATTGACAGATTGCAGAAAAGTATGACTTTAATTTTGAAAGGGCATGTAGGTTTAGGGCAGTCTTGCAGGATGTTTTGAGTGCTTACAAAGAACTGTATGATAGAAAAATGTGTGAGGCTAAGCAGTCAAGCATACTGTTGCATTTCAAGCCTCCCACATCAGCCACAGCAGACAACGAACCTCGTCGACCTTTGACATTAAGGCAGGCAGACATAGAAGGTGGTGTAGATGTTAGTGACCTGCCAGCCCCGATGGATTCAGACGACGATGAGATGTTAATAGATGACCCTCTTCCTCTCTCTCCTACACCCCAGTCTCCTGTACCTCCCATCACCCCAACCTCTGACAACTCAGCCATCACCACCACCTCTCAACCTTCCAGTGTGCTCGCTGTCTTCCCGATTCTGTTAAGTAAAACTACATTGTACATACATTTATTCTACTTTATATAGGCTGTGTATTTATCATATCATTCCTGCTTTTACTAAATGTTTGTGTTATTTTAGGTTTTATGTGTTACTTGGTATGATTTGGTTGGTTATCTTTTGGGCTGGGAACACTCAAAAGTTTTTCCCCATATAAATTAATGGTAATTATTTCTTCACCTTACACCATTTCAGCTTACGAAAGGTTTCATAGATAGCGGGGGGAACCTGTAAATGGGTTTAACTAGATGATGTTTAAGAGAGCTGATTTTATCTTCACCCTAAAACTTTGAAGAAATGCCAATGCAAAACTTGCAATAGTGGGTGTACTTTGCCATTTGAGCTGAATCACCTAGAATAACTTTTCAGGTCCAATTTACATCACTCAGCTATGAATATCCTTTTAATATATGTAAGCGTCATCGGTATCCAATGGGGAATATCTCACTTATTTTATGGATTATCAAAACACAACAGGTGGAGAAAGCACAGGATTTGTAAGTGTAGGAGCCCCAGGGATGGGAATCTCATTGAAACCTATCAAATACTGAAAGGCCGAGATAAAGTGGCCATAAAGAGGAAGTTTCCTGTAGTGGGGGAGTCTTGGATCACAGGGCAGCCTCAGAATGGAAGGACATCCCTTTAGAAGAGAATGAAGAAGAATTTCTTTAGCCAGTGAGTGGTGAATCTGTTGACTTCATTGCCACAGGCATCTGTGGAGGCCAACTCATTGGGTATAATTAAAGTGGACTCAATGGGCTGAACGTCTTAATTCTACTCCTATGCCTTATGGTCTTATCAACTTTTAGATCTTTCTTTGATGCATGCTTATGCCAAGCAGTATCTACATGGTATGTACACAGACTGTCCAACCTATCATAGCACAATTTGTGATGTGGTTGTGAATGATGTGAATTGGACATTATTTCTTTCATACATGGTTTTAGGTTCATCTTCCCTATATTGCTAGACAACACAAATGTTTATGTAATTATATCTATGTAAATATTGTATATGGAGGAATATAAATCATGTACACGCAGGAGATTAGGTGTCAGTAGCTTCATTAAATTTGGCAGAAGGTCATGGCCCAAGGGCCTGTTATACTTTGCTCTATGACAGTAAACTGAGGCAAGGGTGGATCTGAATCAAGAAGTCACCTTATTTTAAAAGATACAAGCAAAATTATAAGTGAGATTTCAAGTTCTGTTACTTTCTATTTCACTTTTAAGTGAAGTCCTACCATGCTGTGATGCATCAATGATGTTTCCCAGTTAGCCTTGTAATCCTGACTGGCTCCAAACTCGAGCAGAGTTGTGCCTTCCTTGCATCACCCATGCCCCTTCCAAGCTTAATGGTGCTAACCTTGCCCTTTTCTCTATGTCGAAGAAATACCAGATTTATTTAAGAATCCATCAATCACACTAGCTATCTTCTGCTCATAGAATAATACCAAAAAATAACCTCTAAATGCGTATGCAAACAAGTTGCTTTATTTGGAATGGCAGTAGTTGTTCACTGTCTAATATTAAAGGTAAATGGCTCATCCTGTCCAACTTAGCAGCTTAAGCTGAATTTCAAGTCTATGACAATTAACTTGAAAAATGAACACTTCAACACAAATCATATACAAATTGATCGTATAAAAAATAACCGAGGAAAATCTAAGCTATAACAACTTTAGATGAATGTTGCACAAAGTTAGCCAGAAGAAAATTTTACAGTAATATATTAAATAATATAGGATTTTGTTTGAAGCAAATTGAGGCATTGAATGATAAGCTTGTTTTATGTAGTCCTAAGCAAAGGGAGGTTGAGCACCCAGAAGATGTGGTACATAGTGGCACCAAAGACACAGGTAGAAAAAGGAAGGAGGTCTTGAAAACAGAAAACAGGGAGTTAGGAAGGAAGCTGAGAAGCAGGACCTCAAGGGTAGTAATCTTGGGACTGTTGCCTGTGTCATGTGACAATGAGGATAGCAATAGAATGAGGTGGCTGATAAATTGGAGTAGGGGGCAGGCATTCAGATTTTTGGATCACTGGGACCACTTCTGGGGCAGGTGTGACCAGTACAAAAGGGGCAGGTTGCACTTGAATCCAAGGGGGACCAATATCCTTTGGGCAGGTTTGATAGTTGTTGGGAGTGGTTTTAAAAAAATGACCGGGGGTGGTGGGGGGGGAGGGGATGGGAAACAGTATGAAAGAGCTGAGGATGAGCCAGCAAGTTTACAAGTAGATGATGGGTGTAATGTGAATGTAAGGAAGAACAAACCAATGATTGGGTACAAACACAGACAGAATAGAGTTAAATTGTATCACTGAGGCAAACTTCAAAAGGGCAAAGAATGCAGGACTGAAGGTACTGTATTTAAATACATAGTATTCAGAATAAGGTGGATGAACTTGTGGTGCAATTAGAGATTGGTTGGTATGGCGTTCTGAGCATCACTGAGTCGTGGCTGAAAGAAGGTCAAAGTTGTGAGCTTAAAGCCAAAGGATATATTTTGTATCAAAACAACATGCAGGAAGGCATAGACAATGGTGTGCCTCTGTTGGCAAGTGATGGAACTACATTCTTAGAAAGAGATGACATAAGGTCAGAGAACGTTGAATCTTTGTGGGTGGAATTATGAAACTGTAAAGGTTAATAAAAACATTTTGGGGAACATATTTAGGCCTCTAAATAGTAGTGAAGATGTAGGGCTGAGATTGCAAATGGAGCTGGAAAGGGCATTTAATGTCACAACTGTAATGGGGGACTTCAATATACAATGGAAAATCAGATTGGTGTCGGATCGCAAGAGAGGGAATTTGCTGAATGTCTACAAGATGGCTTTTTAGAGCAACTTGTGCTTGAGAATACTCGGGAAAAGGCCATTTTAGATTATGTGTTGTGTAGTAATCCAGATTTTATTGGGGGCTTAAGGTAAAAGGATCCGTAGGAGACTGATTATAATATTATTGAATTCATACTGCAATTTGAGAGGGAGAAGCACAAGTCAGATGTATTAGTATCACAATGGAATAAAGGGAATTACAGACGCATGAGAAAGGAGCTTGCCCAGGCGGATTGGAGGAGGATACTGGCGGGAATAATGGCAGAGCAGAGATGGCTGAAGTTTCTGGGAATAGTTCACAATGCACAGAAGTAGTTCTCAAATGGTAAGGGCAGGCAACCATAGCTGACAAGGGAAGTTAAAGACTGCATAAAAGTCAAGGAAAGATCATGTTATGAAGAAAAGTGAGTGGGAAGTTGGATGATTGGAAGTTTTTAAAATCCATCAAAAGGCAACTAAAAAAAGCCATAAGAAGGAAAAACATGAAGTACAAGGGCAAACTAGCCAATAATATAAAGCAGGATACCAGAAGTTTTTCAGTTATATAAAGAGTAAAAGGGAGGTGAGAGTTGATACTAGACCACTGGAAAATGATACTGGTGAGATAGTAATGGGGGGAAAAAAATAGCAGATGAACTTATTAAGTACTTTTCATCACTGTGGAAGATAGCAGCAGTGTGCCAGAGGTCCGTGAGTGTCAGGAATCAGGATTGAGTGCCATCCTATTACAAAGGAAAAAGTGCAAGGCAAACTCAAAGGTCTTAAGAACATAAGAAATAGGAGTAGGAGTAGGCCATCTGGCTCGTCAAGCCTGCTCTACTGTTCAATAAGATCATGGCTGATTTGGCCACGGAGCTGGATAAGTCACCTGGACCAGATGGACTACATTCTAGAGTTCTGAAATAGGTTGCTGAAGAGATAACAAATGCATTGGTTATGATCTTTCATGAATCTCTTGATTCTGGCATGGTTTCAGAGGACAATTGCAAATATCACTTCACTCAGTAAGAAGTGAGGAAGACAAAAGGAAATTATAGACCAGTTAGCCTAACCTCAGTAGTTGGGAAAATATTGTGGCCTGTTATTAAGGATGAAGTTTCAGGGTACTTGGAGACCAATGATAAAATAAGTGAAAGTCAGCATGGTTTCTGCAGAGGGAAATCTTGCCTGACAAACCTGTTAGAGTTCTTTGAGGAAGTGAAGGGTGGACAAAGGAGAGGAAGTGGATGTCATTTACTTGGGTTTTCAGACAGCACTTGATAAGGTGCCACAAGAGACTGCTATGGCGTTACAGAAAAGATACTGGCACAGACAGCAGAATGGCTGACAGGCAGGAGGCAGTGAGTGGGAATAAAAGGGGTCTTTTCTGGTTGGATGCCAGTGACTAGTGGTGTTCCTCTGAGATCAGTATTGGGACCGCTACTTTTCACATTGTTGTCAGTGATTTAAATAATGTAATTGATTGTCACAGAACTATGTTTGCAGATGATACGAAGATAGGTGGAGGGGTCAGTAGTGCTGAGGAAGCAATGCAATTGCAGAAGGACTTAGAGAAACTAGAAGAATGGGCAAAATAGTGGCAGATGGAATATAGTACTGGGAAATGTATGGTAATGTATTTTGGTAAAAGGAACAAAGGTACAGGCTGTTAACTAAATGGGGAGAAAATTCAAACATCAGAGTTGCAGAGGGACTTTGAAGTTCTCATGCAAGACTCTCAGAAGATTAATTTATAGGTTTAGTCTGCGATAAAGAAGGCAAACGTGATGTTCATTTTGAAAGGAATAGCATACAAAAAAACAAGGAGATAATGCTGAGGCTTTGTAAGACACTGGTCACTTGGAGTACCGTCAACAGTTCTGGGCCCCATATCACAGAAAGGATGTGTGTCATTTCAGAGTCCAAACGAGGTTCATAAGGTGATTCCAGGAATTAAAGGGTTAGCATATGAGGAGCGTTTTAGCAGCTTTGGGCCTGGACTCACTGAAATTTAGAAGAATGTGAGGGTGGGGGGAGTCTCACTGAAACCTGCTGAATGTTGAAAAGTCCAGATAAGGTGGGTGTGTAGAGGATGTTTCCTATGGTGGGGGTGTCAAAACTAGAGGGCACAGCATCAAAATTGAGGGGTAACCCTTTAGAACAGAGGAGGAATTTATTTAGCCAGAGAGTAGTGAATCTGTGGTATGCTCTGTCACAGACAGCTGTGGAGGCCAAGTCTGTAGGTATATTTAAAGCAAAAGTTGATAGTTTCCTGATTGGTTAGGGTATCATAGGTTATGGCAAAAAAGCAGGTGTATGGGATTGGGGGTGGGATGCAGGCTCAGCCTTGATGGAATGGTGAAGCAGACTTGATGGGCTGAATGGCCTAATTCTGCTCCTATGTTTTATGGTCTGTGGTCTAAGCAACTAAGTCAAATGAATGTACCCTTATGAACAGCAGATGGCAGTAACACCTTACAATGTTAATCAATTTGCACATTAGTGACCAAATTCTGGGAACTTGACATGAAGTAAACACAAAAGCACCTATCATTTTAAGATCACATTTTATCCATCCATTTCAAAATCTTCCAACATTGAAAGAATTTTCTTTTAGAACTGCCCAAAAAACTTGTTATTCAAATTTAAGTTGAAATTCGGATCTTCACTTCCAATTTTTAAATGAATCAGTATCAGTTCTGCTGTCTTTGCTTTTTAGTGGCACAAATACCATAATTACTATTTACATGGCACAGACCCCATAAAGGAGCAAACAAGAGTTAAAAGACAAGAAAACTGATGAATATGTAGGTCTAGCATATGAACACATTAGTGTTTACCTGTGCCATCCAACCTATTATTACCAAAAAAAATGTCCTTTCTGCTTTAGATTTTGGGAAGAAATAAATTTAGCTTTTGAGTGATGAGTGTTTTTTTTGAGATCAGCAGATTGGTCATTAACTACTTCAATATAATTTCAAACAATTCAGTGAGATTCCACTGCCAGATGCATCTTTCCCTCCAGCATTCCAAGTCATTACTCCCTTAGATTCCTCGGTCTGCCCTGCCACCTCCATCAACTATTCCCTTTCTCACAGTGCTCGTCCATGAAAAAGCATTAGATGATAGTTTCCTTCTGAGGACCAAAATAATCCTCTACTTCTTCCCATATCGTGTACATTTGCTGAACATAATGTTACAGAAACAAAAAGCAGAATGGATGAATGCTTTGCATAGCAGCTGCGCTGTAAGACCCAGAGCTTCTCATTGCCTGTCACTTTAATTGTCAGATCTACTCTGATTCCTGTGTTCTGGTCTCCTACACTCTACCTTCATCAATACATAACAAGGTGCAATGCGTGCTGGAGGAACAGCACCTTATCGATCATCTACGTATATCACACCCTTCTAGACTCGGTATCTACATCAGGCAACTCACTTCTTCTGCTAAAATCAGAACTGAATTTGGATCTGCTTCCCCACCTCTCCCTCCAGAACATTAGCACAGCATGTTGTACTGGGTATTTCCCATTGTTCTGCATTTGACCACTTGGTTCCTTTGATTCAGATCTTTCTCCAAATGGTCTCACTTCCCCTCCTTTATTTGTGTTCCTTATAACTCATCATCCAAATTACTTCACTAGCATTTGGAAAAACAGTGTGTTTTTCATTAGAAACAGTCAGTGTGGCTTTGTGAGGGTCAAATCGTACCTCATGAAACTTATGACTTTTAAAAAGCGACAAAATAAATTGAAGGTAAAGTGGTGGACGTGGTGTACATGGATGTTAGTAAGACGCTTGGTATGTCCCCATGGAAGGCTCATCCAGAGAGTCATGAGGCCTGGGATTCATGGAACTTGGCAGTGTGGATTCAGAATTGGCTAGCTCACAGAAAGCAGAAGATCATAGTAGATGGAGTGTACACTCTGCTGGGAGATAGTGGTGGTCTGCGGCTATCTGTTCTGGGGCCCCTGCTCTGTGATTTTTGTAAAAGACCTTGGATGAAGCAGTGGAAGGGTGGGTTAGTAAGTCTTCAGATTATACAGAGTTCAGTGGAGTTGTGGATCGTGTAGGAGGTTGAAATAGGTTACTAGAGAAAAAGTTACACGGTTCAGAAGGTTGCACTTGATGACAAAATACAAAGTTAACAACAGGATTTTTAGAAATATGGAGGAACAGAAGTCCAAGTCCACAGATCCCACACAAATTGACAGGTGTGGCATCCGAGTTTCATGATAAATTCTCCGTGGTGCTCAAATGTGGTGGTTTTGTTGTGCTCCTGTTCCCCCGACCTGAAACACCTATTAAGTGCCACCCATTCTACTTACCATGACAGCTCTCCTCCGTGATCCCGATTGCAGCTTTGGCATCGCCGAACAAAAAACACAGTCCACCCCAATACATTTCAAATCATTATAGGGGACTTCAATTAGGCTTGTCTGAAGAAATCGCTATCTATATACCATTTTTATGCAACCTGCAGCACCAGGGGTTCTAACACATTGTAACATGCTATATTACATTAAGGAATGCCTACCATTCCATACCCCAATGCCCAGACCACGTTTCAGAAATCTGATCATTTGGCTGTCCTTCTCCTACCAGCATTCAAGCAGGTGCTAAAGAGGAAGGGTACAGAGATTAGAACAACAAAGAGGTGGTCGTGAGAGGCAGAGAAGTGGCAATGGGATTGCTTCAAGATGGTGGACTGGGCGTGTTCAAGGGCTCAGAGGATCTGAATGAATACACCACATTTGTCACGGTCTTTATACAAACAGTTATGGATGAATGGATTGCCATAAAAATCATTCAGTGCCTTCCCTAACCAAAAGCCCTCAATAAACCATAAGATCCACAATCTGCTGATGACCAGATTAGTGGCATTCAGGTCTGGCGACTGTGCAAGATTTAAGTCATCCAGATACAATCTGTGGAAAGCCATCTTGCAGGAATAATGGAAACTCTGGACTAAACCTGAATTACTGAAGGATGCTCAACAGATGTGGTGGGGCTTGAATGCTATCACCTCTTATAAAGTAAAATCAAGTGACAAAGGTGACAATAAGGCTTTGCTATCAGATGACTTCAACGCCTACTATGCTCATTTTGACAATCGAAACATGAACTCCCACAGCCCCTGATGACCGTGATTACAGTATCTGAGGAGAACTTCAGAGTATCCTTCATGAGGGTGAATCCATGGAAAGCATCCCGCCCAGATGGGATACCTGTGCTGATCAACTCGCTGGAGTGTTCACTGATATTTTTAACCTCTTACTTCTGCAGTTTCAGGTACCTATCTGCTTCAAGCAGACTTTAATTATACAGGTGTCCAAGAAGAATATGGTAACCTACCTCAATGACTATCATTCAGTAGCACTTACATCCACTGCGATGAAGTGCTTTGAGAGGTTGGCCATGAAACATATCAAATCCTGCCTAAGAAGTGACTTGGATCCACTCCAATTTGCCTACCATCATAACAGGTATACAGCAGATGCTATTTCATTTACTCTTCACTCAACCCTGGAAAACCTGGACAGCAAAAGTGCATACATCAGGATGCTCTTCAGCTTGGCATTCAATACTATCATCCCTCAAAACTAATCAATAAGCTGCAAGACCTTGGTCTCAATACTTCCTTCTGCAATTGGATCCATGATTTCCCACTTGCAGACCCCAGTCAGTTGCATTGGTTACACGATCTCCATCAACACAGGTGCACCACAAGGCTGTGTGCTTAACCCCCTGCTCTATTTGCATTATACTTGACCGTGAGGCGAAGCACAGCCCCAATCCTATATTTATGTTTGCTGACGACTTGGCCAAATCAAAGGTGGTGACGAATCAGCAAATAAGAGGGAGATTGAGTGTGGCACCACTCAGCCAGATTTTCAATTTCAGCAAGACCAAGGATCTGATTATTGATTTCAGGAGGAAGAAACTGAAGGTCCATAAGCAAGTCTTAATCCAGAGAATCAGGGGTGGAGAGGGACAGCAACTTTAAATTCCTTGGTGTTTTTGTTTCAGGGATCTGTCATGGGCCCAGCGTGTTAAGTACAATTACGAAGAACGCATGGCAGCACCTCTACTTCCTTAGAGGTTTGTGAAGATTTGGCATGACATTTAGTACTTTGACAAATCTCTGTAGATGTGTGGTGAACTGTATATTGACTGATTGCATCACAGCTTGGTATAGAAACACCAATGCACTTAAATAGAAAATTCTACAAAAAGTAGTGGAAATGGTGCAGTCTAGCACAGATAAAACCCTCCCCACCACTGAGCACATCTATACAGAGCGTTGCTGCAGGAAAGCAACATCCATTATCAAGGACCCCCACCACTCAGGTCATGTTCTCCTCTCACTGCTGCCATCAGGAAGAAGATACAGGAGCCACATCACCAGGTTCAGGAAGTTATTACACCTCAAACATCAGGCTCTTGAATCAGTGGGGTTAACTTCACTGAACTGTCCCCACAGCCTTTGGATTCTCCTTCAAGGATTCTTCATCACATGTCACACACCCCCTCCCCCACCTATTCTATGTTCTACATGCAACCTGCCCTTGTGTTTTTCATTCTCTACCAAAGGAGGTGTAATGCACTCCTTCCCTCCACTAGCCTGCAGGTCACCCTTGGGCAAGGTGTAGCACTTGCTTAGCTCCCACAATCAGGGCCATGTGAAGTCAAGTGAGCTGGTGGTGGAGGGTCGTATGAGCAGCTGGTGCACATCACAAATCCTGCTTATGTGACCACTGATGCCAGGCAGACAATCTCTGAAGAGTATCGATAATGGTTGGGGAGGCAGCGGAGTCACCTGTCTTGTGATGCTGCCCAGAAGGAAACAATGATAAACCACTTCAATAGAAAAAATTGTGAAGAACAATCATGGTCATGGATAAGACCATGATCATCCATGCCATATGACACAGCTGGTGATGATAAAAGTACAGGGAGTAATACGACACAAGAGCAGCCATTTGGCATTCTGACCTGGTTTTACAGTGCAATAAACCTGTGACCTCAACTTCATGTTAACTTGCATCCATATCCTTAAATAGCTCTCAACCCTCGTAACAGCTTCAGTGAAGAATGGTCAAAAGAAAGCAAAAGACTACATATTACAGAATAGAAATTCAAAATGGGTTTGGGCAATGATTTCAAGAATATTAATTCTAGTGCAGAAATGTACTTCAAAGTATCCGATCGTGAATTTAGAAAACAGTTCAGCATGCCATTGATTTCTGTCTCTATTAGTGACTGAAGATGTATACAAGAATTGCTGATAGTTACTTTAATCAGACACCAATTCAAGTCATTTGCACTAATGCATAAAATTACTTAAGGTATACTTGCAGCCTCTTTCAATCAGAGCATGCAAAAATATAAGTGGTAAACAAATGAGTTTGGAACCATACCTGTGTTGGTACAAGTACTGGTGGATATGCCAACTTGTGATGCCTATACATCCAGAAAGAGAACAACACAACCACAGCAAATCCCATAATGGGCACTAGTGAATAAAGCAAAGTATTGAAGAGTGGCTGCCTTGTTGTAAAGGGATTTAATGTTGCTGTGGAGGAAAAGAGAAAATAATTAAGGGTTTTGTGGGATACAATTTACATCATAGCCATGCCCACAATGAAAATTCTAATGATTTGATTACTTCCAAGAGCTCTCAGCACTAGAATAAATTAGATTCAAAACTATTCAAAAATAAAAGGCACACAATTCCGGTTAATTGGGACATGTTGGGACCAGTACATTTTGGCCCAATTAAGTGGCTGCTCCAATTAGCCGAAGTTTCATAAAAATAGTTCATTAACAAATTATATAGTTATATCAAATACAGAATAAAGTAGAATATTATCAATATTACTATAAAATTGTATTAGTATCAAATAGTAATCAATTAAGGAATTCATACATTTTTACTGACTGTAAATGAACTAAATCAATAATCCATAAATATATCACTGAGACTGGGGTTGTAGTGGACAGCATATATCAAAGCTTGCAGTGGTATTTGAACCAGCTGGAAAAATAGCAGATGGACTCTAATGCAGACAAATGTAAGATGTTGCACTCTGGGAGAACCAACTAAGGTAGGTCTTACACTGAGCAGCAGGGCACTGAGGAGTATGGTAGAACAGAGGGATCTGGGAATACAGGTCCATAATTCCTTGAAAGTGGTGTCACAGGCAGAAAGGGTCGCAAAGAGAGATTTTGGCACACTGACCTTCGTAAATCAGTGTGTTATTGAGTACAGGAGTTGGGGTGTTATTATGTTGAAATTATTTAAGACGTTGGTGATGCCTAATTTGGAGTATTATGTGCAATTTTGGTCATCTATCTACAGGAAAGATGTAAGTAAGATTGAAAGGGTGTAGAGAACATTTACAAGGATTTTGCTTGGACTTGAGGACCCGAGTTCCAGGGAACAGTTGAACAGATTAGGACTTTATTCCCTAGAGTGTAGAAGATTGAGGGGAGAGTTGATTAGAGATATACAAAATTATGAGGAGTATAGACAGGGCAAGCAGGCTTTTTCCATTGAGATTGGGTGAGACTACAACTAGAGGCCATGGGTTAAGGGTGAAAGGTGAAATGTTTATGGGGAACATGAGGGGGATCTTCTAAACTCAGAGGTTGGTGACAATGGTGGATACAGGGCAGATTTTAACACTTAAAAGAATTTGGACAGATACATGGATTGATGGGAGGGGAATGGAAAACTATGGGCCATATGTAGGTCGATGGAATTAGGCAAATTAATAGTTCGGCACAGACTAGATGGGCTGAAGGTTGTTTCTGTGTCTTAATGTTCTATGATGGTCATTTATACTACAAATAGTGTGAATTGATCTTCTGGATGCTCCAATGAGAGCAACCTTCCAATTACAAAAACATTCATCAACCATTATCCTTCAACCCCCAACCTTTGTCTTTCCACTGAGCCAATCAGCCACTCTCCCTTCCAACCCATACATTTTTACTTTTCTGATTATCCCTACGTTGATGGAACTTTTTCCACAAGTCTTGCTAAAATTCACAGAAGCTCAATCACATATAATTTCAACATATCCTTGCTACATTTCAAAATAAATTTGTTTAACCAAATATTCAAGATTGTTTAATACATTTCCAGTATACAAATGTAAAGGAGAGCAAAACGATTATTACTCTGGTTCTGATACAGCATATAAAATGCTAAGATAAAGAATAGAATAAATATAAACACAGAAAACAGTTTATAGACATAGATTGACTATATATACATAAAGTGAAAACAGGTATACCCAGTGTCTGTAAATATTGTGACTGACAAGAAATTACAAACTAGAGGTGGTAGGGAGGGTTGTGAGGGTGGGGGTGTTGATTAGCTTTACTGCTTGGGGAAAGTAACTTTTTAAGTCAGATGGTACTAATGTGGATGCTACACAGCCTCCCCCCGATGGGAGTGGGACAAATGGTCCATGAGCAGGGTGGGTGAAGTTCTTCATCATGTTGCTGGCTTTTTTCTGGCACCTTTCAAAATATACGTCCTCGACAGCAAGTAGGCTTCTGCTGGTGATGCATTGGGCAGTTCTAATTACCCGTTCTAAAGTCTTCCTGTCCACCACAGTGCAATTTCTGTACCATCCAGTGATACAACATGTAACAATGCACATCTGTGGATGGTCCTTAAGTATTCAAAAAGACCACAAGAGCTGAATTATACCATTTGGCCCATTGAGTCTGCTCTGCCATTTCATCATGTCTGATCCAATATTCCTCACAGCCGCAATCTTATGCCTTCTCCCTGTATCCCTCATGCCCTGACCAATCAAAAATCTCTCAACCTCTGCCTTAAATATACATAAACACTTGTTCTCCATAGCTACCTGTGACAAAGAATTCCACAGATTCACTACTCTCTGGCTGAAGAAATTTCTCATCATCTCTATTCTAAAAGGACGCCCCTCTATTCTGAGGCTGTGTCCTCTGGTCTGAAGACTCTCCCACTATAGGAAACATCCTCTCCACATCCACCTTATCGAGGCCTTTGTCTATTCGTTAAGTTTCAATTAGGTCACCCCTTATTCTTCTGAGTTCTAGTGAATACAGACCAGAGCCATCAAACGCTCTTGATAATGGCAAACCATTCAATCCAGGAATCATTTTTGTGAACCTCCTTTGAACCCGGTCCAGTTTCAGCACACCCTTTCTAAGAAAAGGGGCTCAAATCTGCTCACAATACTCCAAGTGAGGCCCCACCAGTGCTTTAAAGTTTCAACATTCCATCCTTGCTTTTATATTCTAGTCTGTTTGAAATGAATGCTAACATCACATTTGCCTTCCTCACCACAGACTCAAACCTACAAATTAACCTTTAGGGAATCCTCCACAAGGACTCCCAAGTCCCTTTGCACTTCAGTTTTTTGTATTTTCTCACCACTTAGAAAATAGTCTTCCACCAAAGCCCATGAATGTACACTTCCTGACACTGCATTCCATCTGCCACTTCTTTGCCCATTCTCCTAATCTGTCCAAGTCCTTTTGTAACCTGCTTCCTCAAAACTAGCTGGCTCACCACCCACTTTCATATTGTCTGCAAACTTTGTACCAAAGCCATCAATTCCATTATTTAAATATTTGACAAACAACATAAAACGAATCGGTCCCAACACAGACACCTGTGGAACACCACTAGTCACCGCAGCCAACCAGAAAAGGCTCCCTTTATTCTGACTCTTTGCTTCCTGCCAATCAGCTACTGCTTTGACCATGCTAGAATATTTCCTGCCATACCACGTTGTTATAACTTGTTATTCAGCTTCATGTGAGGCACCTTGTCAAAGGCCTTCAGAAAATCCAAGTACACATTAACCAATTCTCCTTTGCCTATCCTACTTGTTATTTCAAAGAATTCCAACAGATTTGTCAGGCAAGATTTTCCCTTGAGAAAACCATGTTGACTGTGGCCTATTTTATCATGTGCCTCCAAACACCCTGAGATTTCATCCTTAATGATCTACTCCACAACTTCCCAACCACTGAGGTCAGACTAACTGGCCTATAGTTTCCTTTCTTCTGTTTCTCTCCTTTCTTGGAGCGTGGAGCAACATTTGCCATCTTCCAGTCTTCTGGAACCATTCCAGAATCTAGTGATTCTTGAAAGATCATTATTAATGCCTCCATAATTACTTCAGTCACCTCTAACAAATCCAAGATTACCTATCCTTCCTTAATCTGCACCTTTCTACAGCTTACATCATCACTCAGAAGATTTTTGCTTGGAACAGAGTCAGAAAGAAAAGACCCAGATACTGGGCCTACAATTGTATAGTATCAATTCTATGAATTATGTAATGAAAGAAGAAAAAATTTGAATACACTATTCCAAAAAGAACACAAGGTCCTGGACTCTCTGGGAAACAAATATAATGATCATAAACTTAGTGCAAAACATTTAACATTACAGCATCAAAAGAAGAGAGCTCTGCAGACAAAACTAAAAGTACAAATGTAGAACTGAACATCTTAAGTAGCGTGTAGTTTGCACATTCAAGTCACACCTGGCAAAGTTAGAATTTAGAATTCTGGATTCTGAAAAAAAATTGTAATCCCAAGTGATTCAGGATCAGTTGTTACCAAGCTGTATCAGAAGTTATTAATTATTCATGCTACATCCGTTCTCAAACAGCCCATAATACAAGCAAATGACCAATCAATATTCTGCATCTTGTACTTCCAATCTTGTGGATAATATCAGCTAGTTCCAAATATTCACCTAGCAATAATGCTCTATATTTAATCTCTCTGAAATTCAGAATAAATGAGAATCCAACACAGCCTAACAGGTACATACAGAAGACCTTGGACTGCTTACTTTTTTTTCCAAGATACTCTATTTTCACTTCAAAAAGAATTATTCCAGAATCACCTTAAACGGTTTCCCTTGTAAATGAGAAAAGAGCTCCTTACCTTTTTGAAAAAGTGTAGAATTTTCTAATACCATTCACTCCTTTGAAAATAGAAAGGTCACTCACAAACAGACTGACAACAACCTTTTTGACACTTAGTAAAAAAAAACTATATACTGTTTTCCCTGGTAATTTCCTACAAGTTTCCTACAAGTAAGTTCCTACAAGATAAATATGCAGGTTTTAATTTTACCATCATGAAGCATCCATAGCAACAGCACTGTTGGCAATGTTATCAAATCCACAAACTAAAAAGCACAATCCAAACCTAGATTAAACTAGCACTTGGTTATATGACAAAGCATATCCAATTATTTTGGAGAAGTAACTGATGCCAAACACACATAATCATATTAAAATGAACCAGTGCCCAGTTTTCCCAGTGGTGCAGCATACATTTCTGAATCTGAGGTTTCCATGGGTAGCTTGATTGTATTAACCATTTCAGTTGTTTCTCAGAATGACTGGTTCTTCTTTCTAGGCCAACTCCACCTCTGTAGCCATTATGTATTATGCAAAATCTGTAAAAGCTCACGCAGATGGTGCAGGGGGTTGGGAGTTTCTACACTTCATATACTCCTGAATAAACTTTACAACCTGTCTTCCAGCCACTCCAATATTTTGAGTGATCACAGGATACAAGTCAACGGCCATGGTAATTATTTCCCCATGAGGTTCTGAGAATATTCGAGGTATCTGCAGCTCAGATGACCGAAGAATGTGCTGGCAGTGGTGAATTCTGTGAATTTTGCCAATGGTGAAATACAATCTCCAAGATTTGGGATAAAATCCACATTTACTAACCTCTTGCCTTTGAACTTTCTTGTTTAAGGATGAGGAAGTTGGTGCAGATTCTGTGTTGTCTTGTATTTAATGCAATATTTATTCTCAAGTGTTTCAGTATTATGTAAATGGAATTCAGCCTGCAAGCAGGTACAAAGCTCAGGATCGTCCGCATCCTGCAGCTCAATGATTGAAATTATATTCATGTTAATTTGGAACTAAAGGCATTGAAATTTGAAGTTTCCTTGTTTGTTTACTACATTAAGAGACTTGTTGGAAGTGAAATGCAACAATTTGCCATAACCCATCTTAATGCTCCCCCCCCCCCATGTTTAGACTTATCCTTATTCATAACTATTTTAAAACCTGAACTGTAACTACTGAATCATCAGCACCTAATCAGGCTCATTTCCCAAGAGTTGCTTTAAAACTTTCCGGCTCAAGATGGTCCTGGAGAAGCACACCAACGACTTGCTGGTAGCAACCAAAACAAAAAGAAAAATTTACTGTATTAATCACACTTTTTCTTGGATATAATCCCTGCAATCAACAGCCTGCAGCTGCCCTTTTGGGGCTGAGCTGTATGACCAGGAAGTTTTTTAGTGTGAACTGGTCTTGAAGGTGTAGGGTGGTTGTGGCGTGGCATGTATGGGCTGAATTGAGGTGGCAAGGCTTGGGCACAAGAGCGGCAATTGATCCAATGTTTCACCATCGCTGGAGCAGACTTTGAGACAATTCGATGCAACAGAACTGAGGAGAGGTAAGGTGATGCAGAATCACGACTGTGGAGCCTGGGCCCAAGAACAAAGAAAGACTAGAGGTTTGATCAATTTAAGCGCTGGGTCCAAGGGTATATCAAAGTGGCAGGGCCCAGGATTGAGAGCGAGGAACACGGTTTGCACAATTTAAGTGCCTGGCCAGATTGTAAAGATCAGAGTGCTGGCTAGAAGCAAAGGATGGATCAGTGTTCAGCTCGCTGCTCTGTGAGATTTACTTGTCTCCGTGCTGAAGTGAGACTGTGGCCTACAACTAACGGGCACCTGGATTGGCTTCAGTGACGACTGGCTTTGTGGCCGTGGACTCACTTTTGTGAACGTCAGTTCTGAAAGTTATTTGCTTACTTTTATTGTTGGCAGTATTTATTTTTTTTCTGCACGTTGGGTGTTTGATTTCTTTGTTTTGTGGCAGTTTGTAAAGAGATGACTCTCATGGTTGCATATATAGCATACATACATACTTTGAAAAAAAATGTACCTTGAACTTTTTAAGAGGTTGGTTAGAGTAGTGGTCCCCAAACACTGAGCCGTGGACTGGTGGTTGGGGACCACTGGGTTAGAGCACAAATCAATGTCTGTCTCACATTTGCCTACCACCACAGCAAGTCAACAGTAGACATGATTTCTCTGGGTCGTCTCCATGCTCTGGACCATCAGGAAAACAGGAATTCATAGGTCAGGCTTGCTGTTTGTTGACTACAGCTCAGCATTCAACACAATTATCCTTCACCGACCTTCAAAACAGGTGCAAATCAGGCCTGTGTGGTTAGCCCCTTGGTCACTATACACACAGCACCAATGCAGTCTTCAAATTTGTCAATGATTACACTGTTGTTGGACAAGTCACAGGTGGTAATGAATCAGCTTACTGGAGTGAGATAGTTGATTGGTTTTGCAAAAACAACCTCTCGTTCAATGTCACCAAAACTGAAGACTTGACTGTTGATTTCGGGAAGGGAAAAGAGGATCAATATACACCAATCTAAATTAGGGAGATCAGCGGTGGATGGTCAGCAACTTTAATTTCCTGGGTGATATATATCAGATGACCAGTCCTGGGCCTTGCACATATATGTAATCATACAGAAAGTGCACTGGAATCTTTACTTTCTTTAGAGGTTAAGGAGATTTGGATTGTCATCTAACACTCTTAACAATCTTTCACAGATGTATCGTTGAACATATCCTGACTGATTGCATCAGCCTGCTATAGCAACTCAAATGCTCAGGAAAGCAAAAAGTCCAATAAATATGTCATGGGCACATTATTCTGCGCCATCTACAGGAAGCGCTGCCTCAAGAAGGCAACATCTATCAAAAATCCCCCACCATCCAAGCCATGCCATCTTTTCACAACTACCATTGAGTAAGAGATAGAAAAACCTGATGTCTCACACCACCAGGTTCTAGTACAGGTAATTCCCTTCAACTATTTGATTCTTGAAGGAATTGGCAAAATCCAAATCACTACAGTTTGGCAACACAAGAACCACTTTGCACCAAAAACAGACTTTGTTTTGTTTAAATTGCATTTTCTTGCAAAAAATGTATAATGTTTATATGAATACCGCTTATATGAATTTATGTTTTGTGATGCTACTGTACCTGTCTTCTGCTTATGATAATAATCTCAACTCGTCTATTTCCTTTTTACCACATTCGTTGCTTTCCAGCTGTCTGGTATCTCAAGTGCAGCTAGCAAGGATTTAAAAAACCGGCTTTGCTTCCCATAGCAGCTTGGATACATTTAATCAGATCTAATTTTAAAATCTGCTAAGACATCTAATAACACATTCGTAATAAAAAAAAATATTTTCTTCTCTCCACTGTCCTAAATTGTCAAACTATAATCATAATTAAAGACTTCACTTGCGACCTCTGACTCTGTAACAGATTGTTCTTGTGGTCCCTCATGGAATCTAACTTCCATGATTATTTGCTTTGTGATTTTCCTTAACCTTATCTGCAAGTCAATTCCCCTTTGCCATCCCAATTTCTTTTAAACTAGTTCCTTACTAAGTCTACTCAATAATGTTACACCTCAGATGTTTCCATATGCTTGCCTTTTTCCTCCCAAACACCAGCATCACTCCAGTCCTACTACTCCTTAGACTTCTTGTCCTTGCCATTCACACTTGTGGTTAACACGTCAGCCCTGAATTCTTACTCCTAAATGACTGGCATTTGTTGGATGTGGCTTAAAAGCAATTAGCTGACCCTGGTGCATTTTTGTCAGGCCCAAGCTTGCAATATTGAAATCAGCCTTTCCCCAGTTCATGACCTTAAATTCTGATCTATCCTTCCTCATCCATTTCAATTATCATCTTGAAATTTAATACTATTGTTACTTTTGCCAGAACACCCACCAATCAACATTCCATCCATTTCCTTGGCTATATGCTTTAATATTAGATCCAATAGTGCCGCTTCAAGTAACAGTAGCTCAAATAGTTCTCATGGATACCCTTTAAACATACTCTTTATAAACATACTACTCAGGCCTTTCGTGCTGAGGTAACGCCAGTTAATACTGGGGAAATTGAATCTCCTATTATTCTCAAACCTCTGATTGTACTACATGTCTCCATCATTTGATCCACATTGTTAATATCAAGGATGAGGCACACATTCAATATGTGTAAATTCCAAAGAGAGAATATTCTCATTTGGTTTGCTAGTTGTAGTCTTACATCTAAGGGAATGCTCAACGGTTAATGGTTCTGCCTATGAATGAGAAGCTGAAGCAAACATCTATCCTCATTCCCTTCATCCATCCAAAAGAGGTCTCATAACAAAACACAACTTGAAGAAAAAAAAGCAAAAAATTCTATGCCTTTGCAAAAACAAAACTGATATTGGTAGATATCTCTGATTATCAAACTTACCTGATGAAGGGAGTTTGCCATAT
Organism: Hypanus sabinus; assembly: GCF_030144855.1. Lineage (NCBI taxonomy): Eukaryota > Metazoa > Chordata > Chondrichthyes > Myliobatiformes > Dasyatidae > Hypanus > Hypanus sabinus. The sequence goes on along the minus strand of NC_082710.1, from coordinate 103,035,364 downwards.
TAAAATTTGCTGCCACATTTCCATATAGTAAAAACATTTCTACCCCATTCTGCTCAAATCAGTTATCAAATCCTCTATAACTAAAGCTACATCCAAGAGGCACTGTGAAAAGCACCTTTATTTGCATCTTTTATATACATGTCCAGTAGAGTCAGATTAACACAACACAAACTGATCTAGTCTATACCAGAATGTTGTTCTGCCTTATCCCAGAAACCCGGATCATGGCCCTCCATACCCCCCAATACCTGTTCATGAACTCATCCGAACTTCTCTTAAATGTGGCAATCAAACCTGTATCCACCACTTTTGTGGCAGCTCATTCCACACTCGCACCACCTACAGGTTGCCCTTAATTATTTCACCTTTCACCCTTAACCTATAACCTCTGGTTCTAGTCTCAACCAACCTCAGTGGAAAAGGCGAGCTTGCATTAACCCTATTTATACCTTGCATAATTTTTATGTACCTCTATCAAACCACCCCCTCCTTCTCCTATGTCCCAGAGAATAATATACTAACCTATTCAACCTTTCCCTCCAATTCAGACTCTCAAATCCTGGCAACACCTTTGTAAATTTTCTCTGTGCTCTTTCAGTTTTCTTGATATATTTTCTGCAGTAGATGAGAACTGCATACAATATTCCAAATTTAATCTCTCCAACATCTTATAAGACTTCAACATAACATCCAACTCTTGTACTCAGTACTTTGATTTATGAAGGACAATGCACCAAAAGCTATTTTTATGACCCTACCTATCTGTGACATCACTGCTAAGGAATTATAGATATGTATTCCCAGATCCCTCTGTTCTACTGCACTCCTCAGTGCCCTACCATTCACTCACTGTATAAGTCTTATCTTTGTTTGTCCTCCGACAGTTAAGTGGTTATAAAGTGCAACACTTTATACTTGCCTGCATTAAATTCCATCTGCCATTTTTTCAGCCCATTTCACCAGCTAGTCCAGATCATGCTGTAAGCTTTCATAACCTCCCTCACTACCCACTATACCCAATCTTAATGTTATTTGCAAAAATGCTGATCCAGTTTACCACATTATCATCCAGATCTCTGATATAAATGACAAACAACAACAAATCCAGCACCAATCCCTGCAGCATACAGCTAGCCAAGGCCTCCTGTCAGAGAGACACCATCTAGTACCACTCTGGATTCTCCCACGAAGCTGACGTTGAATCCAATTTAGTATTTTATCCTGAATGCCAAGCCATTGAACCTCCTTGACCAACCCTTGCAGGACTTTGTCAAGAGCCTTGCTAAAACCCATGTAGATGATGTTGACTACCTTTGCTTCATCAGCCTCCTTGTAAAACTATTAATTTAATAGCATTCAAATATTTAGCATAGACTCCAAAATATCTAATTGTACAGAAACAGACAATTTCCATTATTTTATTGTTTCTTGATAAAAACCAATTTATTGCAAAAAATTTTAGGACACTTAAATATAAAATCAAATAAGTCAAAACTTACATGGTACTGTAATGACTGGAACATAAAAAATCTTCTCATTACACTTGCTTCCTTCACAACAACAGAAAAACACCTCAGGGCTCTCTTTTGTTTCGATACATTCACCCCTATAAAACAAAACAAAATTATATGGAATGCTTGATATATGTTCAGTCAAGAAGTTACAATGGACCTCAAATTTAAATGGTGAAGTATGATTTAAATCTTTCAAAATTCAAGTGCACAAAAGGGTTTAAGAAACAGAAGCTACACATTTAATAAGATTGAGTACAGTAATTAGGAATATGTGAAAGGGTTATCACATTTGACTCACTGAATAAATTGAGTACATGACCAACAAAGATAGGGGGGAATAAATTAATATGGTGTATCTACTTTTTCCAGCTGGCTTTAAAGAATTTACACAAACGTACTTGGAAATGGGGGTTATGTACTGGCATGAGATGAGAATTGTTTTAACCAGACAGAAAGCAAAGATTGAGAACAACCAGGTCTTTCTCAGGTTGGCAAACTGTAACTAATTGGGTACTACAGTGAACAAATGCATAGGCCCAGCTATATGAATCAATCATTCCATCAATCTCTACCTTCAATATACTCCGTGATGGAACCTCCAGAATCACAGAATAACTATCTGTATTTACTCTGTCAATAAAAATTCTATAGGCTTTAGTGAGATGATTTCTCATTCTTCTAAATTCGAGAGCATAGGCCCAGCCAGCTAAATTCCTTATTGGAAAAAACACACTGTGTACAACTTTGATGCGACATGCAGGTTGTGGTATTACCATGCGCATTTTGCTCTTGCGCATACTTCTTGGTGGTAGAAGTGGTATGTCTGGAAGGTGGTATTGGAGCATTTGGGCGAATAACTGCAGTGCAATTTGTAGTAGGCAACGACTACCACCACAGTGCAGTGGTATCAGACGGAATGAATGTTCAGGGAGATGGATAATGCACCAACCGATCAGCTACTTAGACTTGCATGCTGCCAAGCTTCTTTGAGAATTCTGGAATTGCACTCATCTATGCGACAGGAGGGTATTCCATCATGCTCCTGATTTGCACCTTGTAGATTATGGGAAGGAGCAGAGATGTTAGGAGCAGAGTTACTCAATGCAAGTTCTGGTCTGCTCTTGATGCCAGACTATTTCAAAAACTGGTCTTGGACTTTTGCATAATTGTCACCAAGGTACCAGTGGCGGGAGTTTTGCAAAGGATAATACCATTGAATGTCAATGGCAGTTGGTTGGATTCTCTTTTATTAGAGATGACTTTTTTCCCCCCGACACTTCTGTGGCATGGATATTGTAGTGCATATAATTAGCAGTCATGGGTTATGTGAGGAGAGTAGGAAAATTGAAAGCAAGACTGGATCAACAATGCTCTTATTGAATAATTAATTAGGTCCAAGGGGCTAACTAGCCTACTCTTTCTCTCTCTAAAACTGGGGTTCCCAACCTGGGGTCCATGGACCCCTTACTTAATGGTATTGATCCATGGCATTTAAAAAAAAAGGTGGGAAACCCTGCTCTAAAGTTTTTCTGCTGTTTTGCTGTACCTGAACACTAAGTTTAAGTGTTTGGTGTACATGGATACTCAGATCTCTTCAAATATCAAACACCTCTCAACTGCTCACCATTTCAAAATGCTCCATCTTTCCCTTTTCTCTCCATCAAAACTGGTAACTTTATTTTATCCCACATTAAATTCCATTTGCTGTGCCCTCATCCTACCTATATCCCACCGAAGCTCCCTCACATCTTCTTCTCATTTCATACTGTCACCAATCTTTTTATTATAAGTCTAGATCAGAATCTTGATGAGCAACACACACAAAATGCTGGAGGAACTCAGCAGGCCAGGCAACATCCATGGAAAAAAGTAGTCAATGTTTTGGCCGAAATCCTTTGGCAGCACTAGAGAAAAAAAGCTGAAAAGTGGATTTGAAACGCTGAGGGAATGGTTGGGGGGGGGGGGGGGGAGAAGGGAGGGAGGGAGAAACAACAGGTGATAGGTGAAACTTAGAGGGGGAGGGATGAAGCAAAGAGCTAGGAAGTTGATTGGTAAAAAAGACAGAAGGTCATGGAAGAAAGAAAAAAGGGGCAGGGGGAAGGAGTACCAGAGGGAGGTAATGGGCAGGCAAGGAGGTAACATGAGAGAGGAACAAGGGGATGGGAAATGAAGGGAGGGCAGGAGGCATTACTGGATGTTTTGAGCAATATAGGTTCATGTCATCGATGTTCGTGAATTTAGATGAATTAGTTTTGTGGTCTCCTTCATCACTTCAAAGATAGAGATGGTCAATAGCTTGAGGTTCTATACCAAGGTTTGCTGCATATCATGAATACCAACTTTCCAACCCAGAAGATCTATTTACCACCACTGTATTTTCTGACCAACAATTAATCCATAATTCACATCAGTACTGTATCCCATTCTAGCATGTTGATCCACGGTCTCCTTTACTGTCACAATAACACCACTTTCAGATTCGAGGAGCAACAATTTACATTTCATCTGGGTAGCCTCCAACCTGATGGCATACCACTAACTTACAGTAAATTCTTCTGCCCCCGTTTCTCCCTTTTTTCATTCCCTATTCTGGTTCCCCTCCAACCTCTTCACTTCTCCTCACCTGCTTATCACCTCCCTCTGATGCTCCTTCTTTCCTTTCCACTCTCTTCCATCAGATTCCTCCTCCTTCAGCCCTTTACCTTTTCCACCTATTACCCCCCCCCCCCCCCCCGCTTCTTACTTCGTCTTTACTCCCACACCCACCTTCCCCCTCACCTGGTCTCAACTATCAACTGCCAGCTTGTACTTCTTCCCCTTCCTCCACATTCAGGTCTGAATTCTTCTTTCTTCCTTTCCAATCCTGATAAAGTGCCTTGGCCCGAAATGTCAGGCTGTTTAATCCCTCTCCACAGACACTGCCTGGTCTGCTGAGTTCCTCCAGCATCTTGTACGAGTTAATCTGGATTTCCAGCACTGTAGAATCTTTGTGTGTGCGTGCATGCTGAATATTACTGACTTTTCACCAATTCATATTGACTTTGTCTAGCCCCATTACAAGTTGTTTTTTTTAAAAAGTGTCCTGTTACCACTCCAGTATAAATTGATTTCAACAATTTCCCTACTTCTGATGTCAAGCTAACTGGCACGTACAAGCCCCATTTCCAGAAAAGTTGGGATATTTTCCAAAATGCAATAAAAATAAAAATCTGTGATATGTTAATTCATGTGAACACTTATTTAACTGGCAAAAGTACAAAGAAAAGATTTTCAATAGTTTTACTGATCAACTTAATTGTATTTTGTAAATATACATAAATTTAGAATTTGATGGCTGCAACACACTCAACAAAAGTTGGAACAGAGGCATGTTTACCATTGTGTTACATCACCTTTCCTTTTAATAACACTTTTTAATCGTTTTGGGACTGAGGATACTAATTGTAGTAGATTTGCAATTGGAAATTTTGTTCATTCTTGCTTGATATAAGACTTCAGCTGCTCAACAGTCCGTGGTCTCCGTCGTCTGATTCTCCTCTTCATGATGCGCCATACATTTTCAATAGGATATAGATCTGGACTGGCAGCAGGCCAGTCAAGCACACGCACTCTGTGTCTACAAAGCCACACTGTTGTAGCCTGTGCAGAACGTGATCTGGCATTGTCCTGCTGAAATAAGCATGGACGTCCCGGGAAGAGATGTCGCCTTGATGGCAACATATGTCTCTCTAAGATCCTAATATACTCCTCAGAGTCAATGGTACCTTCACATACATGCAACTCACCCATGCCTTGGCCACTGATGCACCCCCATACCATCACAGTTACTGGCTTTTGCGCCTTTTGCTGATAACAATCAGGATGGTTGTTTTCATCTTTGGCACGGAGAACTCCAGGCCCGTTTTGTCCGAAAACTAGCTGAAATGTGGACTCATCTGACCACAGCACACGGTTCCACAGTCTTTCGGTCCATCTGAGATAAGCTCGGGCCCAGAGAACTCGCCAGCGTTTCTGCATAGAGTTGATGTATGGCTTCCTCCTTGCGTAATACAGTTTCAAGTTGCATTTCTGGATGCAGCGACGGACTGTGTGAAGTGACAATGGTTTTCCGAAGTACTCCCAAGTCAGGTGGCTATAATTGTCACAGTAGCATGATGGTTTCATAGGCAGTGCCACCTGAGGGCACAAAGATCACGCGCATTCAACAGTGGTTTCCGACCATACCCTTTACGCACTGAGATGTCTCTGAAGTCTCTGAATCTTTTCACAATATTATGTACTGTAGATGTTGAAAGGCCCAAATTCTCCGCAATCTTGTGTTGGGAAATGTTCCTTTCGAACTAACAATTCTCTCACGACTTTTGGCACAAAGGGGTGAGCCATGACCCATCCTTGCTTGCAAAGACTGAGCCTTTGATGGATGCTACTTTTATACTCAGTCATGATACCTCACCTGCTACCAATTAGCCTGCTTAATGTGGAGTCTTCCAAACCGGTGTTACTTGAATATTCTGTGCACTTCTCAATCTTATTTTAACTCTGTCCCAACTTTTGTTGAGTGTGTTGCAGCCATCAAATTCTACATTTGTGTATATTTACAAAATACAATTAAGTTGGTCAGTGAAACTACTGAAAATCTTTTCTTCGTACTTTTGTCAGTTAAATAAAGGTTCATGTGAATTAACATATCACAGATTTTTGTTTTTATTGCATTTTGGAAAATATCCCAACTTTTCTGGAAATGGGGTTAGTAGTTCTGAGTTTTTTTTTAATCTTTCTTCTTAAATAGAGGGAAATAGAGTGATTATGCTTACTACCTTGTTAATCCATTCCAGAAATCTGTAATTTCTGAAGATGATAACCCATGCATTTCTATTTTTATTGTTCCCCTCCCACTCCCCTTTCAAAAACTTGTAATGGAAATTATAAGCTCTTGGGGATTTCTTACTCAGTTCCATTAATTTCGCTGATATATTTTTTAAAACCAATTGTGATTTCTTTCAGCTTCCCATTCTCTCTAGATTTGTTTCTTTCTCCACCACTTCCAGATCATTTGTACTTCCTTCTGTGACTGATACAAAACATACATTTAATTTCTATACCATTTATTTTTTCCCCAATACAATTTCTTCAGAATCAGTCTGCAAGGTATCCATACTAACTTTTAGTTTTTTTTCCTTTTTACATAACCACAGAAAATTTAAAGGATTTTGTGAAAAAAGATAGGAGTAACAATTTTTTGCCTACTTGTCATAGCAGTTCCAATCATCCAGCCAACAGCCTCCTTTTACAATTTCTACTGAACCAGAGTTGTTCTTCCAGGTGGCATAACAGTGTCCCCGTTTATCCTTTTCTTCAACGCAGTTCTCAATCGCGGTGTTATTTGCTCGATCTTTATCCCTACTGGCGTTATAGATAATGCATACTTGCTTCTCGGTTCGACCAAGTATAGCACCTTAAAGAAAATTTTGGTTGGATTTATTATAAATTGAGAAAAAAATCCAATTTAAACATTTATATAAAAATTATATCAACAGCATATTGCACCAAATACTGTCCAAAAGAAAATTATGACAATTCAGGTAAAGAAGTGCACACTAGGTACAGTACTTTGTCCACTCAGATTGATTACACAATTAAACATGTGGAATGATTAAGCATAAGTAACAATGAATAAAAAAATTGAGTATAGTACACTAACATTTACAAAAGCAAATATAATTAATCAATGCTGTGGTAAATTGATTTATTATTGTCACATATATCGAGGTACTGTGAAAAATTTGTCTTGCATACTGTCCATAAGGACCAATTCATTACAATGGTGGATTCAGGTCGCACATGGTAAAAACAATACCAGAGTGCAGAATGAATTGTTACAATACAGAGAAACTGCAGTGCAGGTCAAGAATCTATTTTATTGTACCAAGGAAACATTCAGTAAGTAGTCTTATAAACAGCAGGACAGTAGCCATCTGAGTCTGGTGATGCATCCTTTCAGGCATTTGCATATTCTGCCTGGTAGGAAGGGGTATAAAAGAGTATGTTTAGGGTGGGTGGCATCTTTGATTATCCTGGTTAGACCAGGACAGGCTGTGTTTTTGTATAAATGGAGTTCCTATTTCTGGTGCACCCCAAGTAGTTCATTATTTATATTACTCAAAACAAGATGTTAATTCAAATTTGAACTCCCCACCTTGGTATGACAACAACTGAGGACTTGCAGCAATCGCTCTTTTTATTAGTACAGGAGCTCTCCAAACTGCTTTTCACAAAGAAAATCTGTTTCATGCATAATTATGCAAAAGGAAGAATGATAAAGATGTGCAAGTAATTTGACAGTAAGCTAAATACCTAGAAAAAAGATCTATTGGGCACATATATCAGACTGGAAACCCAAATGAACTGGGAATGATTCTTTGATATAAAAATGTAAAAAAAAAATGGAACAACATTATTATGTGATTTCAATTTTTAAATTGGTACGGCACGTACACATGGAGCCTCCATACCAGGCAGTGATGCGCAAATCTTTGGAGACACACCAAATGCTTCACAATTATATCATTGTGTTAGGCCCAAGATAGATTCTCCTAGAATTCCTAGACAATGGGAGATTATAGACTCAATCGCCATAGGCACAACCCTTCTCACCACTGAGGACATCTGCAAGAGGCAAAGACTCAAGAAGGCAGCATTCACTACAAAGGATCCTTATCATCTGGGACATCCCCTCTTCTTATTACTGGTGGTTGAGGAGCCTGAAGACCCATACTCAGTGATTCAAAAGCAGTTTTTTCCCTCTCCAACATTAGGTTTCTGAATGGTCCACTAACCCAAGAACACCAGCTTGTTATTAATCCTCCCCCCCCCACAATAGAATTTTTGTAATTTATAGTAAATTTGTGTCTCTTTACTGTTCTTCTGCCCCAAAACAAACTTCATGTCACACTTATCACCAATAATAAACCTAATTCTGATTATTTTCCTTTTATGGCATTTCTAACACCATCTGAATGAACAAATTGGGTTTACACCTGTATATATGTGTTTACACCCATCTGCTGCTTCCAGGTACAATAGAAGCACTGCACACCACAACTTGTCAAAGAGGTGTCATTCAAGTTCACAGATAACATATAGAAAATGCATGAGCCTTGCCTATTGCTTACTCTCACTGTCAATATACAGGTAGGTAAAGTTCCATCCACAATATGGAGGCTTTGTAAAGTGGTTGGATCTTATGCAACAAAGTACTGATATATAGGGTGCAGGATTTAGGGTAGGAGAAAAGCGAGTTGAAGAAAAACTGATGTTGAAGCTTTGGCCTAGTCCTTACCAGCTGCAAAGAACTTTGTAATGAAAGAAGGCAGGAAAAACAGCTGAAAATGCTAAAAGCAGGCAGAGTATAATTGCAGAGAAAAAGAGTTACCATTACAGGTTGATGATCTTTCAACAAAACCCATCATAATTTACCACAGAAATTCAGCAGGGTCCCAAGTGCTAATGGTGGGCTGTAGGCAGTAAATCATGCAGTTCAGACAACAAATTCAGGTATTTTGTGTTTATTTACAGTGGTTGTGGTCAAGTCCAGACAAGTACAAGCAACTTCACTTATCAATTAACAAAGACCAAAAAAAGTGGCCTTTTCTTCAAACACTGAAGAAAATAGAAGTAGGCCACCAGGACCCCAAAGGTTGCCCCACCATTTGATACCGAACATAGAAAATCTACAGAACATTACAGGCCCTTCAGACCATAATGCTGCTCCGACCATGTAACCTACTCTAGAAGCTTTCTAGAGTCTCTTAAAAGACCCTATTGTATCCACCTCTACTGCCTTGGCTGGCAGTACATTCCATGCACCCACCATTCTCTGTATGATCATGGCTGGTCTCAGCTAGCCTCTTCCCATAATCCTCAATCTTTTATATATTCACTACCCAAAAGGAGCATGAGTATCCTTACTTTCTTAATGGGTTAAGCAGTTTGGGCACATCATCAACAAACTTCTATAGATTACTTACTGTTCAAAGTATCCTATTGGTTGTGTTATGGTTTGGTACAGCAATTCAAATGTGCAAGAGTACATGATGCCAAGCAGAATAATGGATCCAGCACAATCCATGATAGGCAGAATCCTCTCCACCAGCAGCAGTATCTACATGAGGTGTTGCCTTGAGAAAGCACCATCTATCATGAAAAATCTCCACCATCCAGCCCATGCCATCTCTCACAGCTACCATTTCAATCAAACATCAGACCATAAGACAGGATTAGAAGTAGACCATTTGGCCTGTTGAGAATGCATTGCTGATTCCCCCCCCCCCCCCCCAATCCCTTCCTCCTGCCTCTTCTCCCTGTAAACTTCATTATCCTTACTATTCAAGAACTTATCAAGATCTGCTTTAAATATATCCAATGATTTGACATCCACAGCTGTCTGTGGCAATGAATTCCATAGATTCATCACCCACTAAAGAAATTTCTCCTCATCTCAGTTCTGAAGGGATTATACTTCTATTTTGAAACTGAGCCCCATTGTTCTAGCCTTGCCTTCTAATATACAGGTGTATACACTTCAGGCTTAAAATGACCAATCCCTTAATTTGTAGTCTTGTTCCATTCTTCGTGATTTGATCAGTGAGAGTATCTCAACATCTTCCCCATCAAATTTCCTTAGTATCCTGTATGCTTAAGCAAGGTAACCCCCTCAAACCTCTATACTACAAGGAATGCAAACCCAAACTGATTAGCCTCTTTTACTGGACAACCATACTCACTGTAGAAACAAGTTTTTTAGCCAAAAGGACCAAACTTGTGTAGAGTATTCCAGGTGTGGCCTCATCAAAACCCTGTACAACTGTAACAAAATCTCTCCATTCTTAAACGCAATACCTTCACAACAAAGGCCAAAGTTCTGTTACCTTTCTTAACTATTTCCAAACCAACAAGCCATGCCACCCAACAACTTAACTTTTGAAACACTGGCCCAATCACAATGACTAATTAACCAACCAACCAGTGTTTCTTTGGATTGTGGGAGAAAAACTGGAGCACCCAGAGGAAACCCATGCAGCCACGGGGACAATGTAGCAACTCCTTAAAGATGCTGCCAGAAAGAAACTCTGAACCCTTGACACCAAGCTGTAATAGTGTTGCATTAATCACTATGCTACATGATGCCTCTGAACCTCATTTGTTTAGAATCTATCTCTATTTAGATAATAATCACCCAGAAGAAATCCAGTCACAGGGAGTATATCCACAATGCACACAGACAGTACCTCTTCTAGCCATTGTGCAAGTATTCTGTTAGCCTTTCTGATTATTTTACATGCTTGGCTATCCATTTTTAAGGAACTTATACAGACGTACCAACTCCAACCCCCATCTTTTGAGTCTCCACATCATGTAGTTTCTTTGCACTCTTCTATTAGTACTGGAAGCAGTTGAGGTAATAAGTAATGTTTAAGACAGACTCTATTCACATGAAAGAGAAATAAATTGAAAGATATGCTAATTGAGTTTGATTGGAATTATAAGCAGAATATTATTGTAGTGACAGACTGGTCAACCCTATAGGCCAGTTTTGTGTTGCATATCTGATGCAAATTTTTTTTGAATGGACTAAAATCATATACAATTTAAATTTCTAATTAGCATGAACACATTCTATAGTTGCCACATTTTTTCCTTTGCTTCTAGAGTAAAGCACAGGGAAACAAAGCACAAAAACATCTTGGACAAATGGTCCACCCTCAAATGACTTCAGAGAGAACAGCTTGTTGTTTGCAAAATGCCTAGAGGAATTCACAGGAATACTATATAAAAAAAATAACAAACAGTTTCCAAACTTAATTAGCCTGAAGGGCTGGCAACTAGTCCATGATGTTCCGGTATTCGAGGGAAATGGGGATAATTCTGGAAACTACAGATCAGTGATTCTCACAGGCACTTGTACGGAAGGTACTGGAGAGGGTTTATGCGCATTGGAAAACATGGCCTAATTAGGGACTCAACATGGTTTTATGTGGGACAAGTCAGATTTTACTAACTTACATTGAGTTTTTCCAAAGCCATGAATGATGAAGGGAGAACTGTAGGCACATCTACATGGATTTCAGTAAGGTGCTGGTCAAGGCCCAACATTCAAAAGATCAAGGTACACTGGAACCACAGTGTCTTGGCTACTTTGGCACAGATTTGGCTGACCTATAGAAGGCTGAAGGTAGTGGTCAATGGGACTTATTCTGGCTGGAGGTCTATGAGAAGTGGTATTTCACAGGAATCCATATTGCAACTTCTGCTTTTTGCCATGATACAAATGACTTTTATATGGATGTAGATGGGTAGGTTGGCAAGCTTACAAATGATACTTACTGGTGGCATTGTTGATATTGTAGAAGATTGCCAGAGGATAGCTGGTTATAGACCAGTTGTAACACAGGTGGTAAAATGGCAGGTGGAGTTTAATCTGGCTAAGTGTTGCACTTTGTGAGATTAAATGTTAATGACAATATCCATTAACAGTCTGGTGTACAGAAGAACCTTGGGGTTCAAGTTCATAGCCCCCTGAGAATGGCAACACAGGTTGGCAAGGTGTACAGTACACATCCCTATATTATCCAATACATTGAGTTCAAGAATCAGGAAGTTACGTTGCAGCTTTATAAAACTCTGGTCAATCTGCATCTGCAGTATCGCATTCAATTCTGGATGCCCCATTATGGGGAAGATGTAGAGGATTTAAGAGGCTCACGTGCCCATCTAAGAATGCGCAGAGAATAAGATCATAAGACATAGGAGCAGAATTACACCATTCAGCCCATCAAAGCTGTTCTACCATTCAATCATGGCCGATTTACTTTCCCTCTCAATGCCATTCTCTTGCCTTCTCCCCATAACTTTTGAAGCCCTTGCTACTCAAGAAGCTATCAACCTATGCCTTAATATGCCCAATGACTTGGTCTCCACGGCCATCTGTGGCAATGGACTCCAGATTCACCACCCTCTGGCTGGTGCAGTTCCTTCTTGTCTCTGTTCTGAAGGGACGTCCTTCTATTGAGGCTGTGCCTTCTCACACACTAACTGGAACACCTTCCATATCCATTCCATCTTGACCTTTCAAGAATTGAAGGGTATGAATATAACATAGCAGAAGGGATTCATTTAGTTATGCATTGAATTACCAGTTTAACCAGTTTGGCATGACATCATGGGCCGAGGAGCCCGCTCCTGTGCTATATTGTTCCATGTTCTAGATTCTAAAATCTAAGTGCTAGAGAATGAGGGTTCTGGGAAAACGTATCAAAGAGATAGATCTAAGAAAGAGGTAAATGAAGGAATGACAAAACCTATAATATGAGGAACATGATTAAGTAAACAGGGAAGAAGGTGGCCAAAGAGATATCTGGAAAAGAGAATGAGCATTAAAAAGCATCAAAGTATACCTTGATACAACTTGCAAGCTCATGAGCATATGGGTGCAGCAAGTCACAAGAACCAAAGTCTTTGAAGAAACTCAAGATATTGAAAGAGTATGAATATGTGAAACCAAATGGAAATCTATATTAAAAACAGTCAAATCTACTGATAACAAAGATTGAGTGATAGGCTCAGCAGCAGAAGAGATGAACTAGGGCCTAAGCAGAACTGCATTGATTATTGTAAAATAATAAAAATCACATTAGAATGTAAATTGCATGGGAGCCATTCTGTAATTAGCATCATGATGTTAGTCACAGAACACTGGAACACAACCAAACTTTCAATATATTGCACAATAACTTATTTTCATTTAGAAGTTGTGCAACTTGCAGCATACATGAATCATCCAGACAGAAATTGTTTTCAGACAGTCATGATTATATTTTGTATTAAGATTAATTGCATCCTCTAGAATATGCTTAAAATTTTGAACCAACTTTGTTGATACAAGTTCAATATAACCCACATTCATTCTCTGTAGTTATAATTTTACACATCCCCACATTCCCTTAAATTGAAAGGCAAATTCAACAAGAGAAATAGTAAATTAACTTTCCTAAGTTATTATTCAATCTGCTTCTCAGATGGCAATACCCTCAGATGGCAATACATATTGTGGAAGGAAATAGAACAGTTGCCCTTTAGTTACTGCTATAGGAAATCCCTTCATTCCTAATCCTATACCAGATATTTAATGGGATTCCAAACACTTTAATGTTAGCATTTATTAGTCAGTATTAATTAGATCTCAGTAGATAAAACTTAACTGCATTGCTTGTTAAATATGTTAATCTGAAATAATGATTGTGGATTCAAGACCCACTCTAGATAATTGAGCACAAGAAGTAATACATCATGTTAATGCCGGCTTTTGGACAAGACAATGAGGCATAACTATCCCTCAATAATTATCACCCAAGACTTCCTGACCATTACTGTACCACTGTTTATGAGTTGCTGTGGAAAGATTCAACGTTATAGTTCCTACATTTCAAGTGATAGCACTTTATCTAGCATTTCACTGGCTGCAAGGGATTTGGAATGTCACAAGACTGTGAATACACTGTATAAAACTGCAAGCCTTTCCTTCCTTTCTATTATTTGTTTTTACTGCCACATTCTGGTTTAAAACACTTAACATTTCATTCCCAAAATTTTCATTGATGCTGCTTTGTTCAGCTGATGCATCTGTAACTTTAGAGTATGACTAATCCTGTGTGCCAAGATCAAAAAGGCAAAGCCAATATTAACGCACAAGTGCTACTGAAACCAGTATTAAACAAAGACATATAGCTTTGCAACAGATACCGAAATTCAACATACAGGAATATTAATGTCTTCTGTACTAATTCAACCACCAAAGCAAAAACAGTGTAGTAGTTAGCGCAAAGCAATTACAACTCAAGTCATCGAAGTTCAGAGTTCAATTCCTATGCCACCTGTCAGTAGTTTGTACATCTTTCCCATGAGTTTCCTCTAGGTGCTCCAGTTTCCTCCCACCTTCCAAAGATGTACTGATTAGTAGGTTATTTGGTTATTGTAAATTACACTGTGAATGGGCTAGGGTTAAATAGGTGGATTGCTGGGCAGCACGGCAGAAGGGCCTGCTCTGCGCTGTACAAATGAATCAACAAATAACATAGAAAACAATTAGAATGAGCCGATAAAACAAGGCAGGGTTATTTAATAATGATTACATTCGAGAGACTGCAAAGCTACAAATGAAAAATCATTGCATCAAGTTATGGAACAGATGCATAGACTAAAAACCATGAATAAGGTGATTTTTAGGACTTGAGGACATTTCAGCATAGAAATGGATTTCAAAGAATAGAATCGAAACGAGTGCAGGCATGAACTAAATTAAGAGGCAAGGACTAAGGAAGGAAATGTTCAAACCTGCAGGGTGTTCCTAAGAGAGGAAAATACAAGATAATGAATTTACAAATCTCATTTGGTTAAAGAAGGGGTTAAGTTCCTAAAGAGCATTTATTACTTGAAAATTCCTGTCAGGCAGTTCTCAACTTTCACATGAGATACTCATTGCTGTAAGCCAGAAGGTAATCAATCCCCTCCCATTAAAGATGCAGGGAATTAAAAGCAAGCCACAATGGTTTTGACAAGACCAAATACAAAAGATAAAATGTACAAGTCAATTATCCAACTGCCATTTTTGCCAAATTTATTAAAAATAGACTATCAAGAATGCTTTCCTATTTTAATACCCACTTGTGTTTAAGGACAGTCTCCAAATGTGTTCCTTATTTTTTATATTGTAGAAAAGTAAACTTTGGAAACCAGTGTCGTTCAAACAATGTGAGATGAGCCACCAATCGTGATCTTTGTAAAACATAGCACTAAAGCAGATAAAATCTATAAAACACATGTTCAAATCTGAAGTTTAACTAACATAATCTTTGCAATGGTTGATGACTATAACCAAATTTAAAAGACTGCATACTCAACAAGACATACTTCAAAGTAAAATTATTATCAAAGTACATATATGTCACCATATTCTACTTAGAAATTCATTTTCTTGTAGGCATTCACAGCAATAGAAACACAACAAAATCAATGAAAAACTGCACACAAAGACAAAACTTATCTGCACAAAACAAATTGTGCAAGTACAAAAAAGAGAAAAATGTAATAAAAACACAGAAAATATGAGCTGCAGATATGCTTAGCCCAAATGATTTTGTTTCTGCACAAAGATAATCTATATATAGATTAAAATAAATTAATCAAACACTAAATAATTGAGCAATCATTAACAAGGCAAAATAACCTAATAGCTGAGTCATTTAAAAAGTGGGAGGTGGTTAACAATTAGCATCTAAACAAAGTGAAATTGATGGTAAACTCTTATGTCACCTGCTGATATCAAGGATAGGATTGTAACATAAAACATGCATCACAAATCTAATTGCTCTGGCACTGCTTGGATGAACTTTTTTTTGGTTTATTCACATACAACTTGTTACTTGTAAAGCTTTTATGGAACAAAACTGACTTGCCCAAAAGTTCCACTGTGAATTGGAGAACATAATTTTAAAATAAAGATTAATGCTCTTGTGAAGGATTTCAACTCAATATTTTAAGTATGCCCCAGTTCAGTACTTCAGGTACTATCTGCCTAGAAAAAAATTAGCCTGTGAAAACTGGTCCTTTATAGGATATAGGAAGATGCTGTCTTTAATAATGATTTATGTCTAATATGCCACTACTGCAAGTTACTTGATTAACTAGGACGAGCTGATCTCTATACAATAGACAGGAATGCAGATATAATTTGTTATAGTTTTCCTTTTCTGGTTCAATTAGTGCAAAGCACTTGTAAGGGGTGGGGATCCAACTCTGGCAATACTGCAATAACTATTCTACGTACTGTTCCTTGTCCCTATATAACAAGGAAACTGGTAAGAAGATTAGAAGACACATGAGATTCTGCAGATGCCGGAAATCTTGAACAATACACAAAATGCTGGAGGGGAGGAACTCAGCAGGTCAGGTAGTATATATGGAAGGAAATGAAAGGTTACCTTTCTCTAGGTCCCCCCCCCCACTTTGTTTTTCCCTCATTATAGAGGCTCTCATCCATTTTCTTCCCCTCCCCCCACCCCAATGATCTGCTCACCTCCCTCTGGCTCCCACATCCTTCCCTTTATTCCATGGTCTACCGCCCTCTCCTTATCAGATTCCTTCTTCTTCAGCCCTTTACATATTACATCTATCAACTTCTAACAAGTCACATCATTTCCTTTCATCATCACTCCCACACACATCTACCTTTCCCTATCACCTACCGGCTGGTGCTCCTATCTACAACTTTATTCTGGCTTCTGTCCCCTTCATTTCCATTTCTGAGGAAGTCTTGGCACAAGAGCTCAACTGCTCATCTCCCTCCATAGAAGGTGGCAGCTACTAATTCTACCTGCCCCATACCTTTTACCAAACTCAACCCCCGCACTCACACCCCAAATCTGCAGGGCGTCAAATGGGGTTACGGGCAAATGCTTTAGATATTTGTTGTAGAACAACCGGTACAATAAGGTCACCTGCAATCCAGTATCAAGAACAGCTTTTGTGTAAACTCCCTCTATCCGTAGGCACACACTGGCACGGGGTCTGTCGTTTGTGATGTACATTAAAGATTTGGATGAAAATGTGGATGAGCAAGTTTGCGGCTGACAACAAAATTGGTGGAGTGGTGGACGGTGTTAAGGACAATCAAAATATACAGTTACAGATGTGGGCAGATGGGAGTATAATCTGGGCATGTGTTAAGTGTTGCACTTTGGGAGAGCAAATGAAAAGAGAAAGTAGACAGTTAATGATAGACTCCTTAACATCATTGGGATACAGAAGGATCTTGAGGTTCAGGTCCATAGTTCACTAAAAATGGCTACACAACTAGAAGGTTGTAAATACCTGCCTCCATTGATGGGAGTGTTGCTATAAGAATAAGGAAGTCATGCTGAAGTTAAACTTTAGTCTGCCTGCACTTGGAATATTGTATCCAGTTCCAGTCATCCCATTATAGGAAGAATGTGGAGAATGTGCACTGGGATGCTGCCTAAGGAAGATGAATTGAGTTACAAAGGCAGGTTGGACAACCTTGAGTTGTTCTCCTTGGAAGAGAGGCTAAAGGGAGACCTGATAAAGGTTTTCAAAATTATAAAAGCAACAGATAGATCAGACAGTCAGAATCTGTTCCCCAGTGAGTAAATATCAGAACCAAAGGACATTCTTTTCAGGTTAGAGGCAATGAGTTTAGTTTTTCCTCTAGAAACAGAGTGATGAGTGATTTGCTACTTACTGTATTAGTACTGGAAGCAGTCAGTCTAGTGATGTTTAAGAGGCTTTTAGATGGACACATAAATATGAAAGGATTGGAGGGATATGGATGAAATACAAAAGGATATCAACATAATCTTCAATATTGTGGGCTAATTGGCCCATCTCGTGCTGTACTGTTCTATGAACACTTTTTAAACACCTTGAACTTCAAGGCTAAAGGCCAACAACCACATCTCTTCCACCCCACCACTGACCTTACTACACCCCACCACTCAACATAGACATAATTGGCTAAATGAGTTTCTTCCGTACTACAGATTTCTAAAGTGTTATGTTCAATGGACTTTCAACTGGATATACCTGGTAAACATTGCATGGTATCAGACCAGAAAGGGGAAAATCCTTAGCAAATGCTTCTTCTACACTCAGAAGTATACACCCTTATGAAAACATGATTATAGACTACATACTTAGGAATGCAACTGATTTTCTGTTCTGGAATTTTGAAAATGCCAGATAAAATCTTACCGGAAATTATTTCCCTAATTCAGGACAGTCTTCACTAGCAGTATTCAATTAGATTTAGTTTAAAACGTCTCAAGTAATGGACGTGGGAGGGTACCAGAGTCTTCTAGCATTCCATTACACAAGACACAGAGAGACAAATTTGCTACCTAACACATTTAGCCTGGTACCAAGTTTCTATTCCTCACAGCATTTCCTAATCCCCAGTGTTCCCACAGCCCTCAAGCAAATAAGATACCACTATTTTTCCTAGTTCAAAAATAGTGATTACTATTTGAAACATGATTTAAATTGCATTTAATCATTATTGTACGATTCAAGATTCTTGGTTGCAGGAAAAACAACTAATGCAAAATTTGGAACAAACAGCCTTTCATTTCATGTGCACTAATGGAAAAAAAACACTAATAGAATCACACAGCACTACAGCACAGAAACAGGCCCTTTGGCCCATCTACTCCATGCCAAGCTATTATCTGCTAGTCCCATTGACCTGCACCCAAACCACAGTCCTCCATACTCCTCCCATCCAACCATGTATCTATCTAAACTTCTCCACCACTTCCCACTGGCAGCTCGTTCCACACTCTCACCACCCTCTAAGTGAAGAAATTCCCCCTCATGCCCCCATCAACATTTCACCTTTCACCCTTAACCGATGACCTCTAACTGTAGTCTCACCCACCTTAGTGGAAAAAGTCTGCTTGCACTTACCCAGTATGTACCCTTCATAATTTTGTACACCTTTATCAAATATGCCCTCAATCTTCTATGCTCAAGAGAGCAATTTAAACTGATGTCACTTACTACTTAGTGTAATATACCAAGTGACTGCATGCCTAAGGCATCTTTAATTTGCATTTTAAATGAACAGTTCAGCATAGGCCACCCAAAAGCACAGATATCTCAATTTAACATGCTGAGCCTTCTCAAAACCAAAACAGAACTGGGAAACTCACTCAGTCGCTTAACTCTGCTAAATCCTCTTGATCTTGTGAACCTTGCTGCACTTTTTTCAATGCCAATATATTTTGCACTATCCTGCAGAGCACGATTGCACTGCATTTGGTCCTTAAATCCAAATATGACTGCTACAGTTTAAAAAAGACATACCAGGAATCTGGCACAAGCTCTTGCTTCTACTCGCACTTTCACAGCATTGAAACAGCGATCTCATTGCAGTTTCCATCACATCAAAAAGTAGGTGATGACAGAGACCATAGCATCTGGTCTGTCAACACAAGGAGAAGCCACTGCTAATCGTTTGTAATGGCCCACACTCACTGTGTCACTCTGGGAGCAGCCCTATGCTGACACCCAAGCTCCAAGTAGCTGTATCTTGTCACAGTCACCCAATCCTCACAGGCACTGAATGCAAATTCATTCATCAGAATCAGAATCAGGTTTATCATCACTAGCATGTGACATGAAATTTGTTAACTCAGCAGCAGCAGTTCAGTGTGTTATGATCCCAGCCCCCTCCTTTGTGAGAATCGCAAGAGCACTAGTTGAGGGGGGGGGGGGGGGTCAGTAGACCTAGGAAGTGGGAGAGAGAGAGAGACGTGCCAAATATCGTGTTCCACCGGGATGCAAAATAAGGCGACATTGACTATTGTCTCATGGAGACCACGTGTAAAGCCCTCGGGCAAAGTGGGCCGGTTGAGAGAGAGATTGCATCATCCCAACCTGATTGACACCTGCGACGCACCAGGAGGACACCATCGCTCAGCACTCCAGTGCTAGCGGGAAGCCATTCAAAGCCACGTGCGTTCCGTTTCTCCTTTGCCTGGGGAGCGGGTGGCTGATAACACCGAAAAGGACTTTGAACTTATAACGGGGAACCAACGCTCCCCTGATTCAACGGAGTTGCTTCATAAAGACCCGGGCAAGTTTTTTTCTTTTCTCACCAATCTCTCTAAAACACGTGAAACCCAGTGATTCCCCAAAAGGCTGAAGCCTGCAGACTTCTGAGTGACTTTTATATTTCCAACGGACAATATATTATCCCCAAGACAACAGTCGAGATTATTTCTTAATGATGATTATTGCTATACCTGCACTTTAGATTGAGTTTTGCCGACGTATATGATCTGAATATTTGTATTAACCTTACTTTTGTGCCCCCTTTATAAATAAAAACGTTTGAAAATAGAGCCATCAGACTCCAACAAACCTCTCTATCTTTGCTGGTAAGTTATCCAGTTATGGGATATGTAACAAGTGCAATACATAATCTGGCAGAGAGAGAAAAAATAAAAAATAGGATTTAAAAATAATAAAATAAAAAGTTATTTACACATATTGAATAGATTTTTTAAAATATGCAAAAATAGAAATACTGTATATTAACATTAAAGTGAGGTAGTGTCCAAAGATTCAATGTCCATTTAGGAATTGGTAGTAGGGAAGAAGCTGTTCCTGAATCACTGAGTGTGTGCCTTCAGGCTTCTGTATCTCCTACCTGATGGCAACAGTGAGAAAAGGGCATGCCCTGGATGCTGGAGGTCCTTAATAATGGACACAGCAATCCGAAGATGTCCTGGGTACTTTGTAGGCTAGTACCCAAGATGGAGCTGACTAGATTTACAACCTTCTGCAGCTTCTTTCGATCTCGTGCAGTAGCTCCTCCATACCAGACAGTGGTGCAACCTGTCAGAATGCTCTCCAGAGTACAACTATAGAAGTTTTGGAGTGTATTTGTTGACATGCCAAATCTCTTCAAACTCCTAATGAAGTATAGCCACTGTCTTGCCTTCTTTATAACTACATTGATATGTTGGAACCAGGTTAGATCCTCAGAGATCTTGACACCCAAGATCTTGATGCTGCTCACTCTCTCCACTTTTGATCCCTCTGAGGATTAGTATGTGTTCCTTCATCTTACTCTTCCTGAATTCCATAATCAGTTCTTTCATCTTACTAACGTTGAGTGCTAGGTTGTTGTTGCAGCACTACTCCACTAGTTGGCATATCTCAGTCCTGTATGCCCTCTCGTCATCACTTGCGATTCTACCAACAATGGTTGTATCATCAGCAAATTTATAGATGGTATTTGAGCTATGCTTATCCACACAGTCATGTGTATATAGAGAGTAGCCCAGTGGGCTAAGCACACACCTCTGAGGTGCGCCAGTGTTGATCGTCAGTGAGGAGAATATCTCATCACCAATCCACAGAGATTCTGGTCTTCCGGTTAGGAAGTAGAGGATCCAATTGCAGAGGGAGGTACAGAGGCCCAGGTTCTTAATCAGGATTGTGGGAATGATGGTATTAAATGCTGAGCTACAGTCAATGATCAGCATCCTGATGTAGGTGTTTGTGTTGTCCAGGTAGTCTAAAGCTGTGTGGAGAGCCATTGAGATTGCGTTTGCCATTGACCTATTGTGGCAATAGGCAAATTGCAATGGGTCCAGGTCCTTGCTGAGGCAGGAGTTCAGTCTAGTCATGACCAACCTCTCAAAGCATTTCATCACTGGAGATGTGAGTGCTACCGGGCGATAGTCATTTAAGCAGCCCACATTATTCTTCTTAGGCAATTGTTGCCTTTTTGAAGCAAGTGGGAACTTCCACCCGTAGCAGTGAGAGGTTGAAAATGTCCTTGAATACTCCCACTAGTTCATTGGCACACGTTTTCAGAGCTTTACTGTGTACTCCATCGGGACTTTGCTCCTCACGCAGGTTCACTCTCTTTAAAGACAGCCTAACATCGGCCTCTGAGACGGAGATCACAAGGTCACCAGATGCAGCAGGGATCTTCACAGCTATAGTTGTGTTCTCCCTTTCAAAATGTGCATAGAAGGCATTGAGTTCATCTGGTAGTGAAGCATCGCTGCCATTCATGCTATTGGGTTTTGCTTTGAAGGAAGTAATGTCTTGCAGACCCTGCCAGAGTTGCCATGCATCTGATGTCACTTTCCAACTTTGTTTGAAATTGTCTCTTCACCCTTGTAATAGTCCTCTGCAAACCACACCTGGTTTTCTAGTACAGGCCTGGGAGCCAAACTTGAATGCCACAGATCTAATCTTCGGCAGATGATGTACCTCCTGGTTCATCTACGGCTTTTGGTTTGGGAATGTACAGTAAGTCACTGTGGGTACACACTCATCCACGCAGGTTTTAATGAAGTCGGTAACAACTGCAGCATACTCATCCAGGTTCGAAGATGAATCCCTGAATACAGTCCTGTAGGCGCTCCTGTGCTTCCCTTGTCTGTACCTTCTTGATCCTCACTGCTGGTGCTGCAGTCTTCAGTCTCTGCCTATACTCAGGGAGCAGAAGTACAGTTAGGTGATCAGACTTCCCGAAGTGAGGGCGTGGAATAGCACCGGAGGCATTCTTGATGATTCACTCTGTGCAAGTCTTAATCCAGTGAAAACATTTCAATTGTTTTATCTTTGCTGTAATGCCAGCAGAGAGCTAGGCCCTCAATTTGGCTCTCAGCGCAGCAGCGCTCAGGACAGGGAGTTGCATGAAGTCCCTAGCATAGCAGCAATGTCAGTGATGCACATGTAACATGCTATAATGACCACTTTCTCTGTCAATTCTACTGTCACTTTCGTTTCTGGGAGAGTATCCTGAGAACTACGTGAAATAGAGTTCATCTTTCCTTGGGTGGTGCACCCAAACGAGAACTGAATAATCCGTTTAAAAAGTTAGTCTAACAAACTAAAAGCAAAGAACTAATATGTTGTGACTATTGCACAAGTAAATCCACAGCTTCCTTGCATCTGAAAACTGACTTATTCACTTACTTCCCTAGTTTGCAAAATCACTTCCATATGCATGAAATCTAAATCCCCAGCTCATAATTTGAAAATGCATCTACTATACGGTTGTTTATTCATTAATTAGCATTTCAGAACTTCTCGTATTCTTGCTTTATGTTTCTGGGTTTGATATCAGACCCACATTCTTATCTTCTTTCCTGAAATCAAAATCATTTATAAGGAATTAAACAGATGAATCACACACATTGGCTTGATTTTTGTTGTGTCAGAATCTGAAGTTTACAGTTTAATCCTGATTTTACTACTCCCATTAAATTTCCTACCAATACAAGATTCTATTGTTAAACTTAACTAATAGTCAGCAAATACAATTACTTTGTTGAAGAGCAATATGTGAAACTTAGTCAGGGGGAAATTTATATTAACTTTAATAGCTTGCCAAGCACTGGAATCTGCTGAAAGCACATTCGCAAGTAACACTTAATGAAAATTAGCATATTTCCATCACTATTTCATAGGTAACTGTGCCTGAAGCATATACAGAGTATGCATATATGCTAATTACAAACATTTTATCTAATCAAGTGTTTGGAATTCAGTGCCTGAATACCACTGACATCCTTAATGCACTTGCATCATTCAAATAGGAAAATTTTCCCAAGCTATCATCTCGTCATTGATACACAGCTATGGAACATGAACAATGGGGTTTAGAAAAGCCTAATCCATACACTGCTTCTGGTCAGGCATCTTTTATTTTATCATGATAATGTATTAGCAAATGTTTCGGGTTATAAATCAACATGACTCATCTGGGATCAAGTTCTCTTCAAGTGAAAATACACTAAAAACTAGATCATAATTTGTTTACTAATAAATTCACAATTATCAGGTGAAGAGAGAAAAGCAGCAAATAAGCTGTTCTTTCAATGCCTGCAGTAATTTCTCAGATCACCAATGAAGTTATAGTTTTATTCTTTAATATTTGATGAAGCACTGAAACTTATCAGCAATTTAAATTCAACAAGACTGTGCCCTAGTAGATAACTTGTTCTCATACTTGATTTAATTTTTAAAATATTGTAGTTTAATACTTCCAAACTATTTAGTTTAATTTTTGTTTTAAGATACATTTAAAATGTTTTTATTTACTTTGCTTAATGGTTTTAAATTTTTTCAGTAACATCAGCAAAATTCAGATATTATTAAAAGCATCACAGCTTTCACAATTAGCAAAAAGGGGGAAAGGACTTTGCTGGCTCCGAAAAGATTTCAAGATGCCATTTACCTCTGGTGTTGTTCAGGCCATGCCTATGAAGGTCAGGATATTTCAGAGAAGTGAGATTAGCTCTCTGGATCCAGACCAGAGAACTGTAGGTATCAATTTCATGTGATGATCCTTGGCCAGTAGACTCAACATGTTAAATAGTTTCTACAAATTTTATTTACACAATAAAACATAGTTAGTCTGTTGGAGCTGCATTTCTCAGTCAATCTTAACTACAGGAGAGCTCAGATTCATTCTGGCCTAGTAACCCTAAAGAAGGTGAATGATTACTTCAATGAAGGACGGTTTAATCTTTTAGTATAATTTTTTCAAACATTGTCACTTTAGTTATTGTATAGATTTCAAGATCTTCTCCACGAGTGATGTTTGAATTATTTGTCTGTAATTCCTCACTTTTTCTCTTCTTGAATTTTTAAATATTGTTATGAATGAGGAGCAAATCTGCTGAACAGAAGGGTCCAGAATCGCCAATGCCTGCCCCCCCCCCTTGAGAATCGCAAGATCGCTATTATCTCGGGTCTGAGATGCAGGAAATGAGAGAGTTACACAGCACGTCAGGAAATGAGAGAGAGAGAGAGAGATGCAGGATCACAGCAAAGGCAGTTGTTATAGACAACGCAGAATACACAACAAGGTGGAATGTCTCCTAACAGAAGCGGAACGGAACCACTGATTACTGCTATTGTCTCTTGGAGAAGGAATTGTGTATTGAGTACTGTACTATTCATTGAAGCCCCTCAGGGGATGACCAGAGTGGGCTGGTTGAGGGATTGCATCATCCCAACATGATTGCCATCTGAGACCCCGTGAGTGAGGATAAAAGGGGGGGGTCTGGGGAACACCCCTCAGACACACCAGGAGAAACGCTAGAAATCCAGTGACAGCGTTTTATAGCGAAGGCTGGTGAGAGCTCGTGTGTGTCCTCCCTTGCCTGGGTGGCGGGCTCATCATGGAAGAACGGTTTAGCTAAAGGAGAGGTCATACTTGAACGGCCACAACAACGAGACACTGACGGATCGAACACATAAAGGAAGGTTGGCAAAAACAATAGTGGTAACAGTTCCCATTCTTCTATCTCTATCTCTCCAACAATTATAACACAGCAACAAACAAACAAACAAACAACGGCAGCCTGTGTGAACTGACACGAACTTTATATTTCCATCGGACAATTCATTATCCTCTAGACAACGATAAAGCTCATTTCTTATTGACTATTATTATACCCGCACTTTTAGGTTTAGTATTGACGACGTATATTATCTGTATATTTGCATTGATATTATTTTTGTGTATTTTTACTAATAAATACTGTTAAAAATAGTATCACCAGACTCCAACGGACACCTCTATCTTTGCTGGTAAGTAACCCAGTTACGGGGTTCGTAACAATATAAATTTGTGAAGTTCCATTGTGACTGTAAGGAACTGCTTCAGGGTCTGAAGAATTCTTCAATTTGATTGCTAATGCATCCACTAATTCCAAGGTCATTTCTATCTGATTATCATGATCCGAGGATTTATTAGCATTTAACTTCATTACTTTACTTAGCACTGTTTCTTTACTGTTACTGGTTTTCTTCAGTTCCACCTCCCTAGAACCTTGGTTTGCAAACATCCACAGAGGTTATTTGTGGTTCTGTCTTCACAAAGGAGGACAAGTGTATATTGTTCTGTCACTTCTGTGTTCCTATTTTTCCTCCCATTTCTGGCTGGAGGAGACTACATTTGTTTTCAATAACATTCTACCTTCACACATTCATAAAAACTTTCAGTTATATTTTTTAAATGTCCCTTGCAACTTTACTTTTGTATTTCATCTTTCCTGATTGTCCTTCTATGCTGAATTCTAAATTGTTTACAATTCTTAGATTTGCAGCTTTCACTGACAATTTTATACATCCCCTTGTATCAAATATTATCACAGCTTCCTTTATGACTTATTTTTGTGCCAGAGACCACTAAATATTTTTTATAACTGCGATTTTTTATAACTGCAAATGCGATTCCTGCATTACCTGCCATTTTCTACTCCACCTGGTAGTCAGCCGCACACTTCCTAAATATGCAGTCCATGCTGTAATATGCTTCACACATTACTGCTAAAAACTGTACAAGTTGATACAACAGCCTCCATTTGAACAGTCCTACTTTAAAATGACAGAGGGAAATGTAGTACTTCCTCTTTTATTATGATGGACTTTCTCCTACAGGGTTTATGAAATGAAAAAGAATTGATTCTTTGAAAATAAAACTGCAGGAAATCAGCCAACACAATATGAATAATTCAAAACTAGTCAGCGACTTTTGGTACTATCAACTAATCCATTTTAAAATTTCAAAAGAATTAAACTATGTTTGAGAAAGCAAGTGAAACAAAAATCCAGCATATCTACCCTTAACACTACTCATCGTTGGCTTGATAAATTCCTTTCATGGCATTTCTTATACTGCTGTAAATACATCCAATATATACTGGCCTCAGTATTTTAAAAATACTTCAATTTTATTCCACACTTTTAAATCTTTAATTCTGTTGTTGGAAATGCTACTTAGTATCAATTTACATAATTATATATCCGCATTAGCACATTCTCATTATGGCTATTTCAATCTTCTGAGAATTTCTTCAAGACTTTTTAAAAGTGGCAGGTCCTAAAACCTACTCTGAATCTTCCTAATCCACATTAGTAAGTGAGGCTATCAAAGGAGTTTTTATAATGTTAAAACTGAAGTCTAAAACAACAGAATAACCTACATTAAATAGCATATGATTGTGAATTTCCTTACATCTTCTGTGTATTAAAAACTATTGATGCAAATAAAGTGTTTAAATATCAACGTTAGTTACAAATGTTTGACTGTTTTAATGAGCATCAATTATTAACTTTGTTAAAAGCTACAGATGTTCAAGGAAGATAGGAGAAATGGTATGACATAGGATGTCTGTTCCTTCCCTGAACTAGGCATCCTATGTGAAATATTTGTCATACATAAAAATAACTAAATATATGATAAATCTAATCCTAATTTTAACCAAAGGTCAATGATCTATATTGTACCTTTCTTCAGAAATTTCTATACAAAGATTTGTAAATATAATAAACAAGTTATTCTTCAAAACATTTTTGTATACAATTTAGGAAGATCAAAACTTTTTCCAAAGGCATTGAACAAGATGATTTATATTGCAATCAGAATAAATCTTTGAATCCTTACCATTTGCTTCCTTATAAAACATTATCTTAAGGTATTTTGTTCAAAGGTATGCAACCAAAACCGGTCCTAACAAATTCTAATCCTCCAGTCTTCAAAATATATATTCTGAAATATTAATTATAATTTTAGACTAAACATACAAAAAATGTCCTACTGCACACTATACTTGACACACAAAACAGGATTTACCTTAAATTAGATATGAAAGGAGGTTAATGTAATCATAATTCCAAATAAAATTGTATCAGAAAGCACCGCTGACTTTGTAAATAACTTTTAGGAGAATTTCCAAGCCAAATTTTCCACAGATCAATACAATCCAAGAGTTCAACTTGAAACGGTCCATACAATTGTCAATATTGTTAGAAAATATCCAATAAATTAATTTGTAAATTTGCTAGGACTAGCAATTTTCTTTCTAATATGTAGTAGTTTTTTGCCACGCAACAGGGAACCAGCGCAAATCAAGTACATAAAACTGTAAAAACTTAAATAATCAATGTTCAGGTCTGATCTGGATAAGCTTAACCATATTTACCAAAACAGCAGTGACAAAAAAAGTTTTAGATTCATTTTCATTCTGGAGCAAAGAACAAAGTTAGAAATGAAAAACAACCATGGGTTAATGGATGTGTGGAACATATACTCAAAACAACAGTGTCATCAAAAATCTTTTGACCACAATATAATTAAATATGCATAGGAAGCAATGAGTGTGGTTTCTGATTCCAGATGTGTCTTTCTTCCCATCTGAATTGCTGAAGTACTTAACACTTCATTGCAATACCAAAGGCAGGACTTGCAAACTAATGGCACAAAAATACTTGATGATATAATTAGAATGCAGCAAAGAATTTTGATATAAGCTGATAATAAAGTTTAGCTCAACTATAGCGAATACATTGGAACTGAAAGCTCTAAAAATAGCTTTATCTATGAGTAATTTTTTTAATAAAGACAAACATAATTGAAACTGCACCTTAATATACAAGCTTAATGTATAAGGATTATAACCGCAAAACAAGCAGAAATTTCACAGGCAGGAAGATTAAACCATAAAGACAATGTGTGACCTACTTAACCTAGATATTTAAGTTACTATAGTGCTAAGACTTTTTAAAAATCTAAAACAGTTTTTAAAAAAATCTTTGTTTGGGATGTGGCATTTTTGCCTGTCCCTGAGAAGGTGATAGCCAGCCCATTTCTGAAACTGCTGCAGAAATATGAGAAGGCACTCCTACTAAAACTCAGGATCTAGACCCAAAGGCAATAAAGAATGTTACTACTTAAAGTGGAAAACTTCAGAGTCTTTCCAAGACAAAATCATTGGATGTGTTGGGGTTGTGATACTATACAGAAGCTGCCAGTGCCCAACAGTTTCATTTGATTGTTGAGCAACAAACAACTCCAGATCAAATATCATCTGTTGAAGGAAAGAAATTTTCAGATCAAGGTTTCAACCCAAAACAATGACAATTTATTTCCTCCCTAAAGATGCTACTCAACCTCTTGGGTTCAGACTGTTTATTTCTCCAGCTTCCAGCAACTGCACTTGCTTGTGTCTTTATTACGTTGTGGCATGGTTTTCCAATTTTCTGTATTTACATAAAAGGGTCGAGTACAAGAGCAATGTTAAAATTTATGACCCTTTTATAAGCATCATCCCAAAAGGAGTCTTTAGAATGTTCTTCCACAGAAGGCTGAGGGTAACCATTTAAGTATTTTTTAAGATTACTGACTTGATTTTTGAGCTCTGAAGAAATATGGGGATAGCTTGATCTGTAAAAATATGACGAGTTGTGGAACAGGCTTGAGAAGTCATCTAGTTGACCTGAATTTCTACTTCTACGACAGGATTACAAAATGAAGATTTAATACACAGAACAAAATACAAGAGAGAGAGAAAGGCATCACGAACTTTGAATAATAAGGATCCATAGCAGGTATAATATTCTAGACAAAGTACACTGCAGATGCTGCTGTCAAATCAAGACGTACAAACAAGCTGGATGAACTCAGCAGTTTGGGCAGCATCTGTTGAAATGAGCAGTCAACGTTTTGGGCCAAGACCCTTTGTCAGGACTGAAGGAGGGGACAGGGGCCCTATAAAGAAAGTGGGGGGGGGGGGGGGAGAGGAAGCAGGGAGGGGATAGGCCGGAGAGGTGAAGAAGGAATGAAAGAGGAAAGCACTATGGGTAGTAGAAGGCGGGATCATGAGAGAGTCATGAGAGAGGTGATAGGCAGCTAAAAGAGGAGGCAGAGTGAAAGCGGGATGGGGGAAGGGAGAGGGAGGGAATTACCAGAAGTAGGAGAATTCGATGTTCGTACCAAGGGGCTGGAGGCTACCCAGACGGTATATGAGGTGTTGCTTCTCCGACCTGAGTTTGGCCTCATCATGGCAATAGAGGAGACCATGTATGGACATATCCAAATGGGAATGTGAAGCAGAGTTGAAGTGAGTGGCAACCAGGAGATCTTGTCTGTTGTGGCGGACGGAGTGGAGGTGCTTGACCAAGCGGTCCCCCAATCTGCGTCAGGTCTCGCCGATGTAGAGGAGGGTGCACTGGGAGCACCAGATGCAACAGATTACACCAACAGACTCAGAAGTGAAGTGTTGCCTCACCTGGAAGGACTGTTTTGGGCCCTGAATGGTGGTAAGAGAGGAAGTGTAGGAACAGGTGTAGCACTTATGCTTGCAGGGATAAGTACCAGGTGGGAGATCTGTGGGGAGGGACATGTGGACCAGGCAGTCAGGGAGGGAACGATCCCTGCGAAAAGCAGAAAGGGGTAGAGAGGGAAAGATGTGCTTAGTGGTGGGGTCCTGTTGAAGGTGGCAGAAGTTGCGGAGGATAATATGCTGGATCCGGAGGCTGGTGGGGTGGTAGGTGAGGACAAGGGGAACATGGTCCCTGTTTTGGTGATGGGAGGATGGGGTGAGGGCTGAAGTGTGGGAAATGGAGGAGATGCGGGTGAGGGCGTCATTGATTACGGCAAAAGGGAAACCACGATTCTTAAAGAAAGCGGAACGGAAAGCCTCATCCTCGGAGCAGATGTGGTGGAGATGGAGGAACTGGGAATAGGGAATAGCATTTTTACATTTGGCAGGGTGGGAAGGGGAATAATCAAGGTAGTTATGGGAGTCAGTGGGTTTATAGAAGATGTCAGTGGACAGTCTGTCTCCAGAGATGGATACCAAGAGATCGAGAAAGGGGAGAGAAGTGTCTGAGATGGACCAAGTGAATTTGAAGGCTGGGTGAAAGTTAGAGGCAAATTCTATGAAATTGACGAGCTCAGCATGGGTGCAGGAAGCAGCACCAATGTAGTTGTCAATGTCGTGAGGGAAAATTTGGGGAGCAGTACCACATAACCCAGGATGAGGCAGGCACAGCTGGGGGCCATGCGAGCGCCCATAGCTACACCCTTGATCTGAAGTAAGTGGGAAGAGCCGAAAGAGAAGTTATTAAGTGTGAGTACAAGTTCTGCCAACGGAAGGAGAGTGGTGGTGTTGGGGAACTGGTGAGGTCTATTGTCAAGGAAGTAGTGGAGGGCTTTGAGGCCTTCTTGATGGGGAACTGAAGTGTATAAGGATTGGACATCCATAGTGAAAATGAAGTGGTTGGGACTGGGGATCTGGAAGTTATTGAAGAGGTCGAGGGCATGGAATGTATCCTGGATCTAGGTAGGGATGGACTGAACTATGGGTGACAAAATGGAGTCCAGGTAGGCAGATACCAGTTCGGTGGGGCAAGAGCAGTCCGAAACTATAGGCCTACCAGGACAGTCAGGCTTGTGGATCTTGGGGAGGAGGTAAAACTGAATAGTGTGGGGTGTTGGAATTATGAGTTTTTTAGTTGATGATAGAAGGTCTCCAGAGTTGATAAGGGCAGTAATGGTACGGGAGACAATGGTTTGATGTTTTTTGGTGGGGTCCTGTTCCCAAGGGTAAGTAAGGGGGGTGTCAGAGAGCTGTCGTTTGGCCTCAGTGAGGTAGAGGTCCGTCTGCCAGACTACTATGGCACCACCTTTGTCTGCAGGTTTGATGGTGAGGTTAGGATTAGTGTGGAGAGAGTGGAGGGCAGTGCGTTCAGAGGGAGTGAGGTTGGAACAGGAGAGAGAAGTGGTGAAGTTGAGACAGTTGATGTCTTGGCGACAGTTGGAGATGAAAAGATTGAGTGCAGTTAGAAGGCCTGGTGGGGGTGTCCAGGAGGAGGAGGAGGAGGGTTGAAGACAGGAGAAGGGGCCATCAATAGGGGGAGGGGAATCCTTGTTAAAGTAGTAGGCTCGGAGACGTAGGCGACAGAAGAAGAGTTCAGCGTCATGCCGGGCACGGAACTCACTGAGGTGTGGACAGAGGGGGACAAAAGTGAGGCCCTTGCTGAGCACAGAACGCTCTGCCTCAGAGAGGGGAAGGTCAGAGGGGATGGTGAAGACATGAGAAAGGTTGGGGTTGGGGCTGGGGTCAGAGGAGAGTAAAGAGGAGTAGAGGGTTGGGATGTTCAGGGAGAGCGGGCTGAGGGGAAGATGAGGGATCAGAGGAATGGAGGGGAGATGAGGGGTGGAGGGAAGGTTGGGTGTCGTGGGGAGGATAGGGGGTAGTGGAGGAATAAAAGGAGCAGTAGGACCGGTCCCAGTCTGGATAGGGTCAGGATCTCGGTCCATGCTGGATCTAGAGAGCTGGGGGTGTTGGAGCCCTGCAGGCCCTGCAGGGCGCCAGAACTGAGGTCCAAATCAGAAGCAAGTGAGTCCATGGTGCGCTGGGGGCTGATGCCCATGTCCGGGAGGCTGTGCTTCCAGTCGAGGTTAGAGTCAGGGGCGGATGAGAAGTTGAAGTCCGAGGGATCGGGGTCTGGGCTGCAGGCAGGTGAGCTTGTCATCCTTCTTGGAAGCGAGGAAGCAGAAGAAATGGTGGTTGGAGGCATGAATCCAGCAGAGAATGAAGTGCAGCAGAGGTCCATGGCAGACAGTTCAGAGCGAAGCCCGCAGTGGGGGGGAGGGGGGAGGGGAGAGGGGGAGAGAAGGTCCGTAAGTATCTCCACATGGCGGTGAGCGTGGCTTGGAGAATCCGGTGCGAGCAGCAGAGGGAGCAACGATCAATAAAACAGCGGTACCAGGGATTCTCGCTGGACCCTAACTGGGAGGCCTGGAACTGGAGCTGGAATCCTTGCGGTACGAGATGGCAGCGGAAACACGATCCCAAAAACGAAATATGGCTGTGGTACCGTGTCTGGGTCAGGACATGATCAAAGAGTTGAAGAGAGGCGGAGATCAGAGGCTGAACAGTGAGAAATGGTCTCACTGAACTCCCGTCGAAGAGAAGATTTAAACTTCTTCAGGGTAGGCATACCTCGAAGAGACTTCGCAGCGGAGTAACGAATAGTAAACACAAAGTACACTGCAGATGCTGTGGTCAGATCAATATTCTTCCCAATTAAATCAAAATCATGTTAATGAAAGGCTGCATGCCTTTCCAGGTACAATGAAGACATTTAATTAATCTCACTATCAAACCAGGTGGCTGCACTGTAATGAAACCATAACTAATTAAACATAATTTGTGCATGATTATCCTTCACTCACTGCATTTTGATTGTAATTTCTGCCTCTCCATTCTTTAAACAGATCAACTCACTTCTTAGTAAAATGACTTTGTTTGACTTATGTTAAACTGCTGTGCTCTAGTCCACCTTCACTGAATTAGCTGAAAATCTTGCCAGATTCAAAATCACTGCTCATGGTCTCTGTACTTAACTGGTCTAAATTCACATTCTTATCTCATTCTATTGCAGTTATGAAGTTTGTGACACGAGTCATAACACACTCCACATTACTTAACTTCAGATCACCCTACAAAAAAAACTGAATTGTTAGTGAACACAAGAAAATCTGCAGATGCTGGAAATCTAAAGCAATACACACAAATACTAGAGGAACTCAACAGGCAACATCTGTAGAAAACAAGAGTACGCAGTCGACATTCTGGGCTGAAACCCTTCTTCAGGACTGACAGGGAAAGGCGGGGAGATGCCTGAATTAAACGGTGGGGAGAGGGATAAGAGGCCAGTTGGAAGATGACAGATGGAGTAGGTGGACGGGAAAGGTCAAGGGCTGGAGAAGAAAGAACCTGATAGGAGAGGAGAGTGGACAATTGGATAAAGGAAAGGAGGAGGGGAGCCAGGGGAAGTAATAGGCAGGCGAGAAGAAGTAAAAGGTCAGAGTGGGGAATGGGTAAACTTGGTTCACCAGAAGGAGAAACCTGTATCATCAAAATCATATCATCAGGTTAGAGGCTACCCAGACAGAATACAAGGTGTTGCTCTTTCACCGAGGCACACAAGGAGCCCGTGGTTCAACACATTGGAATGGGATGGGATTGGGAATCAGAATAAAATGTTTATCCACTGGGAAGACCCACTTGTGGAGGATGGTGCAGAGATGCTCAACAAAGCAGTCCCCCCATTTATGATGGGTCTCAGCACTGCTGCATCGGGAGTGCTGGACGCAACAGACAACCCTAACAGATTCACAAGTCAAGTGCTGCTTTACCTGGAAAGACTGTTTGGGTCCCAGAATGGAGGTGAGGAAAGAGGTGTAGGGGCACATGGAACATTATGGCCACTTGTAAGGGTAAGTGCCTGATGAGAGATTAGTGGGGAGGGACAAATGGAGAAGGGGAGCAATCCCTGTGGAAAGTGGAGGCTGGGGAGTAAAGATATGTTTAGTGGCAGAGTCTCTTTGGTGGCAGCTGAAGTTGTGAAGTTGAATGCAGAAGCTGATGGGGTGTTGGGCAAGGACACGAGGGACTCTATCACTATTATGGCAGCAGGAAGATGGGGTGAGTGCAGACGTACTGGAAATGAAGGAGATATGGGTGAGGGCAGCATCAATGCTGGAGGAAGGGGACCCTCGTTCTTTATACAAGGACATCTCTGATGTTCTTATATAGAAAGCCACATTCTAGGAACAGATGTGGTGGAGGCTAAGAAACCGAGAAAAGGGAATAGTTATGAAATTTACATGATAGGAGTTATTACAAACTCCACATTACTTAATTTCAGATCACCTTACAAAAAAAAAGCACTGAATTGTTAACAAACAAGAGAAAATCTGTGGATGCTGGAAATCCAAGCAATATACACAAAATGCTGGAGGAACTCAGCAGGCTGGGCAATAACTACAGAAAAAATTGCAGTTAATGTTTGGGCTGAGACCCTTCATCAGGACTAGAGGGGGGGAAAAAAAGCTGAGGAGTAGGTTTAAAAGGGGGTGGGAGGAGGAGGTTGGAAGAATGAAGTAAAGAGCTGGGAAGTTGATTGGTGAAAGAAATACAAGGCTGGAGTCTGATAGAAGAGGACAGAAGGCCATGGGAAAAAGGAAAGGAGGGAAGGAGCACTAAGAGGGAGAGGATGAGCAGGCAAGGAGATAAGTTGAGAGAGGGAAAGGGGGATGGGGAATGGTGGGGGGGTGGAGGTATTACTGGATGTTTGAGAAAT
This sequence comes from Hypanus sabinus, assembly GCF_030144855.1. Lineage (NCBI taxonomy): Eukaryota > Metazoa > Chordata > Chondrichthyes > Myliobatiformes > Dasyatidae > Hypanus > Hypanus sabinus. Next base: position 103,000,307 of record NC_082710.1, on the reverse strand, counting down.
CTATGGTCATGCCATCAGGTTGGAGGCTACCCAGACAGAATACAAGGTTTTTTTCCTCCAATCGGAGTGTGGCCTCATCATGACAGTGCAGGAGGCCATGGATGGACATATCGAAATGGGAAGTACAATTAAAATGGGTGGCCACTTGGAGATTCTGCTTTTTCTGGCAGACGGAGCATAGGTACTGTGTCGTGGTCTCCCAATCTATGTTGGGTCTCACTGATATACAGGCAACCACACCAGGAGTACCAGACACAGGATACGACACCAAAAGACTCACAAGTGAAGTGCCGCCTCACTGATTGGGGCTCTGAATGATAGTGAGGGAGGTGGTGTGGGGGCAGGTGTAGCACTTGTTCAGCTTGCAAGGATAAATATCAGGAAGGAGATCAGTTGGGAGGGACAAGTGGACAAGGGTGTCATGTAGGGAGTGATCCCTGAGGAAAGCAGAAAGTGGGGGGTGGTGGAAGGGGAAGATGTGCCCGGTGGTGGGATCCCATTGGAGATATGCCAATTGGAGATAGCAGAAGCTTTGGTAAAATTATGTGCTGGACACAGAGGCTGGTGGGGTGATAGGTGAGGACAAGAGGAACCTTGGCAGGGTGGCAGGTGGGTGGGGTGAGAGCAGAAGTGCATGAAATGGAACAAGTGCAGTGGACGGTAGTGTTGACAGTGGAGGAAAGGAAGTCACTTTATTTGGAGGAGGAGAACATCTCCTTTGTTCTGGAATGAAAAGCTTCATCCTGAGAGCAGATGAAGCAGGGACGAAGGAATTGGGAGATGGGGATGGTATTTTTACAAGTAACAGGGTGGGAGGAGGTATAGTCCAGGTAGCCATTAGAGTCCATGGGTTTATAACAGACTTCAGGAGATGAGCTGTCTCCAGAGATAGACAGAGAGATCAAGAAAGGGGAGGGAGGTGTAGGAAATGGACCAGGTAAATTTGAGGGCAGGGTGGAAGTTGGAGGCAAAGCTGACAAAGTTCACAAGTACTGCATGGGTGCGGGAAGCAAAACCAATGCAGTCGTCAATGTAGTGTAGCAGAAGTGCAGGAAGGTCACCAGTGTACGCTTGGAATATAGACTGTTCCACGCAGCCGACAAACAGGCAGGCAAAGCTGGGGACCCACGTGAGTGCCCCACAGCTGCACCTTTTGTCTGAAGGAAGTGGGAGGACCCAAAGAAGAAATTATTTAGAGTGAGGACAAATTTCACTAAGTGGAAGAGGGTGGCGGTGGAGGGGGAACTGGCTGGGTTTGGTGTCCACAAAGAAACGGAGAGCTTTGAGGCCTTCTGTTAATGTTGCAAGTTGTGTTTTCTTGGATAACCCCATGAAAATGTAAAAAAGTTTGTTGGAGGCCATTTAGAGAAGAGTCAAAGTAATTGTATCTCTCAGTAGAACTTTCTAAATGAGCTAGCAGCATGTTTTTCATTAGTATTCTTCCCTTTTTGGTCATTATTTGAGAACTTCATGTCTGACATGTTCAGAAACTAGCAAATAATACTGACTATCAAAAATGATATCTAGAAGCTAACAGTTAAAAGTAAATTACTTCTCATATCTGTGCAATGCAAGCTCACATACTGTATAATTGAGTACGTGAATCCAAAGGAATTAAACCAGATTCCACAGCAGTCAGCCTTGCAAACACCACTTGAACTACTGTGCAGAGTAGTCTATATTTGTCTTAGCACAAATATCCATATGACAGACTAATTAGAAGAGTAAAAGGCCGAGTGATCTAAATCTAGATCACAAATTAGCTCAGAGGAAGGAAAGTAAAGATAAAGCTGGATAGGAATTTTCATGACATGGAGGCTATAAGCAATTGAGTTCCTTCAGCCCAAGTGTCAATAGCACAGTAATATGAGCAGCACTATGGAGTAATCATTAGCGTAATGCTTTACAGTGCTAGTAATCAGGGTTCAGTTCTCACCACTATCTACAGGAAGTTTATACATTCTCCTCATGACAGAGTGGATTTCTTTCATGTGTTCTGATTTCCTCCCACATTCCAAAGGGTTAGGGTTAGTAAGTCATGGTGAGACGTGTGGGCTATGCTCAGCACATACTTGGATGTATTGGTCGCTGACACAATTCTCTAAATGTTTCAATATACATGTGACAAATAAAGATGATCTTGTAATCTTATCTTATAATACCATAGGGTTGTACAAATGTAACAACCACAATTAAGTTCTATCAATGATACCTAAAGTGGCATTATATTTAAAAACAAGGAAGCTATAGGAGATACAAGAGGTGGCAAATGATTGAGAAAGATTCAGGTGTACAATGAAATGGCAAATATAATTCGACCCAGAAAGGTTTCCAAGGGAAAGGTAAGGAAATATATAATACGCAAGATGCCAAACAAGATCCCTCTGTTGCTCCATACTGGAATGCATGCTCATAAATCCCTGAAGACAGCGGGAGAAAGTAAATGTGGTTGAAGTTGAAGTGGCAAACAGGATACTCATCCTTACTGTCAAGAAAGAATTAAGAGCTGACTGTTCATGATGAAGTGTGCAAAACACTTATCAGAAATCAGCCACAGTACGGCATTTGGAACTTACCATGCCACAGGAAGTAAATGAACAACAGAAAGCACAGTAGATATTTACTAGGATGTTATCTGTTATTTTACATTTTAGTTATAAGTATGGGTAAGCTCGGGGTTGTTTACAATAACAGAAAGAAAAAGAAAAATTTAATTCAAGTATATAAAACTTTGAGAAGTTTATATAGGAACTATTCAATCCTCTTTAACAATGATGTCAAAAAGTAAGGGGGGGCACAGATTTAAAATAACCAAAAATAAAACCATAAGATATAGGAACAGAATTACGTCATTCGGCCCATTGAGTCTGCTCTGCTATTTTAATATGGCTGATTCATTCGCTCTCTTAGCCCCAAATGAAGCAGTGGAGGCTACCACAGTAAATATACTTAAGACAAGGTTGGATAGATTTTTGCATAGTAGGGGAATTAAGGGTTCTGAAAAAAAGGCAGGTAGGTGGAGAAGAGTCCATGTCCAGATTAGCCATGATCTTATTGAATGGCAGAACAGGCTCGACGGGCCAGATGGCCGACTCCTATTTCTTATGTTACGTTCTTATCTCCTGCCTTCTCCTCATATCCCTTCATGCCCTGACTACCCACGAATCTATCAACCTCTGCCTTAAATACACCCAATGACTTGGCCACCTGTGGCAATGAATTCCACAGATCTTTTAAAGTTCCATGAATGAACATTTGAAGTATGGTAACCAACAGAGCAATACACTGAAAGCAGGAATAAAGGAAATCTGTCACATGTTTAAGGGGCAGAACAGTCTTCTAGGATGTGAATTTGTATGGCCATATGAATAGTTAACAAAATGAGGAGCATTATCAATTTGTTTAACTGAATCTTACTTTTTTTTAAACTTAAAAATGCTAGAAGCCCTTGCGTGAGCAAGCAGCAATTATCACATATAAGAGCTACTGCAGGACAATGACCTTTGAACAGAACTACGCAACATGTGGTAGATAAGAATTGTTTACTCCAGCAAGAAGCTTAAGTAAATGAAAAACCAGGATTGGGGATGGGAGGGTGGAAGGAGGTTAGGAAGAGCAAAGGGCATAGTTAAAAAAAGGTGCTAATGGGACTAGTATTGAAACAAAAAGATGAGTCCAGAGATTATACTGCTGCAGCTAAATTGAAGGAAATATGGATAATGCATCCATGTAGAATAATGATGAATTGCAATATGTGAGTAGACCATTCAACTACGCTTCAAAAAAGATTTCCACTCCAAGCACCAGTCTACAAATCCTTCAGAGTCAGAATCAGGCCTATTATTACTGACATATGAAACTTGTTTTGTGGTGCCAGTATAATGCAAGCCTTAAAATTTGCTATATAATTACTACAGGTTACAAAAAAAAATACTGCAATACACAAAATGTGTTATAAAGTGTTTGTAGGTTTATGGACCATTCAGAAATTTGATGGGAGTAAGAGGAAGTGGTTCCTAAAATATTAAGTATGCCTTCAAGCTCCTGTACCCACTTCTCCAATGGTATTAATGGGGAGAAGGCATGTCCCAGAATGCAAGGGCCTTTAATGATGGAAGTCACATTCCTGAGGCACTGCATTCTGAAGATATTCTTGATGGCAGGGAGTGCTGAGCCCCTGACAGAGCTGGATGAGTTTACAACTCTCTGAAGCCTCTTCAATCCTCAATTTCTCTACACAAGTTGTTTGCCATTGCCTTCCTCTGGGCAACAAGTACACAACAAGTAACCTCAGCTATTATAATTATTCAAATTGTCTGCCAGGCATCAGTAGTCACATAACCAGGACTCGTGATATGCACCAGCTGCTCATACGATCAATTCCCATGGCTTAACTTGATCCTGATTTTTTTTTGGGGGGTGGGGAGTGTTTGTGCAGGGACTAAGCAGATGCTACACCTCGCCCAAGGGTAACATGCAGGCTAGCAGACAGAAGGTGTGCCTTACACCTTTTTTGGTAGAGACGGATCTTCGACATGCCACCCATCATGAGAGTGTAGCCATAAATTGATGCAAGTCAGTCAGTTTCACCTCAATGTTGGATTAAGTTTTACAAACTACCAAAAGCAGAATCAGTAGACATTTGGACAAATTGAGACTTACTAATAGATTTGCTAAACCAAATCATCACTAACTTGGGAGTATCTTTTGATGAACTAAGAAAGAGATTTGATGAGGGAAATGCAGTTGATGTGCTACATAAGAACTTCCAAAAAGATTTTTGACAAAAGGGTCATAAAATGGGCTTGTTGTCAAGATGGAAGTGTATGGAATAAAGCAACTGCCAGCATGAAAAGAAAACTGACTAAGTTACAAGTAGTAGTGAACAATGGATTTTCAGAATGGAGAGAAGTGTAGCATAGTGATTAGCATGACACTATTACAGCTCAGGGTGTTGGGGGTTCAATACTAGTGCTGTCTAAAAGGAGTTTGTACATTCCCCACATGAACATCCTCATGGTGCTCTGGTTTCCTCCCAGAGTCCAAAGACACATCAGTTAGTAGGCAAATTGGTCATTGTAATTGTCCTGTGATTAGTCTAGGGTTAAATTGGTGAGCTGCTGGGTGGCAAGGCTTGTTAGTTCAGAAGAGCCTGTTTCGTGCTGTATCTCTAAATAACCAGCACAATTATCCAGGAGTCAGTTCTTAAGAATACTTATTTTAAATATATACTAATAATTTGTAAACGTGTAGAAGGCTAAATTTTTCAGACCACACAATTTTTGAGCACAGATCACAGAGAATTTGAACCTGAAGTGAATCATAAGGAAGATGGAAATTGACTTCAAGGAGAAAAACACATGCTGCTGAGAAGGACTGAATTTCTAGCTGCTTGAATTTCGTTCAGTCAATAGTTATAACTTGGCAAGGAGAGTAACAGATAATACAAGATTTTGTACTATTCTAAAAAGGATTCAAGAAGAGGGATCAGAAGGTGAATGTGCAAGGTTCATGAAAGTGACAGGGAAGATCAAAGTAATTAAAGAAAAAAGCAAAAGAATTCTGGCCTTTGCAAAAAAAGGGTGTAGAGTGCAAGAGCAAGGAAATTATGAACAATAATAATCATTCAGTCACAACAGCAGCACCGTTTCCAGCTCTGGTACCACTCTAAAGGAAAAGATGGAAACATATTAGCGAGGATGTAGAAGGGATTCCCAGAGTAATTCCAGATATGAGGACTTGAAATCTATAGAGAGACTGGAGAAACAATGGAGCATACTGCAACAAACGAGGTTGTATGGGACTTAAAAAAAATCACAGAATAGATGGCAAACGGTCCTATTGATTGAGAGTTAAGAACGACAGGAGCAAAAATCATAAATTTTAACACGGCAGTTGGCAAGGGTCCAAAACGAACTGGTAGGAGCAAAAGTGAAAGCAGATTTACTTGAAAAGTTCAAAAGGAACTGGATTCAAAGTACATTTATTATCCAAGAATGTATAAATTACACACCTTGAGATTCAGTTGATTATAGGCAGCCACAGATTATTGAAATAATTATATAAATAGAAAAGATCTGTTGGGATTTTGCAGAAAACTGTATGGGGGAGGGCAATAGCACAAGTGGAATTAGATTGTGTTAGGACATTATAGGTCAAAAGGTCTCCTTCCACTGAGTAGCCATTCTGTTATTCTTAAGTCTACAATGATAGAGAAAAGATGCCCATCAAACTTGTATATAAAGAAATCATTACAACGTACAGACAGAATTATATAGACTGAAGTTTTCTTAACCTTACATTTTAATTATATGAAGAATTTAGAAATGGCAACTTGTTTACCTCATCAAACCAGTCCCAGATTCAAAGAGATCATGGCTAACTAGTGATCTAACTTCACATTCAAGGAGTATGGTGATTAAAACCTGCAAGGAATGCAAGCTAATTTTTGAAAATTAACATTTATTCAATTCTATCTTATTCTGTCCAACTTCAAATGAGCAAGAAATAACACATTTGTGTAATACCTTTCACAACCTTGAACTCCCCAAATCATTTTTGAGCAGCAGTCAATTCTATAGTGCAACAATAAAAAACCACAGCAACCAATCCCTCTACACTGAACTGAGCTAAAAGGCCATGCTCAGTGTGGGAAACTGAATTGGCTGATATCAGTATTTGGCAAACTACAGCTGACAACTTTTTATTGAATTTGAATTGAAAGGAATGTCTTTTAAAAATCAATCTGTTGGCTTGTGTTTTTTTTTGGAGCTATTACTACAATGGATAAGAAACATTAAAAAAAAACCTCTAAATGAGCTATAACTCATTTGAGAAAGTCCTTACCAAAATTCTGAGGTGATAAATACTTATGGCAAGGTATCATGAAGCAGTTATTGTTTATAGATCTAGTTAACATTTTATTTAAAATGCAAATAGCAAGTACCAATGGGAAAACAATCTTGCAAGACTTATAAATCTATTTGCAATCCATGAACACTACCTCACCTGTTCTTCTTTTGCACTATTTACTTTATTTCTTAATAAAACTTAGTAATGTGCAGTGACATGCAAACGTTTGGGCACCCCTGGTCAAAAGTTCTGTTACTGTGAATAGCTAAGTGAGTAAAAGGTGACCTAATTTCCAAAAGGCATTAAGTTAAAGATGACGCATTTCTTTAATATTTTAAGCAAGATTACTTTTTTTTTTATTTCCATCATTTACAGTTTCAAAATAACGAAAAAAAAAGGAAAAAGGCCCAAAACAAAAGTTTGGGTACTCTACTCGGTCAGTACTTAGTAACACCCACTTTGGCAAGTATCACAGCTTGAAAACGCTTTCTATAGCCAGCTAAGAGTCTTTCAATTCTTGTTTGGGGGATTTTCGCCCATTCTTCCTTACAAAATGCTTCTAGTTCTGTGAGATTCTTGGACCGTCTTGCATGCACTGCTCTTTTGAGGTCTATCCACAGACTTTCAAAGATGTTTAGGTCGGGGGACTGTGAGGGCCATAGCAAAACCTTCAGCTTGCACCTCTTGAGGTAGTCCATTGTGGATTTTGAGGTGTGTTTAGGATTATTATCCTGCTGTAGAAGCCATCCTCTTTTCATCATCAGCCTTTTTTTTTAAACAGATGGTGTGATGTTTGCTTCCAGAATTTGCTGGTACTTAAATGAATTCATTCTTCCCTCTACCAGTGAAATGTTCCCCATGCCACTGGCTACAACACAAGCCCAAAGCATGTTCGATCCACCCTTGTGCTCAACAGTTGCAGAGGTGGTCTTTTCATGAAATTCTGCACCCTTTTTTCTCCAAACATACCTTTGCTCATTGCAGCCAAGAAGTTCTATTTTAACTTCATCAGTCCACAGGACTTGATGCCAAAATGCATCAGGCTTGTTTAGATGTTCCTTTGCAAACTTCTGATGCTGAATTTTGTGGTGAGAATGCAGTAAAGGTTTACTTCTGATGACTCTTCCATGAAGGTTACATCTGTACAGGTGGTGCTGCACAGTAGAGCTGTGCACCACCACTCCAGAGTATGTTAAATCTTCCTGAAGGTCTTTTGCAGTCAAACAGGGGTTTTGATTTGCCTTTCTAGCAATCCTACGAGCAGTTCTCTCAGAAAGTTTTCTTGGTCTTCCAGACTTCAACTTGACCTCCACCATTCCTGTTAACTGTCATTTCTTAATCGCATTACAAACTGAAAACGCTTTGCTATCTTCTTACAGCCTTCTCCTGCTTTGTGGGCATCATTTATTTTAACTTTCAGAGTGCTAGGCAGCTGCTTAGAGGTGCCCATGGCTGCTGATTGTTGGGACAAGATTTAAGGAGTCAGGGTATATATAAAGCTTTGAAATTTGCATCACCCGGCCTTTCCTAATGATGAATGTGAACAAGCCATGGCCCTAATGAGCCATTTAAATTCTGAGATCTTAGTAAAAGTTATCTGAGTGCTCAAGTCACTTGTGGTATCCAAACTTTTGCATGGTGCTCCTTTCCTTTCTCTCCCCCCCCACTCTAAAATTGTACAAAACAAAAATAATAAACTAATCTTGCTTAAAATGTTGTAAAGAATATTTCACATTTAACCTTATAACTTTTGGAGATCAGTTCTTCTTCTACTCACTTAACTATTCACAGTAACAGAAATTTTGACTGGGGTGCTCAAACTTTTGCATGCCACTGTATGTCTTGCAGTGTACTGCTGCCACAAAACAACAATTTCACAACATACATCAGTGATAATAAACGTTATTCTAATTTTATATGATAGAAGACAACCTCTTCAGAAGGTGGGGGGGGGGGGGGTTTAACCCTCATCCTATTTGTAATCATATGCTACATCCTTTGTTCCTGAACTCCACATTCATATGTTTGGTTTACCATTCACGTATTAACTGGCCACTTAATACATTCTGTGAATGACAATTCTGATGTGATTAGAGTTGTGGGATGAGAAGCCTTCCTTTGAACTGTGTGTTGGCCTGTGCATTCAGAGACTGGGAGCTAGATAGTTTACGTTACTGATAATTCACATAAATCTCCTGTATAGCACACCATCTGCACATATTGGAAGAGAATCAATTTTGGCAGCAGCAGTGTTAAACAGAATATCTTGACTATTGCCATTATATTATAAAATGAAAACTAACAAGAATCCACAAAGGAATTTTCAAACCGCTGTAACATTAGAATATATATTGGACTTACAAAGGCTTATGATCAATGAGGAGAAATAAAGAAAACACAGTCTCCATAGGGAGTGGATTTAAGGTCGGGGGTAATTTTAAAGGAGATGTGAGGGACAAGGTTTCCCCCCAATGTAGACAGAGTGGTAGGTCACTGGAATGCACTGGCTAGCGTGGTGGTAAAGGCAGATACATTAGGGGGCTTTTAAGATGTTTTGATAGGCACATGACTAAAGAAATTGGAGGGATATGGACATTGTGTAGGCAAAGAGAGTTTAGTTTAGTTGGCCATTTAATTATTAATTTAATTGGTTTGGCACAACATTGTAAGCCGAAGGGCCTGTTCCTGTGTTGTTCTGTTCTATGAACAAAATTTCAATACTGTAAAGCATGCAAAACAAAGCTATGTAACCAATCAGGATCTAGATTGTTTAATAAATAACAAATCCTACTTGTTCATTGTAGATACTACAAGTTGGATAAACGATGCAAAGAAAAAAAAACAAATTTAGTCTTCCCTACATGGTATCATTATTATGAATGACTGTCCAATTTTTGGTATAAGTATTTATTCTAGAGTATACTCAGTCATCTACCAAAATGACCTTACTTAATATCTAGTTTCTTTTGTTTTGGTTCTATATCCCCATTAATATGCATCTCCAAATGCACATCATTCTGCTTTCCAATGGATTTCTAAATACATCCTAAATACATTTGACTGAGATCAAATTTGCAGCATTTCTTAACAACTTGCTAAGTCTGAAATATTGCTGATGTGCAAGACTAGGCACTAAATGCTAGCAGAGAGACTTAATGGATGAAGGATGCATGGTTTTATCCTCTCCAGAGGTCAACTGACTGAGTGAAGGTGTAGCTAAAAAACAAGGGGTGGTAGTTTAAATGAGTTACTTATCCCACCCTTTTTTTCCTAGAAGTTAGTGATGAAAATAATTTCCCACATTATGGTAGCAATGCATTTAATTATTTTCAAAAGGATTTGGAACTTGAGACAGAGTCCCTAACATTTCAAAAGTACGTGGACCAGTATTTCAATAAACCTAAACCATACATCCATAGACCAAGAACTGGGAAATGAGATTAACCCAAATGGTCTTTTCTGGTTAACATGGAAACAGCGTGCCAAATGGTTTCCTTCTGTACTGCAAATTTCTGTAGAATCTATAATATCAAAGAAAAGCAAGAACATCCACCAAAAGGAGTTCCCAAACTTTATTATGCCATGAACCAATACCATTAAAGCAAGGGGTCCGTGGACCCCTTTGGTGCAGCACAGCTAAAAACGGACTGAAAATTTGCATCAGAGCCACTCTCATGAGCACATCAGCATTAGTCTTCTGAAGAACAGTGCATGCTGTTGTTTGAAACATAGTGGAAAAAGCATTAGAGGAGTGATAATTAACACCTCCAAACTGACATCAAATTACAAGATCTACACACAGCTAGTTTCATACTATATGGTTCACCAGGTTCCCTCTAAGTCTGCAGAAATTAAAACAAAATGTGGCAAACCTACTCTTTAAATATATCTAGTTCTCACAACCACTGCTTTTCAGCCTGCTGGGACTGGTAATGGTTTTGCAGTTGCAACTCATGGATCACTGGGACACATTTTTTTGTTTTCTTTAGTTGTCTCACTAACACCTAGCTGTGTTAGCACTTATGGCTAACATTTAATACCACCAAGAGCTAAGGGGAAAGCACACTGGCCATTCAAACCACACAACCTCCCCCCACCCCAAAGCCCACACCATTTTATCACCAGAGTGCCATTTTCCTGTACTAACCCATACACCACAAATTTTCTTGATATGCAAAAATTGCCAAATCTGCATGCTTACATTTAAGGCCAACAACATCCAAGTTGTGTTGAAGACCAACACATTTGAATCATTAAAAAGAAGATTGTGTATTTTTTTTATTGTTTTCAATCTAGGTGGGTAACTTCACATTGCTACACACATGGGCAGCACACGGGCTTACAGTTTTAGTGACAAAGGCCTGATCAGAATTTCTGGTGCCATCTATGTGGCATTTGCACATTTTCCATGTGACCAGAAAGGTTTTCAATTGCTCTAATCTCTATCTACATCCCCACAACTTGCAAGCTCGTAGATTAATCGATCTCTCCCTAGTTTTAAGTAGTCTCTACACGTGTACAATTAGTGAGTTTGGGGAAGCTACCAGGAATGTGGAGAGAAAATGATATGGCTAGGATTAGTGTAAATGAGTGCATGATAGTCAGTGCAGAGGGCTGACAGGCCTGTTCCAGTACTGTAGATCTCTGAATATATATACTCCATTAGTGGTTGGCCATGAAGCTATCTTTATTAACACATACAAACAAGCTGGATGAACAGCAGGGCGGGCAGCATCCGTTGAAATGAGCAGTCAACGTTTTGGGCCGAGACCCTTCGTCAGGACTGAAGGAGGAGGGGGCAGGGGCCCCATAAAGAAGGTGGGGGGAGGGTGGAAAACCAATCAGAGGAAAGAACAAGGGTTGGGGGAAGGGATAGGCAGGAGAGGTGAAAAAGGAATCTAAGGGGAAAGCACTATGGGTAGTAGAAGAAGGCAGAATCATGAGAGAGGTGATAGGCACTTAGAAGAAGAGACAGAGTGAAAGTGGGATGGAGGAAGTGAGAGGGAGGGAATTACCAGAAGCTGGAGAATTCGATGTTCATACCAAGGGGCTGGAGACTACCCAGATGGTATATGAGGTGTTGCTCCTCCAACCTGAGTTTGGCCTCATCATGGCAGTAGAGAAGGCCGTGTATGGACATATCCAAATGGGAATGTGAAGCAGAGTTGAAGTGGGTGGCAACCGGGAGATCCTGTCTGTTGTTGCAGACGGAGCGGAGGTGCTCGACAAAGCAGTCCCCCAATCTGCATCGGGTCTCGCCGATGTAGAGGAGGCCGCACTGGGAGCACTGGATGCAATAGATTACCCCAACAGACATCATTGGTATGAACATCGAATTCTCCAACTTCCAGTAATTCCCTCCCTCTCCCTTCCCCCATCCTACTTTCACTCCGTCTCTTCTTCTAGCTGCCCATCACTTCTCTCATGATTCTACCTTCTTCTACTACCCATAGTGCTTTCCCCTTAGATTCCTTCTTCACCTCTCCTGCCTATCCCCTCCCTGCTTCTCCTCCCCCACCCCTTGATCTTTCCTCTGATTGGTTTTCCACCCTCCCCCCACCTTCTTTATGGGGCCCCTGCCCCCTCCTTCTTCACTCCTGATGAAGGGTCTCTGCCCGAAACACTGACAGCTCATTTCAACGGATGCTGCCCAACCTGCTGAGTTCATCCAGCTTTTTTGTAGGTGTTGATTTGACCACAGCATCTGCAGTATACTTTGTGTAAGCTATCTTTATTGTCTTCATACATCTTGTCATCAAAGTTTTTTAAAAAATCTACAGAAACTTAATCTAATTCAAATTCAGTTAATTGCCATTCAACTGTACACATGTACACTGGCAAATGAAGATGATGATGATGATCCTTGGAAGTGAGTCCACAAGTTGTGGAATTAGTTCAGTGGTGGGGTGAGTGAAGCTGAAAGTAAAATTTATCATCAGAGTACACACTTGTCAGCACATACTATCCTGAGATTCTTTTCTTTGGGCATACTTAGCAAATCTATAGAACAGTAACTGTAAATTGTAAAGTTACACATTGTTATCCACACTGGCTCAGGAGCCTGATAGTTGAAGGGAAATAACTGTTCCTGAACCCAGTGGCGTGGGACCCAAGGCTCCTGTATCCTTCTTCCTGATGGCAGCAGTGAGAAGACAGAATGGCGTGAACCCTTAATGAAGCACCTGCTTTCTTGTGCCAACACCCAGCGGTGGGGAGGGCTTTTCCTATGATGAATTGGGCTGTATCCACTATTTTTTTTTTGTAGATTTCTCCCCCTCTTGGGCATTGATGTTTTCATATCAGGCCATGATGCATCCAGTCAGTAAACTCTCCATTGTGCATCTATAAAAGTGAATCTGCACAATATTAGATATTGTACATTCATCCCAGCCTAATCCAATGGAATCTATTCTAGAGGAACAACTTTCTTTTTCCTCTGGTACAGGTAATAATGCACCAAGAAAATGAACATCATTACTACCATGATCATTTAACCACTCATTCAATTCTTCAATCTTATTTTAAATTCCTGTATTGAATTCGCCTTTTACTGCACAACAGACCATCTCTTACGTTCCCTATTTTATTTGCCATTACCCCTCCTCCTGTTTCTGTTCTTGCTTCAAAAAGATAAAAGGTGGCAATATACAGTCATCAACCAGAAATATGAATGCCATTTCTTATCTTACAGTTATTGGCTACCCCAAACATTTTCAGCATAGACTCATGCAAAAAAAAACACAACAACTTGCTTACCTGAAGTAAAACCGGAAACTGCTGTAAACAGTCAAGTTAGGAAACAAAAGATTTCAGGCCAATGATCTTCTGTCAGAACTGAGAAAATGTCAAAAATGCAACCAGTTGCAAATGGGAGGGGAATACTGGAGGAAACAAAAAAGGTCAGTGGAAATCAAGAGAGATTAAATGACACGTAACTGAAAGTTGGCATTAAAGATAACTGAATGACTAAAGGCCTATCTGAAGGTGAATGTAGGCGATGATAAATGAAGTCTAAGCGTCACAAGAGAGGGAGTAACAAACCAATGTGTGTTTGTTATTCTGGCAATGTGTGGCAGAATACTGGGGATGGTTATTCATCTGAAATTGTTAATAGACAGCTGAACACTATAATGTGCTAGTAAATATGTAGTTATCAAACTTACAATGAATTTCATTGTTACAGTGTATAAGGCCAAAGATAGAGATCAGAGTGAGAGTGAAATGGCAATTACATATTACAGACAACTGGAAACATAGACAAGAGAAAACCTTCAGATGCTGGAAATCCAAGCAACACACACAATGCTGGAGGAACTCAGCAGGACAGGCAGCATCTATGGAAAAGAGTACAGTCAATGTTTCAGGCTGAGACCCTTCATCCTGAGTCCACTACATTCTTTTCCGTGGAAACATAGGGTTACTCTTGTGGAATGAACAGAAGCACTCTGCAAAGCAGTCACACAATCAGCATGTGGTTCCCCCAGCATAAACAGGAAACCACATCATGATTTAAGACACGTCCTCAATTAGACTCTTACAAATTTGTTCTGCTGCTTTCAAAGATTTTATTTTTAAATTCAGTTTATTAATTTAGCCAAATTTAAACTCCTTAGCTATCGCATCTAAATCCTAACTCATGTTCTGCACAACCCACAATTTCCTCACTTGCAAAAACACCAGTCAGTTTGGATTGGCAACAACATCTCCTCCACAATCTCCATCAGTACAAGTGCACCACAAGGCTGTGTGCTTAATCCCCTCCTCTACTCACTTTGCATGTATGTCTGTGTAGCTAAGCACAGCTTCAATGTCATACTTTAGGTTTGCTGACAATACCACCACTGTAGGCCAAATCAAAGGTGGTTTTGAATCAGCATATAGGAGGAAGATTAAAAGTCTAGCTGAGTGGTGCCACAACAACCTTTCACTCAATGTCAGCAAGACCAAGGAGCTGATTATTGACTTCAGAAGGAGGGAACCAGACTTCCATGAGTCAGTCCTCATCGGGGCTATAAGGTGGTGGTGGCCAGCAGCTTTAAATTCCTCAGTTTATCACTTCAGAGGAGTTGTCCTGGGCCCCAGCATGCAAGTCCAATTGTGAAGAAAGCATGGCAGTGCCTCTACTTCCTCAGGAGTTTGTGCAAATTTGGCATGACATTAAAAACATTGACAAACTTCTATAGATGTGTTCTACAGTATAATGACTGGTTGCATCACAGCCTGGCATAGAAACCCCAATGCCCTTGAAAGTAAAATTTTACAGAAAGTAGCAGATTCAACCCAGTCCATGAAGGGTAAAGCCCTCCCCACTACTGAGCACACCTACACAGAGCATTGGTGCAGGGAAGCAACATCTATCATCAGAGACTCCTGCCACCTAGGTCATGCTCTCTTCTTGCTGCTGCCATCAGAAAGGTGGTGCAGGATCCTCAGGACTCCCACTACCAGGTTCAGGACCAGTTACTACCCCACAACCATCAGTCTCTTGAGCTAGTGCGAGTAACTTCACTCATCCCATCACTGAACTGTTCCCACAACCTATGGACTCACTTTCAAGGACTCTTCATCTCATGTCCTCAATATTTTATTGCTTAGTTATTATTATTTCCTCTTTTGTATTTCCACAATTTGGCGTCTTTTGCACATTGTTTGTTTTGTCCATCCTATAGGGTGTGGCTTTTCATTGATTTTTCATAGGTTCTTGGATTTACTAAGTATGCCGACAAGAAAACAAATCTCAGCATTGTACATGGTGACATACACGCACTTTGAGAATAAATTTACTTTGAACAACAATCATTAATTTCTTTATATTTCTACCCAAATTCATGCATTGGAAGGCAGGTGACACTGAAAATGCAGGCATTTATTCCCATCTTTGAGAAACTGACTGCATGCCTCCAGTATTGCTTCCACAGGGCAGTGAATTCTAAGAGGAAGACTTAGTGATGTTTACACAGAAAATGAGACAGCCAAATAAATGAATTATTTCTTTGTTTTAGTTTTCCATGCAAAAATGAACTTTGCATGGCCAACTCAAAAATGATCCTCCACAACCTGGATCAACACACTGACATCGTACAGAGGCTTGCATGCTTCAAGGACTCCATCAGGCGATGCCAGCTGAAGATCAATCCAACCCTAGCTCTCAAACAGACAAGACTCACAGCTGCCCCTCCTGGGCCATGCTATACGAAACTCAAAGATGATAATGGCACAAAGGCAACAAGTAGCAAATGATTTTCAATAGCATATATAGGCTCAGAGATAAGAACTTTTCCAATATGACCCGATGTAGAGCTCCATCCTCACTTTTAGTTCCATCTTATTATTTTGACAGGGAGAGAGAAAGATGGTTCCAGGTTGTTGGCTGACATCATAAGTAGCATTTCGTGCTAAAATGTTGACAATAAAACCTTCTAGAATGCACTGGATTATGCAAACCTCATTTGTGAACTGGCATAATGCTTAACCAATTGATGATATTTGTATTAGTTTTGATCTTGGTAGGACTGTTACAATTTTTTTTATTATTATTAACACAATGGAATGGCTGGTAAGGCCATTAGATAGATCATCCAGAGTTAACTGGACTACATAAACATGTAGCCCAGAATGGATGCATCACTAATGAACTTTAGGAACTTGCAATCTGAGTAGTCTTTCTAAAGTTCTCTGAAGTTCAGAAGAATGAGAGGGGATCTTACAGAAACATACAAAATTTCGAAAGGATAGATAAGACAGAAGTAGGAAAGTTGTTTCCATTAGTAGGCGAGACTAGAACTAGGGAACTATGCCTCAAGATTCAGGGGAGAAGAATTAGGACAGAGATGAGGAGAAACTTTTTCCCAGAGAATGGTGAATCTGTGGAATTCTCTGCCCAGAGGAACAGTTGAGGCTTCCTCACTACATATATTAAAGATACAGTTAGATAGGTTTTTACATAGTAGGGGAGTAAAGGGTTATGGAGAAAAGGCAGGGAGATGGAACAGACGGACAGATCAGCCATGATCTTATTGAATGGTAGGGCAGGCTCGATGGGCTGGATGGCCTACTCTTCCTCCTATTTCTTATGTTCCTATGTAAAAAAATAGGAACAAATATTACAAGCCCAGAATCAAAGTTTTCTTATGTATCTAAAACTCTGAACAAAATTTTGAGAGCTCTTTGGACAATTACAGTCAGCTTTACAGGTGGATGTCTGACTTAATGGAAGGTTTGGTAAATTCACTTACAAGAGATAATTTACAGGCACTAAAATGCCCAAAATTCACCAAATGTTATCAGCGATAATATTGTATCCAGATAATTTGAACCACAACCTAAGTGCAGAGATACTGGAAAGCTTGCCTTTTGAATTGTAAAACATAGATGATGGGTAATATTGGATCTGTTTAGACTATGTGGAATATTGGTTGGGAGACCAGTAAACTAGAAGCTTGAAAGAATGCAAATGAAAATAAAACCATTACTTTTGTCTATACATTATAGATGTAACAAAAACACGAAGATGGTGTTGAACATTGATAGATAGGGATGAGGCCATCTACAAACCCCAAAGAACTGTGAGCTATAGAATTCAAAAGTCAACTGAGTGGGTAGCCAATCAGGACAGAGGCAAAGACAAACAAATGTGCACTGAGGATGTCATCTCGACTGGTGATAAAATGTCTACAAGCTAATTGCCAGGGTCGGCGAACACCACAGCATCAAACAAAAGCATTGTTGTTAAAACTATCTCATTATTTCTAATTTTTTTTTACTTCATTCAATATTGCACACACAAGTAATTAGGTTCAAACTGAAGCTAGTTATAGGTTGAGTTTCTTAACCAAGATGCCAGGTGCTCCCATCAAGAAACAAAGCAAAAATGATTTTTTCCTTCTAAACTTTCTGTACATCAAGCAAGCAGTATGATAATAAACTCTAGGCACAAGACTAGAAATTAATTTAAATGGATAGCTAGTACAGTAATATGCATTAACAACTTTCTTGTCAAATAAAACAACAAGACTACATTTGACCTCAGTAACATTTGAATGGATGGAAGTAGGCAACAGGAGAACTCTCAGTCTGGTTAACATTAAGACTCAAGGAATTGGGGAGATAAAATTATATTAATCCATAATATAATTATGAATATATTGATGGAATAGTATTGAATAAGTTTGAAATCAGAAATTGCTAAAGAATAGTATTGTAATTTGTTTACTATTTCAAAAAAGTATCCAGTTGAATCAAATAAAGTCATCTCCAAAGTTACATACTTGCCAAAATGGTGCCAGCAACCAATGCTGATATGGCTCACTAAACTACCAGATACTAATCTTCTTCTAAACTGTGATCGCTGCAGTCTGCAGCCTGTAATTTCCCTTTTAAAGATGTACTTCTGAATCAATTAAATTATCTGGTGCTTTTGCGATCTCCCAGGGGATTTGGTGAACTAGTTTCTTGAAAGTGTAAGTACAGCCATTTCTGTGGGTGGATGCTACGCTGAGACCTGATAGCGGAAGATGGACCCGTGGTCAGCTCCATTACTTTGTGCTAATTAAAGCACTGAGCAATATTAAAATAGTTAAGCACCAGAGAGGAAAACAAACAGGTGCTTAGCACCTGATGAATGGTCTCAGTCCAAAACGTTGACTATACTCTTTCCCATAGATGCTGCTTGGCCTGCCGAGTTCCACCAGCATTTTGTACGTGTGGCTTGGATTGCTGGCATCTTGTATGTGTTCAGCGTTGTCTGCCTCTGTTTGATAAGTCTCTCTTCCTTATCGTTAATACATCAGGTGAGAGGTGCAGTAGACTTGGTTCACAAACCACCAAGGTTGGGAGCAATTATTCCCAGCAGCCATCAGGTAGGGTTCACTAGCTTCAATGTTGAAATGGCTCTGTGCTGTGGACTCACTTTCAGGGGCTCTGCAGTTCGTATTCCTATTGTTCATTTCTTTATACTATTTGTGCAACTTGTCCAGAGAATCTCACCTGGTCCCTCAACACCAGCTCCATAAAAAAGAAAGCCCAGCAGCGTCTCTACTTTTTGCGAAGGCTGAGGAAAGTCCATCTCCCACCCCCCATCCTCATCACATTCTACAGGGGTTGTAGTGAGAGCATCCTGAGCAGCTGCATCACTGCCTGGTTCGGAAATTGCACCATCTCAGATCACAAGACCCTGCAGCGGATAGTGAGGTCAGCTGAGAAGATCATCAGGTCTCTCTTCCCACCATCATGGACATTTACACTACACGCTGCATCCGCAAAGGAAACAGCATTATGAAGGACCCCATGCACCTCGCATACAATTTCTTCTCCCTCCTGCCATCTGGGAAAAGGCTCCGAAGCATTTGGGCTCTCACAGCCAGAGTACGTAACAGTTTCTTCCCCCAAGCTATCAAGACTCCTCAATACCCGAAGCCTGGACTTACACCTTGCCCTATTGTCCTGTTTATTATTTATTGTAATGCCTGCACAGTTTTTGTGCACTTTATGTTGTCCTGTGTAGGTCTGTAGTCTAGTGTAGCTTTCTCTGTGTTTTTTTTTTAAAACTTAGTTCAGTCTAGTTTTTGTACTGTGTCATGTAACACCATGGTCCTGAAAAACGTCTCATTTTTACTATGCACCGTACCAGCAGTTATGGTCGAAATGACAAGAAAAGTGACTTGATTTGACTTGAAAATGCTATTGCAACACATTGGCTTTCATGATTAACTAAGCAACTTTTCCAATATTCTTTCTCCAATAACAGCTGCTTGAAAGGACTTAGCAAATAAGGTCAGTGTTGCAGATGTATAATCTACATTAAAAAATAGACAAAAAAATTATCCCTTTTAAGAGAGCCTACAAATAGAAAGTCAACTTTCGTCCAATCTGTGGGGACATCTTTGTGCCTTGTAAGGATAATTTGTTTATAAGGGACCACTGATATGAGTGTATGATTTAATGTTTCATATTTTGATATTGTACTTCATGGCATTTACTTATCCCAAATTATATTAAATATGAAAATAAAAAAGTTAAAAATATAGGTAGATTGGTGCTAGAAAGTTTGTGAAGCTTGCAGAATTTTCTCTAATTCTGCATAAATATGACCTAAATTGTGATTGGATCTTCATGCAAGTCCTAAAACTAGATAAAGAGAACCCAATTAAATAAATCACCCAAAAAAACATTATACTTGTTCATTTACTTATTGAGAAAAATGATCTAATTAATATTACATGTACATTTTGAGAAAAAAAAGTATGTGAACCTCTGGGGTAATGCCTTCTACAAAAGTTCTTTGGAGTTAGGTGTTCCTATCAATGAGGTGAGATTGGAGGTGTGGTTGTAGAGGTGCCTTGCCCTATATAAAAAAAGTCACACAAAGTCAGGTTACTGACTTACTGAATTGTCCTTCTCAAGACAAATCTGTTTATGTGCACCATGCCGCGATCAAAACAACTTTCGCAGGACCTTAGAAGAATTGTAGAGATGCATCAAGCTGGAAAAGACTACCAAAGCATTTCTAAAGACCTGAGAGTTCATCAGTCCACAGTAAGAAAAATGTCTACAAATTTAGGAAAATCAGTACTGTTGCCATTCTCGCTAGCAGTGTGTGTCCCGCAAAATCACAAGAGCACCATGTGCAATGCTGAAGAAGTGGGAAAAGAACCCAAGGGTAACAGCAAAAGACTTGCAGAAATCTCTAGAACTTGCTGAAGTCTCTGTTCATGTGTTCAGTATAAGAAATACAGTGAATAAGAATGGAGTTCATGGAAGGACACCACAAAGGAAACCGCTGCCCTTCAAAAAAGCTTTGTTAATGTCTCAGTTTGAAAAAGACCCCTTGATGTTCTACAATGCTTCTGAGACAATGTTCTGTGGACAGATGAGATAAAAGCTGAACTTCTTGGCAGAAATGCACATTACTATGCTTGGAGGAAAAAGGGCACTGCACACCAACATGAAAACCTCATCCCAACTGTGAAACATGATGAAAGGAACATCATAGTTTAGGGCTGCTTTGCTGCTTCAGGGACTGGACAGCTTGCAATTGCTGAGGGAACAATGAATTCAAAATTGTACCTAGACATTTTACAGGAGAATGTCAAGACAGCAGTCTGTCACCTGAAGCTTAACAGAAGTTGGATAATGCAAAAAACAATGATCTAAATCACAAGAGTAAATCAACAACAATGGTTTCAAAAGAAAAAAATCTTGCTTTGGAATGGCCGAGTCAAAGTCCTGACTTTAATCCTATAGAAATGCTGTGGAAGGACCTGTAGCAAGCAGTTCATGTAAGGAAGCCCACCAGCATCCCAGAGTTGAAGCAGTTCTGTAAGGAGGAATGGCCTAAAATTCCTCCAAGCCGATGTGCATGACTGATCATTAGATGCCAGAAACACTTGAAGTTATTGGTGTACAAGCGGGTCACATCAGTTACTGAAAGCGAAGGTTCACATACTTCTTCCCAACAAAAACATGTAATAGTGGATCATTTTTCTCAATAAGTAAATGAACAAGTATAATGTTTTTGTGTTATTTATTTAATTGGGTTCTCTTTATCTAGTTTTATTACTTGGCTGAAGATCTGATCACATTTTAAGTCATATTCATGTAGAAATAGAGACAATTCTACAGAGTTCATGAACTTTCTAGTACTACTGCACGTGTTAAATTTTCATGATGTAGTACTGTAGCGGCGTGCAACATGCAGCGCTAAAATTACGACACGGAGTCGGTAACTACAGTCGAAGGAAAAAACTTTATTCGAAATCCTCAGCCTCACTTTTAAGCCTCCCTCAACCTGCCCCCCTGTGGCGCAGAGGCTCCAAAGCTCTGTGCTCACAAACCCCCGTAGGCTATCTAATTGTGAGCTGGTTCGGATGTGCCAGGAAATGGGTCGCCACATAACCCCCATCCCCCCCAGAACCGGCGATACACCCCCCAATGTCCACACGAACGTGGACCCGTTGTTCCGGAGCACCATAAACGGCCCCTCATATGGCCGCTGCAGCGGTGGCCGATGCCCACCCCTTCGTACAAACACAAACTTACAGTTCTGCAGGTCTTTGGGTACACAGGTCAGGTTCCGCCCGTGCTGTGAAGTGGGTATGGGGGCCAGGTTACCGAGCTTCTTGTGTAGTCTGCCCAGGACTGCTGCGGGATCTTCCTCTTGCCCCCGTGGGGCTGGTAGGAACTCCCCGGGTACGACCAGGGGCGCGCCGAATACCAACTCGGCCGACGAGGCGTGCAGGTCATCCTTAGGCGCTGTGCGGATGCCGAGTAGGACCCAGGGAAGCTCGTCCGCCCAGTTGGCTCCTCGCAGGCGGGCCATGAGGGCCGACTTCAGGTGACGGTGGTAACGCTCCACTAGCCAGTTCGACTGTGAGTGGTAGGCAGTTGTGTGGTGCAGCTGAGTCCCCAAAAGGCTGGCCATAGCTGACCACAGGCTAGAGGTGAACTGGGCGCCTCTGTTGGAGGTAATGTGGGCCAGTACACCAAAGCAAGATATCCAGGTGGTGATCAGGGCTCAGACGCAAGATTCGGAGGTGGTGTCGGTGAGCGGGACCGCCTCTGGCCATCTTGTGAACCGGTCCACGATAGTCAGGAGGTGCCGCGCTCCACGCGACACTGGCAAGGGGCCCACGATATCCACATGAATGTGGTCGAAACGCCGGTGGGCCGGATGGAACTGCTGCGGTGGGGCTTTGGTGTGCCGCTGCACCTTGGCCGTCTGGCAGTGCATGCACGTTTTGGCCCATTCACTGACCTGTTTGCGGAGTGCCAAACGAACCTGCTGGAAACCATCCGGACAGTCGTCCGGATGGAGGGATGCGCCAATTTATGAATGGAGTCGAAAACACGGCGCCGCCAGGCTGTCGGGACGACGGGACGGGGCTGGCCGGTGGCGACGTCACAGAGTAGGGTCCTCTCACCCGGGCCTACGGGGAGGTCCTGGAGCTGCAAACCGGAGACTGCAGTTCTGTAACTCGGAATCTCATCTGCCTGCTGTGCCTCTGCTAGTGCCTCAAAGTCTACCCCTTGGGAAAGGGCATGAACGGTAGGGCGAGAGAGCGCATCCGCCACGACATTGTCCTTACCCGAGACATCCATCGTGTATTCAGAGATGTAGGACAGGTGGCGTTGCTGGCGGGATGACCAGGGGTTGGACGCTTTCGTAAACACAAAAGTAAGCGGTTTGTGGTCCGTGAACGCGGTGAAGGGCCGACCTTCTAGGAAGTACCTGAAATGCCGGATTGCCAGGTAGAGCGCCAACAGTTCCCGGTCGAAAGCACTGTACTTGAGCTCGAGTGGCCGCAGATGTTTGCTGAAAAACGCCAGGGGTTGCCAGCAACCTGCGATGAGTTGCTCCAGCGCCCCACCGACTGCCGTGTTAGATGCGTCCACCGTGAGGGCGGTAGGGGCATCCATTTTGGGATGTACTAGCATTGCGGCGTTCGCCAAAGCTTCCTTCGTTTGAATGAAAGTGGCGGCGGACTCCTCGTCCCAAGTAATGTCCTTGCTCGGACCCGACATCAGGGCGAACAGGGGGCACATGATCCGGGCAGCCGAAGGGAGGAAGCGGTGGTAGAAATTGACCATACCTACGAATTCCTGAAGGCCTTTGATCGTGGTGGGTCGGGGAAAGTGGCAGACCGCATCTACCTTAGTGGGCAGAGGGGTTGCCCCGTCTTTAGTAATCCTGTGGCCCAGGAAGTCAATGGTATCGAGTCCGAACTGGCATTTGGCGGGGTTGATTGTAAGACCGTACTCACTCAGTCGGGCGCAGAGTTGACGGAGGTGGGACAGATGCTCCTGATGACTGCTGCTGGCTATGAGGATGTCGTCCAAATAGATGAATGCGAAGTCCAGGTCCCGTCCCACTGCGTCCATTAACCGCTGGAACGTCTGTGCGGCATTCTTCAGGCCAAACGGCATGCAGAGGAACTCGAAAAGGCCAAACGGGGTGATGAGAGCCGTTTTGGGCACGTCGTCAGGATGCATCGGGATTTGATGGTACCCTTGGACAAGGTCTACCTTGGAGAAGATCCGTGCGCCGTGCAGGTTTGCTGCAAAGTCCTGAATGTGCGGCACAGGGTAGCGGTCCGGTGTGGTAGCCTTGTTCAGCCTGCGGTAGTCGCCGCACGGTCTCCAGCCTCCCGTCGCTTTGGGCACCATGTGCAGGGGGGAGGCCCATGGGCTGTCGGACCGCCGGATAATCCCCAATTCCTCCATCCTCTGGAACTCCTCCTTTGCCAGTCGGAGCTTGTCCGGGGGAAGCCACCGAGTGCGGGCGTGGAGGGGTGGTCCCTGGGTCGGGATGTGGTGCTGTACGCCGTGTCGGGGCATGGCCGCTGTGAACTGCGGTGCCAGAACCGATGGGAAATCCGCCAGGACCCTGGTGAAGTCGTTGTCGGACAGCGTGATGGAGCAGAGGTGAGGGGCTGGCAACTGGGCTGCACCCAGGGAGAATGTCTGAAAGGTCTCGGCATGTACCAGTCTCTTCCTGGGCAGGTCGACCAGTAGGCTGTGAGCCCACAAAAAATCCGCACCCAGAAGCGGTTGGGCTACGGCGGCCAGTGTAAAGTCCCACATGAACTGGCTGGAGCCGAAATGTAGCTGCATCTGACAGGTGCCATAGGTCCTTACTGTGCTGCCATTCACGGCCCTCAGGGGGGGCCCCGGTGCCCTGCTGCAGGTGTCGTAACTCGTCTGAGGTAAAACGCTGATCTCGGCACCAGTGTCGACCAAAAACCGGCGTCCCGACCTTCTGTCCCACACATACAGGAGGCTATCCCGATGGCCAGCCGCCGTAGCCATCAGTGGCGGCTGGCCCTGACGTTTCCCGGGAACTTGCAGGGCGGGCGACAACGGTGGGCTTCTGCACCCCACCGCTGGTGGTAGAAGCACCAGTGTTCATTGGGCTGGGGGTTGGCAGGCTCTGCGGCCAGGCCTGGACTGGTTTGCTGCTGGGAGCGTGGCTGGGAGATCTGTGCGATGGACGCTCCGCTCACCTTTTTGGCGTTCCACAGCAAGTCCGCCCGGGCTGCCACCTTCCGGGGGTCACTGAAATCCGCGTCGGACAGCAGCAGGCGTATGTCTTCGGGCAGCTGCTCCAGGAATGCCTGCTCAAACATGAGGCAGGGTGGGTGTCCGTCGACCAGAGACAACATCTCATTCATTAAAGCCGAAGGAGGTCTGTCGCCCAAGCCATCCAGGTGCAGTAAACGGGCAGCCCGCTCGCGCCGTGAGAGTCCGAAAATCCTGAGGAGCAGGGCTTTGAATTCCGTGTACTTGCCGTCTGCCGGGGGCAACTGTACGAACTCCACAACCTGGGCTGCTGTGTCCTGGTCGAGGGAGCTCACCACGTAGTAGTAGCGGGTGTCTTCTGAGGTGATCTGGCGAACGTGGAATTGGGCTTTGGCTTGTTGGAACCATAGGTTCGGTCGCTGTGTCCAGAAACCCGGCAGTTTCAACGAAACCGCATGAACAGAGGCGGCGTCGGTCATTTCTGGTCCAAAAATCGTTTGGACCGTTGGGGTCACCAATTGTAGCGGCGTGCTACATGCAGCGCTAAAATTACGACACGGAGTCGGTAACTGCAGTCAAAGGAAAAAACTTTATTCGAAATCCTCAGCCTCACTTTTAAGCCTCCCTCAACCTGCCCCCCCTGGCGCAGAGGCTCCAAAGCTTTGTGCTCGCAAACCCCCGTAGGCTATCTAATTGTGAGCCGGTTCGGATGTGCCAGGAAATGGGTCGCCACAGTACCATAATTTGCTCTCTTTAAAGTTCAGTTCTCAAGTTAACAGTTATAGATCCATGCCAAAACCAAATCAAACTCATTTTGTAATGTGTGACACAAGGACATACTATTATGACCTTCACACATTTGAAATATTTCTGATCACAGATGTAATCAAAAGGAATAATACAATATATATCACCCTGATAAAGGTTTCACTGCTATTGTTGCAGGATATTTCATGCAAAGGTCTTTCTGTAGAAGTGTCTGGGTTATTGTTAGAGATAACGGATGCTTAGTAATGTGGGCCATCCAATGAGGTGAGAAGGCTTGGGGAACGGGGCTTCTGTGCCTTACACCAGAGTGAGCCTTGATCTTGGTTGGGCAGAAGATGGAGAGTAGACGCTGGAAAGAACCCATTGTAGGATTCAAACCAATGGGGACCACGATTTGATGGAGCAAGGTGAAAATGACTTTTGGAAGATTTGAGCTCCAAACTATACACATTCAACTGTTTAATTATAATAGACCCATTTTGTCTACCCCATCTTTCTTTACTAACTTTATAGTCAAGTTAATATTCGTAAATATACTTCCTTTAATTATACGCAGTGTGCGGTCTGTTATTTCCTGCCAATGAGCTGCAACTGGGCAGCAAATCACACAGCATTCACACAAATCGAGGTTTGGATGGGAGAGATCTCCCAATCTC
Organism: Hypanus sabinus; assembly: GCF_030144855.1. Taxonomy (NCBI): domain Eukaryota; kingdom Metazoa; phylum Chordata; class Chondrichthyes; order Myliobatiformes; family Dasyatidae; genus Hypanus; species Hypanus sabinus. The sequence goes on along the minus strand of NC_082710.1, from coordinate 102,974,019 downwards.
ACGGATTTGGTGGGACCAGAATGTGTACATCCTAGACATATGAGGCCAGAGAATAGTGGGTTTCCCGGTGCTGAGTTGGGAGACTGCCAGTGAGGGCTAACAAGCCATTTCCTGAGATGTCTGGGAAGAAAGTGTGTTCAAATAAAAACAATTAAAAATGAATATGTTCAAATTTCACTCTAATGGAGTTAAAAACTAATTCAAATAGTTAATAATAAAGATACTGAAACCAAATACTACGAACACAATTTTCTGTATGACTGTGTCTGGAACAAACAAGCATGCAACCGTAAATCATCAGGTATTTTTCTTACTTTTTTTGGCTGAAAAAATGCATCAGAAAGTTTTTCAAAATTTGCTTGCAAATTACTTGTTTTCCCAAATGTGCAACTAATCTAATTATGGTAACAATCTTTTCAAATAGCAGAATAGGTTATTTTGAGACACTGCAGATATACCCATTTATGTTTTACATTAAATAATGACAAATACAGCCACACAGGTGTTTTATTCTTGTTTCACATCGCCATTGCAATTTTAACTCAGAACTCTGCCACATCAGAAGATGTCCCATTAAGCTGCTTTCAAACACCTAAGCATTAACTACTGCTAACCTGTATTTCCATTTGCTACATCTAGCTGAATAGACTAATCACAAGACCCTTTTTCAAAATAATGCTTGTATTAAAACATATCAAACTAATCTGCGACAAATATCATTTAACCCAAGAAAAGAGCTTTCCTGCCAATGTAACAGGGCAGCTCAAAACCCAACAACCATTTGTATTTCGGACTATTCTATATCTTTGCAGAGTTGGTCATTATAGATACCAACAAAATCTAAATATACTGATGCTTAGAATTACATACACCAGCCTTCAAATGAATGATACAGTAGGACACATTTTCATTGCTCATACTCCACCTGAGAAAAACAGTAGAACACAACACCATTAGAGTTGGAGTCACCTTTCTGGTTCTAGGTCGTTGGAAAACTAACTTGTGACGCAGACGAGCTTGGTCACAGCTCGACTTATTCAAGAACTGCATATAGCGCCTATACAAAGTATTCACCCCTCCCCCCTTGGAAGTTTTCATGTTTTATTGTTTTACAACATTGAATCAGTGGATTTAATTTGTCTTTTTTGATACTGATCAACAGAAAAGGACTCTTTTGTCAAAGTAAAAACAGATCTCTACAAAGTGATCTAAATTAATTACAAATATAAAACACAAAATAATCAATTGCAAAGTATCCAGCCCCTTCAATATGACACACCAAATCATCACTGGTGCAACCAATTGATTTCAGAAATCAAATAATTAGTTAAATGGAGATGTTTTTGGAGTCCTGTGTGTAGTCAAGGCGGTTGTATTGATTGTAGCAAAAATACATCTGTATCTGGAAGGTCCAACTGTTGGCGAGTCACTATCCTGGAATAAACTAAACTATGAAGACAAAATACATTCCAAGCAAGTCTGCAAAAAAGGTAATTGAAAATTACAAGTAAGGAGATGGATGCAAGAAAATTTCCCAAGTCACTGAATATCCATTGGGGTACAGTTAAGTCAATTATGAAGCAACAGAAAGAATATGGCACAGTGTAAATCTACTGAGATCAGGCTGTCCTCAAAAACTGAGTGACCGTGCAAGAAGGAGAATAGTGAGGGAGGCCACCAAGAGACCATGACAATTCTGGAGGTGCAACAAGCTTCAGTGGCTGAGATAGGAGAGACTGCAGATACAATTGTTGCCTGGGTGCTTCATTAGTGCAGCTTTATGAGAGAGTTGCAAGGAGAAGGTCACTGTTGAAAAAAAACATGTGAAACCTCAGCTAGAGTTTGCAAGAAGGCATGTGGGAGAAGGTTCTATGGTCTGATGAAACCAAAATTGAGCTTTTTGGTCATCAGACTAAACACTATGTTTGGCAAACACTGCACATCATACGGTGAAGAATAGTGGTGGCTGCATCATGCTGTGGGGATGCTTCACTACAGTAGGCCCTGAAAAGCTTGTGAAGGTAGAGGGTAAAATGAAATGCAGCAAAATACAGGGAAATCCTGGAGGAAAACCTGATGCTGTCTGCAGAGAACTGCCACTTAGGAGAAGATTCGTTTTCCAGCAAGACAATGACTACAAGAATAAAGCCAAAACTACACAGGAATGACTTAAAAACGACAAAGTTATGTCCTAGAGTGGCTAAGTCAAGGTCCCAATCTCAATCCAATTGAGAACTTGAGGCTGGACTTGAAAAGGTCCATTCACGTATGATCCCCATGTAACCTGGCAGTATAAGCAGTTTTGTAAAGAATGGGAAAAAATTACACTATCCAGATTTGTAAAGCTGATAGAACTATCCCCACAGACTCAAGGCTATATTTGCTGCCAAAGGTGCATCGACTAAATCCTGATTTGTCCTCTTGTAATCCAGCAATTCCACTTCTATTATAGATCCTTAAGGCCATCATAGCCTTACAGTCGGGGGGGGGGGGGGGGGAAGAGAGAAGGGGAAGAAGTAGTGGGTATAAGCTTCCACTACCTATCAAATACTCCAAAAGCATGCATTTCAAATAGCCTCTGATAACCAAGTCCAGCTCTTGGTAATTTACACTTGTGATTGCAGAAGTTGTTTTAACTCATTTGAACGAACACCAATAAGATTAGATGTAAATTATAACTTTCCTTTGCATTTCAAATAGCCTGAAGAGTCAATTTATGGAAAAGAAATCCAGCATCTAATGTTCTTTTGCAGGCTAGACTGGCCTTTTTATAGAAACACGGAAAACCTACAGCACAATACAGGCCCTTCAGCCCACAAAGCTGTGCCAAGCATGTCCTTAACTGAGAAATTACCTAGGGTTACCCACTGCCCGCTATTTTTCTGAGCTCCAGATACCTGTCCAGGAATCTCTTAGAAGACCCTATCCTATCTGCCTCCACCACCATCGGCAGCAGCCCATTCCACGCACTCACCACTCTGCGTAAAAAACCTACCTACTTCCAAGCACCTTAAAACTATGCCCTCTCATACTAGCCATTTCAGCCCTGGGAAAAGGTCTCTGACTATCCACACAAGCAATGCTTCTCATCATCTTATACACCTCTATCAGGTCACCTCTCATCCTCTCTTGCTCCAAGGAGAAAAGGCAGAGTTCACTCAACCTATTCTCATAGAGCACACTCCCCAATCCAGTCAACATCCTTGTAAATCTCCTCTGCACCCTTTGGTTTCCACATTCTTCCTACAGTGAGGCAACCAGAACTGAGCACAGTACTCCAAGTGGGGTCTGACCAGGGTCCTATATAGCTGCAGCATTACCTCTTGGCTCTGAAACTCAATCCCACGATTGATGAAGGCCAATGCTTTCTTAACCACAGTGTCAACCTGCACAGCAGCTTTGAGTGTCCTATGGACTCAGACCCCAAGATTTCTCTAATCCTCCCACACTGCCAAGAGTCTTGCCATTAATACTATATTTCCTATTGTTAAAAGAAAGTACACACTTACACAAAAGCCAATTTAAAGAATAACAATCCTACAGCAGAACATTATGAGAGTCCTTTGGGTTTGTCTTCAGTTCCACTTTCATAAGTTTACTGAACTGATGACGGGGGCATTTTCAGGTGACTGAAAATTACAGCTTTTGTTTGGATTTTCCTAAGTTATGTACTTCAAGTATCTACCTAAAAATGCTCATGGATGATGAAAGAAATGCTGAATATTTTGGACTGTGTTTCAGGAGCTCATATGTCAGCCATCCACTGGAATTTTGAAATGGTTACACAGTCACACATTGTTCTTGGCATAGCTTTGGGAAATTAAGTACCTCACTACCATAGGCTGCCTTTCGTTTTTGAATAAAGTTTAGCAGTTTTGACAAAGAGTAAGTCGTAACGTGAAAGTCACTTTGCTTGTAGACTTCTTGAGATCATGGCATCCTACTTGCAGACCTACATTGATTGGCCTAATCTCAAACTATAATGAGGCACAGAGAAGAAGTCATCATGTTGACACCGTAGTGTCAAGAAAACAACCTCTCAATGTCACAAAAGGAACTAGTTGTGGACTACAGGAGGAATGGTGATTGGCTAGCCCCTTTTGAGATCAATGGATCTGGAGTTGAGAGGGTGAACAGCTTCAAGTTCCTCGGCATAAACATCACTGAGAATCGCACGTGGTCAGTACATACCTGCTGTGTGGTGAAAAAGGCACAACAGCACCTCTTTCACTAGGTGGTTGAAGAAGTTTGGTGTGGGGCTCCAAATCTTCCTACAGGGACACAATTGAGAGCATCCTGACTGGCTGCATCACTGCCTGTTATGGGAACTGTAGCGCCCTTAATCACAGGACTCTGCAGAGAGTGGTGCGGACAGCCCAGCACATCTCTAGATGTGAACTTCCCACTATTCAGGACATTTACAAAGACAGGTGTGTAAAAAGGGCCCAAAGGATCATTGGGGACCCAACTCACCCCAACCACAACTGTTCCAGCTGCTAATCTGGGAAACTGTATCGCAGCAAAAAAGCCAGGACCAACAGGCTCTGGGACAGCTTCTTCCACCAGGCCACCAGACTGATTAACTCATGCTGACACAACTGTATTTCTATGTTATACTGACTATCGTGTTGTACATACTATTTACAGTATTATAAATTACTATAGATTGCACATTTAGACAGAGACGTAGCGTAAAGATTTTTATCATTGTATATGAAGGCTGTAAGTAATAAAGTCAATTCAATTCAAACCAGTGTGAATTTGGGAGATAAGCCTTTTTGTAAGAAGATGCAAAGTTAGAATTAGTTTTAATAGTTTTGTTATTTGGATGTAAAATTGCAGCCATTTCTGCAATAATTTCTTCATCCAATCATTTTCATGTAGATAAAAATCACAAACCAGTTTGTGAAATCACAAATCACAAACCAGTAAATCTCTTTACTGCTTGCAGAAATTGTCTGCCTTATGTTCAGGCATTTTCTTAATGTGGATATCTTGATTTTCCTTAATTCTGATATTTCAAGTTTTCAAGTTGCTTGTTTTATCATAAATGAATGATGCATTGCAAACAGACAGTGGCTTGCAAACCTTTTCTGGCTTGAAAATGTTGTTTTTTTCCTTCATTCCCATATTTCTTCAATGTAATCTCACCACCATTGACAAAAGTCTTATGAATTATTAATCTTATGAACACAGCCTACTATATAGAGGCACTGTGTTCTACAGAAACAATGCAAGCACACCACATATATTCACCATAATGACTGAATATATTTGGATTCAAACCATCTTAACATCACAGTTCCAACACACAACCGAGGTTTTATGGCCAGTCTACTCAGATTGGCAGCATTATGTACAGTACTAATTCATGAGAAGTGCTAGTATTTATTTTTAAAGGCAGCAAAATTCCCTTTCAGAAACACTTGAATCATTTTCTTAAATGGTGGATGTTGTAAAGGCACCATCCACATTATGAGGGATTGTATTCCAAGAAACCCTTCTGTATTCTGTAATGCAAATCCTCTTTTTCTGTTGAATCCATTTTGTAAGCAGACATGCATTCTTCCAGGATATTTCTCTCTTACATTAAACCATTTTATTGGTAATGACAGAGACCCTCCATCATTATTTAACAGTTGAGGACAACATTATACTCAGACGATATGCGAGGCTACAGCAAAAGAAACAACAGTTTGCTAACTTTTATTTTTAGTCATTCAATACTGTGGGGCAATAAAATTTGGTTATTGATTTGGAATGGCATCACAGTTATATCCTACCTTTTCCAAGCTGTTTTCAGTCTAAGGTCATGTGAATTCAGAGTGCCCCGTTCTGCTCTTCACCTGGCCCACAAAGCTCGGGATTAGGACAAGTTTTATGCAGTAAGTGGGGATTTCAGGGGAAGGGATGGGATTCGAGGATTGGAGTTCATGGAAGAAAGGTGGTGTGATAGGCATTCATCAGGTAGGCTTATGGTTAGTGGAAGTGGAGAAATGGCAGAGGGATACAATAATGAGCCAGCCATGGCTACAGCAACTCCCAAAGCATGCAGTGACATGAAAGGTTGGTAAAGATATTGTTTTTAAAGGTTTTGAGCTGGGGAAAGATAGAGAGAATAGGAGATTTAAGATTTGTAACCGAATGACAGCAAAGTGAAGCTCAAGAATTGGATATTTTTTAAGATGAAATGCTATAGAAATAATGAGGCTTCAAATGTCCGTAGCTTTGGAAAGTTCAAAGTTCTGAGTAAATTTATTATCAAGGGACATGCATGTCACCATATACAACCATGAGATTCATTTTCTTGCAGACATTCACAGTAGATGCAAAGAAACACAATAGAATCAATGAAGAACACACATGACAAAAATGGACAAAACCAATGTTCTGAACAAACTATACAAATACAAAAAGCAGCAGCAATAAATATTGAGAACACAAGTTGTAGAGTCCTTAAAAGTGGTTGTGGAATTAGTTCAATTTCAAAACCAACATAAAAGGATTTTAAATTTAGTCTACGGAAGCATTAGAACTAACATTCATCAGCAAGATCACAGATACCAGTTCAGTAAAATTTAGGCAAAATGCATAATGGACTAAAATTTCCAGATATCAAAGAATGATGACTATCATGATGTCAAGTCTGCTCATGATATATTAGGAAAAGCTATTTTAGCAGCAAATTAAACACAGAAACAAATGTCAAGGAGGAAAGTTCTCTGCAACAAGATAGAACTAAATAGAGTAAAATACATGCAGAGTGTTAAAGTAAATGCAATGCTCTGTGAAGTAGATGAAGTTCAATGTGGAGAAATTAGAGGTTGTACTTTTTGGTGGCAAGAATGAGGAGAGGCAATGCTATTCTAAAAGGAATGGAAAAGTAGAAAGGCTTGAGATTTGGGGACACAAATCATTGAAAGTAGCAGAGCAGGTAGAGGAAACAGTTCTAAGCATTATCACAAAGTATGAATGCAGAAAAGTTTTATTCATCTTTTATAAAACATTGGCCTGGCCTCAACTGGAGCGTTTACTTACACGCATCCCAAGTTACCACGTGCAGGATATATGTAAAGGCATTAGAGCATCCAAAAAAGTTACAAGAAAATGGCTACTAAAATAAATAACTATAATCACATGGATAAATTATGAGTTGCTAAAGAGAAAACAGTGGGAGTGGGGATTTCAAATAAAAAGCACACAAAATTGAAGAGCAGAGTGGAAAATTAGATATTGGGAGGCTGTCCCTTTGGTTGAAGAATCACTGCATGGAAGACAAAGCTGTAAGAGAATTAAAAGTATCTTGAAAATTTTAAAATCTAACTACATAGTTGTAATCAGAAGTTGTGCGGTGCCAGACTTCCTCATGAAAGTGGACTAACATATCGTGAAGAATGATTTACAAGCTTATAGAGATAGGGGCATGGGTAAAACTGCTGAATCACTCAGGAAAAAAAGCAGGCACAACCAAATAGCCTGGTTCTGTGCCCTAACCCTACAATAATTCCACATTTCTCATTGTATGCTTTCATCTGAAACATACAGTCATAAATTAACGTAGGTTCCTAAGCCCTTTTTGACCATACAGGCCACCCCACCCCCCCCCCTTAAATTAATCCCATTTCCCTTCTATGCCACTCTTTAAGTGCTCATTTAGTACTATTTAAATATTATACAAATTTCTGCCTCAGGTAGATATTTGTGCAATATTTAAGATCCCAGTGTAGGGGGTTTGGCCTAAAACAAAGACAATTCTCTTCCTCCCACTGATGCTGTTTGAAGCTCTGGATCCCTACAGCAGATTGTTTATTACTTCAGATTTCATTATCTAGTGTCTTTTAAGTCTCCAAGCATATCTTAACTGATAACTTTAAAACTGAAAATTAAAACTGCATGAAATAAACTATAAATGAAACAGGATCAAACAGTTTACACTTCCAAAGTCAACAATTCATCTTTTTAGGTGGAATAAACATTTCCTACTTTTTTTATATCTCATTTAATTACAGTAAAACCCAGTTATTAGATCTTGTCAGATTTGACAGGTACAAGTTAATCAAATTGCCAGTTTACAACATCAGCCCAGGTGTTCCTTTAACACTGTTCCAGTATCAGTTCGGAGAATATAAAGTGATCAATAACCAAGCTGAAACTACATTATGCAATACTACAACATATTACAATAGATTTCCACAGCATTTTCTGCAGATTTATGTCAAATTTCAGTGTTCAAGCTCATCTCTTAGTATTAGCAGTTGAAAAATAACCAGGCAGTGTGCTAAACTTCAGATTGTATCTTTTTTGCACTAATGACATATAACAAATCCAATTAAATGCTTTTCAAATGGATCGCATTGCAATCTTGCTCCTATTTGTTATCAAGATTTACAAATGCCAAACTCCCACATTACACCAGATAAAGGGTGAACTGGTAAGATATTGTGCAATGGGCAGATGTTGGGCTGATATTACAAATATAAAATGGGGGTGGTGGAAGAAATAAAATTTATGTTACCCCACCCCCACTGCTTTGATTCGGGATGCTGCCTGACCATTTATATGGAAGGGGAACGCTGCATAACATCCAACAAGCTTTGTAAATAACTTGTAGTATAGGGAATGTCACAAGACTAACTGTTCTGAAATAATCTTCAACATAAAACAATTTAAAGTATCAAAGATATAATGGATGCATTATAGAGCTGAGGACAGCATTACAGAAAACTGTATGGGGACTGCCAGTGCAATTATTTTTCCTCACAGGGAGGTTGGTAAACATGTGGAAAGAACAGTCGCAGGAGGTCATAGAGGGAGGTACAATATGGCAAAGAACATTCAGTCAGGTACTTGGATAGGAAAGATTTAGTTGGAATTAGTTGAAACACAGGCAAGTGGGATTAACTTAGACACAGAAAAACGAGAAAATCAGTAGACACTTGAAATTCAAGGCAAAACACACAAACTGCTGCAGAAACTCAGCAGGCCAACAGTCGATGTTTTGGGCTGAGAACCTTCACCAGGACTCAACTTCAAGCAGACATCTTGGTTGGTCTGGATGAGCTGGGTCAAAGGGCTTGCTTTCAGAGTGCATAACAGTGTTGGTTGCTTTAAGTGGGAGCTGATATTGTTCTCATTTGAATATAGTGCTTTAGTAATCAACACATGTCTGTCAACTAATACTTGCCTCTCCCTTCTAATGTTTATGGTGAACAATAATGGCCAGCAATACTCTGTCAAAGAATATTAACTACAAACAGAATGCTATCACAGTGCTTAATCAGTAGAATTCTGTTGCTTATAATGATTAAATAATGCAGTTCAGAAATATTTAACCTTGTTTTTAATATTACACTATTACTAAAGCATTATGATTCTTGAATAGCATTTAAAAGCACTTAATGAAAATAAACCTATAGATGCTTACTAACATTTTTTGTTTTAAATACATACCAAAACAAATGTATGAGCTGATATTTGTATTTTATTCCAACCAGAAATAAATTCATAACATTTATAACAGGCCTTCTAATAGGGCTCCTCAAAATTACATCAATAACCCCTAGCCTATACCACTTCCTGCTGTGAACATAGACCTTGCAATATAAAATGTGCAAAGTGGTTTTCAACTACTAAGGCACTCAATTGTTTGAGGAGAAAAGAAGCATTAATGCTAATTTGCTAAATACCAAACACTGTCTTTTTCAAGAAGATATGATTTTATTTCACTATTTAATTTGTGAATGCATTGTTCTTGCTGCAAATAATCTTTCTGCTTAATTCTCTCTGCCAAAATTTACTGCAAAGAAACCTTTTGGCCAAACTACCACATACTACCATTCTCTACAACCCCACCCACCCCCCCCCCTGCCCCCAACATCTTAACTGTATTTTACAGGAAGACCATTGAGAGTGCCCTGGTTGCATCTCCAACTGGTAGGGAACAGTTAGCATTACATCAGAAGTCTCTACAAAGGACTGTGAGAACAGCTAAGAGGATCATAGGGGTCTCCTCACCATCCATCGGGGACATTTATCAGGAGCACCATGTATGCAGCGTTCTTATTATTAAGGATCCCACCCATCCATTCAACATCCTCTGACTTTCTACCATAAGGCAGGAGACTGCAATGCATAAAAACAAAATGAGAAACGGTTTCTTCCCTCAGGCCATTAAGCTTCTGAACTCCCTGCCACATCACATTCAAGGTGTCACTTGTTAATCTGTTCTGTACTTCACAATATTTAATTTGATTTGATCTGTTTATTTATATGTAATCCATATGTAGATTTCATCCTTACTTTCACAAGTTATTACATGTTATGTATACTACAGTGCTTTACACCCCAGTTTGGAAAAACATTGTCTTGTCTGACAGCATACTTGACAATAAATTTGACTAGACTTGCCTGCAAACAGTTCTAATATCAGAACACTATGACACCAGCAGCAGACTAAGATGCAGAACTTGCTTCTTTATCAGTACTCAGTCTGAGGTCTCTCTCCACTAAGCACACCAAATGATCTTGCTGTTGCCAAAACTACTGGAGGAGGCTAACCACTGATGAGAGGGTTAGGAAATTCAGCTCACAGCTGTGAACCACGGTACAATCATTGCTGGCAAACAGCCAGAGGCTGCTGCTGGACTCCAGCAAATCACCGATTTCTCGGAAGTGCTGTTATAGCCGTAACTACCCATAAACAGGATCGGACAAGTTGGCCCTGTTCTATCTGTAACATACGGGATAAAAGGAAAAATAGAAAAGAAAGAAAATACTGGAAAAAGCTCAGCACTGAAGCAACGCCTCGGGGCAAAGAAAGATAAATTCTCTCTTCACATCTGCTGCCTAACATGGGGAATACTTTGCATTTTTGCTTGCTTTTTGAAAAGAGAGCATTGCTGGTTTGGTGATTTCTGAGAATTGATAGTGAACAGAATTCGTTCCCACAGTCCCAGTCTCCTCCAGCAATGTGTTAATATTTGATTTGCTCGAAACACCTCTTTCCACACCCAATACATTCAAGTGCCACCCAGAACAACAATCACCAATGACAACAGAATACCATTCCAGCCTACCGAAGAGCCTGAAGTACTCAAGGCTACAGTGGCAAATACATTGTAACTAGTCAAAAAGGACTAAAATGAGACAGAGATATAGTCATACAGCATAGAAACAGATGCTTTAGTTCAAATAATCCAAGCTGACCAAGAAGCCCCATCTAAGATAGTCCCATTTGCCAGCATTTGGCCTATAACCTTCTAAACCTTTCCAATCCATGTACTTGTCCAAATGTCTTTTAAAATTTGTCACTTTACCTGCCTCAACCACTTCTGCTGGCAGCTAATTCTACATGCGTGCAAAAAAGTTGCACCTCAAAATCCTCTTAAACCTATCCACCCTCACCTTAAAACAGAGCCATCTAGTTCTTGATACACTAACTATAGGAAAATGACTGAATATATTTACCTTTCTGATCCCAATTCTATCTCCTTTACCATAGCATTGGAGAGGGATAGAAACAGACAAGTTAGGGAAGTGTTTAATTGGCGTAAAGGGAAATACGAGGCTATCAGGCAGGAACTTGGAAGCATAAGTTGGGAATAGACGTTCTCAGGGAAATGTACAGAAGAAATGTAGCAAATGTTCAGGGGATATTTGCATGGAGTTCTGCAAAGGTACCTTTCAATGAGAAAGGGAAAGGATGGTAGGGTACAGGAACAGTGGTGTACAAAGGCTGTTACAAGTCTAATCAAGAGGAAAAGAGCTTACGAAAGGTTAAAAGAAATGGTAACAATAGAGATCTAGAAGATTATGATGCTAGCAGGAAGGAGCTTCAGAAAGAAATTAGGAGAGCCGGGAGGGGCAATGAGTTTACCTTGGTGAACAGGATTTAGGAAAACCCCAAGACATTCTACAAGTATGTGAGGAGCAAGAGGATAAGACATGAGAGAATAGGACCAATCAAGCATGACAGTGGAAAAGTGTGTATGGAACCGGAGGAGATAGCAGAGGTACTTAATACTTTATTCAGTATTCACTACAGAAAAGGATGAGTTGAAGCGGACTAAAAAGCTTGAGCATATAGATATTAAGAAGAGGATGTGCTGGAGCTTTCGGAAAGCATCAAGTTGCATAAGTCACTGGGACCAGATGATGTACCCCAGGTAATGTGGGAGGTGAGGGAGGAGACTGCTGAGCCTCTGGTGATGATCTCTGCATTATCAATGGGGACAGGAGAGGTTCTGGAGGATTGGAGGGTTGCAGATGTTGTTTCATTATTATAGAATTATAGAAATCTACAGCACATTACAGGCCCTTCGGCCCACAAGAAAGGGAATAGAGATAGCCCAGGATATTATAGATCAATGAGTCTTACTTCAGTGGTTGGTAAGTTGATGGAAAAGATCCTGAGAGGCAGGATTTATGAACATTTCCAGAGTCATAATATAATTAGGAATAGTCAGCATGGCTTTGTCAAAGGCAGTTTGTGCCTTATGACCCTGACTGAATTTTGAGGATGTGACTAAACACATTGATGAAGGAAGAACAGTAGATGTAGTGTATATGGATTTCAGCAAGGCATTTGACAAGGTACCCATTCAAGGCTTATTGAGAAAGTAAGGAGGCATGGGAGCCAGGGGGAACATCGCTTCGTGGATCCAGAACTGGCTTGCCCACAGAAGGCAAAGTGTGGTTGTAGACAGGTCATATTCTGCATGGAGGCGGTGACCAGTGGTGTGCCTCAGGGATCTGTTCTGGGACCCTTTCTCTTCATGATTTTTAAAAATAATCTGGATGAAGAAGTGGAGGGATGGGTTAATAAATTTGCTGATGAAACAAGGTTAGAGGTGTTGTGGATAGTGTGGAGGGCTGTCAGAGGTTACAGCAGGATATTGATAGGATGCAAAACTGGGCTGAGAAGTGGCAGATGGAGTTCAATCCAGATAAGTGTAAAGTGGTTCATTTTGGTAGGTCAAATATGATGGCAGAATATAGTATTAATGGTAAGAGTCTTGGCAGTGTGGAGGATCAGCGGGTTCTTGGGGTCCGAGTCCATTGGACACTCAAAGCTGCTACACAGGTTGACTCTGTGGTTAAGAAGGCATACAGTGCATTAGCCTTCATCAATCATGGGACTGAATTTAGGAGCCAAGAGGTAATTTGAAGCTATATAGGACCCTGGTCAGACCCCACTTGGAGTACTGTGCTTAGTTCTGGTCACCTCACAACAGGAAGGATGCAGAAATCATAGAAAGGGTACAGAGGAGATTTACAAGGATGTGGTCTGGATTGGGGAGAATGCCTTTTGAGTGAACGCAGCCTTTTCTCCTTGGAGTGACAGAGGATGAGAGGTGACCTGAGAGAGGTGTACAAGATGATGAGAGGCATTGATCGTGTGGATAGTCGGAGGCTTTTTCCCGGGGCTGAAATGGCTAGCACAAGAGGGCACAGTTTTAAGGTGCTTGGAAGTAGGTCCACAGGAGATGTCAGGGGTAAGTTTGTTTTCTTTTGTGTGTTTTTTAAAAAAAAACACAGAGTGGTGAGTGCGTGGAATGGGCTGCTAGCAGCGGTGGTGGAGGTGGATATGATAGGGTCTTCGAAGAGACTCCTGGACAGGTACACGGAGCTCAGAGAAACAGAAGGCTATGGGTAACCTTAGGTAATTTCTACGGTAAGGACATGCTCAGCACAGCTTTGTCGGCCGAAGGGCCTGTATTGTGCTGTAGGGTTTCTATGTTACCTTATCTATGCTCCTCATGAATTTATACATCTGTATGAAATCACCTCCCAGTACCCTACACTGAAGGAATAAAGTCACATGCACAACATGCTGGAGGAACTCAGCAGATCGGGCAGTATCCGTGGAAATGAACAGTCAACGTTTCCAGCCGAGACCCTTCATCAGGAACATGTCCAACCTCTCCCTATAATATAACCTAGTGCCACAAGTCCTGGCAGTATCCCTGTAAATCTTTGCTGCATTCTTTCCAGTTTAAACAACATCTTTCCTTTCGCAGTGTAACCAAACCTAAACACAATATTTCAAGTGCAGCCTCGCCACTGTCCTGTAAAACCACATGATTACCTCCCAACTTCAATACTCAATGCCCTGACTTTGAAGGCCAAAAGCCTTCTTCACCACAATGTCTACCTGTGACTGTACTTTCAGGGAATCATGTACTTGTACTCCAAATTTCCTCTATTCTACAACAGTCCCCAAGACCGTGTAGTTCCCTGTAGAAGTCCAACTTAGATTTAACTTTCCAAAGTGCAACACCTCATACTTATCAAAATAGATTCAACATAAAGTATCCCAGTCTTCAGGAACACTATGACACTGCCAAATGTAAGTTTTGAAAAGTGAAGATACCAAGTTCTAACTGAAGACATTATCCAGATATACCAAACAAAAAATAAATCAAAATTGTAAATTTAGTTTGATTAATAACCAAGTGATTAATAACCAAATAACCACTTGGTTATTTTCCCCCCAAAAACGATTTTCCCCCCAAATATTAATTATTCCCAAAACTGACTGCAAACTGGATCAAAATTATATTTAAAAGCAGTTTATACGTCCCCTCCCCAAGGAAATCTTAAATTATCAATTATACTTTCTAAAATATGTGGCTTTCTTGTAGAACAACGACATTCTTTTAAATATATACAGGAAGAAATCAACCATAGGAAAGACGTTTGTATTTTACTGATGCCATTAAATTCTCACTCCTGTCTTCAATAAGAACATGCCAAGTTAATGAAAATGCACAGAACTACACTTAAAATGTAGAAAATTTTAAACTAATAAATTCCACTTTGTTTGCAATGAAGCAGAAATTTATACACAAATGTCACATCTGTAACTGAATGATAACAAGAACCTAGTGTGTTTTTTTTTTAAAAAAAGAGTTCACTTCAAACTATATAATTTGGAGTTTCCTGTTCTCAATATCCCATGTAGCTGTACTCGTGACAGTATTCACTAAATGAGCTGAAGCAAACAGATTTTGACTGTGCTGGTTTGTAATTAATTAAATTCAACTGTATACCTATTTATGTCAAATATATTTTGAAGGCTAAATAATTTGTATCATATTGTGTCATATAAACCAGCCTCCATAGACTGTTTACACTTCCTGTTGCCACAGAAAGGTAGCCAAAAATATCAAAGATCCCTCATTCTGCCTCTAAAAGGTACTGTTTATTTTATACGCAATTTGTTTTGTACCAACATCACTTCTGGTTCGTAAGCTATCTGTTTATCATTTCCCACATAGATTAATTTGGATTTCAACTTTAAAGACATCCATCTACATGCACTTTTTATTTGCCCTTGAAACGGCAACATATGTGCAACTTATGCTTTCTTAATTTTGGTAAACATTAAGTAGATGTACTTTGAAGGAAGTATTAAGTTTATTGTTCACTGTTAAGCTATCTTTGTGGCAAGAGTTCACTCTAGTCCAAGGCAGAGCTATAGCAAGGTGCATGTATTAGCTTGTTTAATGCTGATCATGATAATAATCAAAAATATTGGTATATTAACTATTGCAATATTTCTGTATTGAATTTAATGTATTTTACTTAACCTTCTGCAGTTTCACAAGTTTTCTCATTAGAAACCCTGAAGAAAGCTTCCAGCTTGGGTGATTTTTGAAAGGTGTTTAATTCCCTACCTAGCTTTGTATGCAATGCCCTCTGAGGGCAGTAGAATGAAAAGATAACTTATCTTCAAAAGGCATTGTCCATGGACTAGAGACGTGCCACCCATACGCTACAATGTCAGCGTCTGACCCCAGCAACATTGATCACTGAGCCCTGGAAGTCAGGTCAGGATATGGCACATCATCGCATCTTCGTTGCACTCAGGCAAAATTACAAATAGCATAGCTGCAGCACGAACTTGACATGCCAGGGCTGAAGTGGCAAAAATTAAGAGCATCATATGCCAAGTATGAAATCAAAATGCTAATGGAGAAAGCACGTATGAAGGCTGCATTGAGTGCACTCAATGAGAAGCATGAAGCCGAGGCTCCCTTAGCAGAGGCAAAGGTGTATGAAACAACAGACTTCGACAATGGTGGTCATCTCTCTGAGAAGGTGACTGAAGAACTGACCAATGGTGCAAGCCCTCTAATGTGACATGGTTGCTCAAAAGAGGATGAAATCAAAGGACCAAAGACAAGAACCAGTTTCCTGTGATGCTTCACATCAAATCTTTACCCAGTTCTCCTGAACTTGCATCCTCTGCTTCAGATTCAAATCTAAAGAAAAATGAACCAGCATTTAAGGTAGAAAGTGATAAGTGTCCAAAGTCACCCAATTTGAAAATACAATGCTGTTCACCACTTAATAAGAGCACACCAGGGCTGAACAACGCACCAAATGCATCAGTAGTTCATCTTTCTACAGAAGCTACCACAGAACCAACTACACAGCCCTCACTCACTGCACCAGGCCGTGGTGATAAATCACTGTTGGACAATAGTTTGAGTGAGATGCTAAGTCTGGCCAGAGAAACCCTGAGGCAAAGTCAGTTCAATTGTGGACATAACAATCATCGGTATAGTGGTGGAGAAACCACAGAGGGTGGCAAGGAGAACTGGAGAACAGTATCAATATATTACAGAGCAAGGATGGGCACACGGTGCAGCAAGCACCGGTGGTCTCCAGGAAACTGAGCCAAGAAACTATTGACATTCCAGAAGAACTAGACCCAGATATAGCTGTAAATTCAGGGCCAGCACATTGGGCTACTGGTTCCAGCACCTCCGCAGCAGAGCACAGTGGGGAGCAAACTGAGCATCCATCAGATAGATACTTCCCCGCACGTTCTAAAGAAAATTCAGAAGTCACTGGAAGCAAAGCAGATAGATTTGTTGTGGAGTCAATAAAGTTCTGCTTACCCCTGCCAACTCTCATTGACTGCTATTGTACTCCCAACATGTATGAAATCCCAACTCCTGAAGCTGCACACAGTCATTCACATCTTAAGGACATCGTTGACAAAATCCCCTTACCTCATTCTTCCACTGAGATTCTCTTGTGTTTGGCAGAAACATTGTCTGTGCACATAACATATGTGAACAGCACAACAGTCAGCTTGACACCTTATGCTCAATGACTGGACCTGAGTTGGATCATAGTCTGCCACGATGGTGCTCACCAGACCACTACGAGTGTATTTAAGACTAACGTCTGAAGGATGGGCACCCAAGTCATTTCAGAGCTTGGCGCATTTGTAGGCAACCTCTCAGCACAGAGTACCAGAATTGGGTAGAGGTTAGAATCCTTCTTGTTCAAAGACGGGTGTATGAAAAGAAATGTAGTACATATGTGAATAACGATTTTTCCAATCAAAGTCAAGCACAGATTTTCAAACCCTCCCCCCCGCCATGCTTCACATAGAGGATGATTCATAGGAAAGGACAACTTGCATCACATGTTGGATTTCCAATGCAATGCTCCTTAAAATGGGCCTTTGAAGCTCACGTGCAAAATCCTGACAACCTTCATGGTGGAGGTTACAGCTACTGTAAACTCCAGGCCAACTTACTTCAGTCTGTACATATCCAGATGAGCATCATATTTTGATGCCTGCTCTGCTTCTGACTCAAAAGCTTGGCTCTCCTCATGTTCCGCTAGGTCACTTTAACAACGCTAACCGATACAGACAGGAAAGGAGGCAGGTCCAGAGCTTGGCCAAAACCTTTTGGCTGAGGTGGTGAACAGAGTATATTACCAATCCCCTGAGTCGGAGAAAATGGAAAACTATAAGGTTAGTCACACAAATCTTCGAGTGAAGTTGGGAAAATTAGGAAAATTGAAGAGAGAACCATTAAAGATGGCATAGTAAGACTTTTTTTAGACCAGTCTCTGAAACCATCCATTCTTTTCCCAAAAACTCAATGAAATGATAATTTGATTTTTAATTTCAGTAGTTGAGTTTGACATCACAGTTGACAAGCAGAGGGTGTTCTGCCTCTAGAGGCGCTGTGCAAAATAAACCACATACAAAATGAACAAACATCACTTGCTGTTTATAAGTTCCCCCCCCCCCCCCCCCCCACCCCAACATCATTCCCTTCATGGGTCAATTTGGATTTTGAATTGAAGCAAACACATCCATCTCCATCCACTCTTTATTTGCCCTGGAAACAGCAATTTATTTGTGTGTCTTTGAGTTTTCTTAATATTGGTAATTATTTAGTAGATGTACTCTGAAGGAAGTATTACGTTTATTGTTTATCACTATTAGGCTAATGTTGCGCCATGAGTTCACTCTAGTCCATGACATAACTATAGAATGTTGCATGTGTGTATTACCTTGCTAACACTGATTGTGCGAATAATCAATAATCAGTATATTCAGGCTTGAGATGATTCTGTATTGAATTGAATCCGTATTTTATTTACCTTTCTGCAGTTTCACAAAGTATCTAATTAAAAATCCATAAAAACCCAGAAGAAAGCTTCCGGCTCACAGGTGATATTTGAGAAGGAGTTCAATTCCCTGCTTAGCTTTGTATGCAATGCACCTCAGGGCAGTAGATTCCTTCCACACCATACATTCTATCTGCTCCCCCTTCCAATGAGCAGAAGATACAAAAGCCTAAAGCATGCACCACCAGCTTCTATCCCAGTTTTATAAGACTGTAGTACAATAAAGATCAGTAGCACCTTCTCCTCATTGACACATTTCAAGGTTATATTGTTACCCCACTGCTCTACATTCTCTAAGCTCACAGCACAAACACCATGTATAATTCACCAACATTGCTGATGAAGAGGTGACAAAAAGAGAAATAGATCGGCTGGTTAAATGGTATTGCAACAAGCTCACACTCAAAATCAGCATGACCCAAGATACGATTGTGAAGATATGATTCAGGAAGATGTTGGGAGAACACACATCAGTCTTCCTTGAAAAATTTGTGGTGGAAAGGGTGAACAGCTTCAAGTTCCTCAGTATCAACATCAGAGGATCATTTTGGGCCCAAGACATTGATGTAATCACAAAGGTAGCACGGTAGCAGCTCTACTTCATGAGCAATTTAACAGGATTCAGTATGTCATCAAAGATTCATCTAGATTTCTACAGATGGATGGTGGAGAGTATTCCAATTGGCTACATCACTGTCTACTACGAAACATCCAATATGCAGGATCAAAAGATGCTGTAGAGGGTTATAAATTCTGCCACCTCCATCATGAGAACACCCTCCCCTCCATCGAGAACATTTTCAAAAGACAGTGTCTCAAGAATGTGGCATCCATTACTTAGGACCCTCACCATATGGGACATACCTTCTTCTCACTACTACTATTGGGGAGGAGGTATAGCAGCCTGAGGACCCACACTCAATGCTTTAGGAGCAGCTTCTTTCCCTCCATCAGATTTCTAAACAGTCCATGAACACGACTCTGTTATTCCTGTTTTGCACTATTTATATTTGTAAATTGTCATAAGTTTTGTGTCTTGCGCACACTACCACAAAATAAGTTTCATGACATTTCAATGATAATAAACCTGATTCTGAACATTTGACCTCAATCTAACGAGATATGGCCCTTGCACCTTACTGTCTACCTGCATGTCACTTTCTCTCTAATTGTAGCACTACAATCTGCATTCCATTGCATTATTACCTCAATGTATACATTTTAAAATTACCTGCAAGGATTATATGCAGAACAAAGTTTTTCCACTGTATGTCAGTAGGTGTAACAAGAAGTGCCAGCATAAGAAAAATGTTCCAAAAGCACATCTGCAGAAAGAGCAAGTTCCTCTATTTCAAAGTTCAATTGTTTTTCTTTCCTCAAATCCTACCTGGCCTGCCGAAAGTTCCAACATTTCCAGTTATATTTCAGTTGCTAGCAGCTGCTGTTCTTTTCGTTTACAAAATGGTCAACATTATTTGATACTTGCTCCTTTGGCCACCTCCACCATGAGCTAATGCTCACCTACAGCTGTGAAACAAGATCACCATGTAACACAATATGGTGGAATAAAAATACCTTTACTTTTGCAGCTAAGACTATTCAAAATACAAGTTACCACTGAAACATAAAATTCCAATGCTAAAATTCATAAAGGAGGGAATTTAACCTATATACTGTCCGTGTTAGTAGTTTAAATGCAAATCATTTTGGGTTTGAGGATTTTCTAGAATGTTCTATTGCAATCAAATGTTTACTCTGCTGGATTTATACCAAAGGCAATAGAGAAAAAGATCTGTACTTGTATAGCATTTTTCATCAATATTTAACTATTGAGCAAACCATTCAAAATAGATAAGGTGTTCAAGGAACAAAGTAGTATTAGCTAACAAAAAAAGTGATAAGCCACTAAAGATGTTGGAACACATGTAAAGCTTTGCACAGAAAACTTGGCTATGATGAAAAGAAATCAAATTGAAGGACCACAGCTACCTTCAGAGCTGAAAGTGACAAACAGCCAATAACTTGATGGGAAAACAGGAATGGTAATTTTATAATCAAGGTATTGAGTTGATGGGGGAATTTGGTGCAATTGGAGGCATTGGTTTTGAAAGAAGGGAGCTATGAGGCTAACAAAGCATAGAAAAGGGGCAATTTTTGAATAAAGCTAGAGGCAAAGGCATGGGAAGCGATTCAGGAAAAGATACTCAGAGCAGGCCCAGGCAACTTCATACTGATGGTAAGCATATTCTTAGTGATGGCACAGGTGCTAGCTTTGAAACAACTTGGTGTTAAGTTAACACCATGGTTGTGAACACACTGGCTCTTTTGCATTCATAGAGATGGAGCAAGTCGGTGGTTAGGGCACAAAGTTTGTTCCGGGGACAAAAAAAAACTATTTTATTATACTCAGTGTTCCTTTGAAAGACATGTCCAAAATCCTGTGCTGAATTTAATTAGCAAGCAGTCCGATAATTTGGAAAGATTGCAGAAGGGTCATGAGAATCAACTGAGGGTTAAATCTGGGTACCATTAGCACACATGGAAAATATACTTTTGGATGATACTGCTGACATTGCATGTACATAAGAAAGTGGACCATAGGCAAATTCTTTAGGGCACCAGAGCCAACAATGACAGCTTGGGAAAAGATGCCAGCTGTGATAACCATGCTAATAGACAAGTGAAATCCTATTTTGCTGTACCAGAGGAAATTGATATGATCTTAAAAAGTGCAGGGATAAATTAATTTCATCACAATCATGCAGGATGCCATTACTGGTTTCGTTTGGAGCAGTTCCCATACTGCTGTAGTACAGGAAATGTTAGTGGTTACACTATGTTCAAGGCCTAGAGATGGGAGTTTGGAAATGGGCTAGTAGAATGAAGGCCTGGAGTTATGCAAGGAGCAGCAACAAGATTTAAGAGAGACAAGTACTACTAATAACAGTTCATATGAATCATAGAAAGCTGCTAAATCATAGAAAGTTGCAACTTCAATATTTCAGTCGTAAGCAGCAGGTGGATCTTACAGGTGAGCTTAAAGGGCCTGAAAGTACATAGAAGAAAGGTTAGTTTGAAATCAAGGCCAGTCAATACTAAAAAAATTAGGCACATAGCTTATACAGTCACAGACTTGTGACAAAATTCTCAAAGCTTCTTGACATTGTGACTAGAGACAAGGGTTCTTGAAATGCTAGAACCTTGTGCCTTTACAGTCAATGAAATGTTTTAAGTGCTATCACTATTATTTTACACTTTAGTATCTTTCATGGGCTTCGGTCACTGCAATATGTTTCAGAGCATATGCAATTTTTTTTGAAGCACAGTCATAGTTGTCATTCAACTTGTTCTGCATTAATATTGTACATTTGTTCTGGATATAGTTTGCCATTTCTGATGTCAAAAGTCATATCCCACACAAAAACCTCCAAGTGGACAATTTAAATTGTATGCAATGTCTAGTTGGAGTAATGAGTATTGATCAGGAAGAAACTCATTTTGGAGGAGAATGTCAAAATTGAATACATACATAAAAAAGAGAAACAAGATCTTTAATTAAAAGTTTGAAACTGCAAGCCACAACCTTTAAAGTTTAGAAGTGCATTTTTATTAAGAACTTCCACTGAATTGTGAATACATCATTCCAAATCACTGACAGATTCTCTCTCAGTTTTAATCCTTTGACACATTATAAGACCTCTCCACAATAAAGGAAGGCAGACAGAATTGGTATAGGTTTCCATCACAGTTCAGACAGCAGCACTGAAAGATCACTGCAATTCTCCACTGACTACACTGAGTTTTGTTTTTTTCTAAAAAGTTTATAATTTGAATTTCATCATGTAATTCTATAAGCGGATTACCTACTTTCATTTCTGACCTCACACCAAAACTACCTATAGCAGAATATGGGATATTTTTGTATTTTATATTGAATACTTTATGAATGCAAACAAGAGAGAAACTACAGATGCTGGAAATCCAAGCAACACAACGCACACAATGCTGAAGGAACTCAGCAGGCCAGGCAGCATCTACGGTGGGGGGGGGGGGGGGGGAACTTACAGTTGACTATACTTTTTTCCTTAAATGTTATCTAGCTTGCCGAATTCCTCCAGCACTTTGTGTGTGTTACTTTACTAATGCAGTTGGGAAATTACTCTTAGACTGCAGGGGCAAAAAAAAGTTTACTAGGATGATTTGAATTCAGATTTCACAAGTAAACATTAAATACAGGGAATTCTAGTTAATTGGGACTCATGGGGACCAGTACAATTTTGGACCAATTAAACAGCTGCCCAAATTAGCCGAAGTTTAATTGAAATAGTTTAAAAAGTATATTAAAAAAAAGACAACCCACCATTTAAATGAGTAACAAACTAGGTAATTAAATGAAATACAGAATTAGAACAGTACCAATACTACTACAGTCCTATAAAATTGTATGAATTCATTATAGTTATAGAAGGTGTGCGCACTATAATGTTCTTTTGGTTAACTGTAAATGAACAGGCACAGATATCTAGTACAGAGAGTGGACTCTCTTCATATAATGCTTTCAACCAATGTATCCTCCAGATCTTAATTTTCATTGTAACATTCGAGATGATTGTTGATACCTTCAAATTCTTTGTAGTTCCCAACTTGAAGTAGTGACATTGTTTCATTTTCACTCCCAGCAGTTTCTGGCACCTCTAAGCCTCAATGCTTGAAACCGCAGTGAGCAAAAGCAGTTCTGAATTGTCTTACTGCTCATTTCTCGCTGACTATCAGTGACAAAAAATCACTGCTTTTTGAACAGAAACACAAGCAACTGTCACTATTTAGAAACCACTTGCTCTAAGCACAGCCACACATGCATGCGATTGACACTAGTTTTCTGTTTCAACAAACGGTATCTGTCCGAATTAAGCAACGCAGTGTCCCAAATAAACAAAGGGAATCCTGGCTATTTTCTCAAATAGTTTTTGTTCTTTAAGAGTTGTCTGAAATAAGTGGCTGTCCCAATTAACCTCAATCTACTATTGTCCAACCATGGCTCTCTTGTTAAGGACATAACTAAAGCCAACCCTAAAGACAAACTACGAATACGTGCAATGGAACTGGTAGCAAACAATGTTTGACAAACACATGTATCTACTGCCATGGATAGTTATAGGTCTGTTAGTCTAACTCCTTATGACAACCGTTGTTATTACATTGATAAGAATTTCACAACACCCTCCCCCCATTCTCCCACTCACACAAATTACATGCATAGGCAAAACAACAAGTACTTAATCAGTTTAGTTTAAAACACTGAGTTTTGCAATACAATAAACTACAACAGATAGAAAAGTGTGCAAACATCTTTCATTATTTGGAGAGCCATAATTTGACACCATTTCAACTGTGTAGTTTGAAATTCAGTAACTGATGTTGCTTTAAAACAGAATGCCATTCATTACAAAGATAAACATTATGGATATGGTTTGATCTTATTTTAATTACTTACACGACAATTTGCATGAAGGTACCACAGTATTATAACTGCATTCATATCGCTGACTAACTTTAGTTAAAATTCCCACATTCATTCAAGAGCAGAGACAAAGAATCTTTCAAAACTGGTACACCATACAGGAAAACACCAGACCCCAGCTAAATCAAGTTAAAAATAAGTGGATGTAATGCACATGAATAGAAGTTTAACAGCAACTTAAGCACTGATAAACAATATCTACATAAAATCACGGACATTTAACTCGTCGATCAGATTTAGAGAGCTATCGATGTAAACCAGATTAAATGATGCAACGCAATGAAACCGTTTCATAAGCACTAAAATGTCTCTGATCTGCTTTTCCTCCCTCCCTGCATAATGCAAACTTCATTATAAATTACACAGAATATTGCATTTCAAATTGTCAGTTAAAATCTAAACTGCGGCCTACTATTTTCGTCACTCAAGCGAAAAGCTATATAAACTGTCCAGGTATAACAGAAGGGCCTAAACGAAACAATATTTATGCATACTCCACCTCGAAAAGTTACAACTGTCCTCCAACATTAAAAAGTGGAATGAAGCGAATAATAATTAACGTAAACTTCCATTGTAAAATCTTTGTTAAGTTCAATAACTACAAGTTTAAGTACTGAAATCCTCATCGTTTTGGTCGGACAACCTGGACACGATATTGTTACTTCCATAAAACAAATAATCTACTGGAATTGCAGGCAAATCCAGATTGCGAAAAACTTGACTCCCTCGTTTTGTATTGATTTTACATTTATCTTCGTATTTCAAAAAAATATTCTAGTTCTCACGCAAATAATGGAACAATCTTCAATAACTGTTTCAGTCAGATACGCCCATTTTTAAAAGTTAAAATATTGTAATTGACAATAAACTGCATCCGTGCGATATTTTGTGCGCTGTCAGCATCTACAATTAGTTTTAAACACGCTTTCTTCCGAGCGTGGACCCGTCCCTAAACACTGCAGAGGCTTCATCTCTTTGGCAGACGCCAGGAACAGGAATTCTTAACGATTTGTGGCTGTCGTCTTACAATTAGGGATTCAAAAGTACTTTCAAATACTGATTAAATACACTACAGTAGAGAAGCAAAAAAAAGTACCGGGAATATAACATCAAACGGCGTATTGATACTGACTTTCGTTTCATCAATTTCTTTTTCATTTAATGTATACGTGAAACATGTTGATACAAATGGGGCATTGCAGCCATTCAGCACTGACCTAATAAAATTCACCAAAAAACCTTGAGTGTTGACGCTACGCCAGATCGTGCCCGTAGCAAATAGTGTTGCACACGAAAAAAGTGCGATATTTACAAAGCAAAATTATTGAAATATCAAAATTAACAATGAATTAATTCTGAACAGTTGCAATGCGGGTCGTGAGAAGCTAGCTTTGAACAACAGCACCAATCCCTTTAATGAAAGGAAGAGACCATCTAATATACCGAAGCCTAACTTATTAAAAATAATAACATTTAAAATGTGGTTTTCGTAAAACTGTAGTTTCTAGCAGGAGCTCCAAGCGCTTTATACACTTCCTCTCAATCAAATTTTACAACTCGAGTAATCACAAAATGATTACGCTCGGGGGGGGGGGGGGCTGGAAAAATATAAACTTTTCAGAATAGCTTTTCAATAAGGAGAGGAAATGGTTATAAACGTAGATAGTCAAATATTAAACAGAAAGATGTTGATAACCAATGAAACAGAACTGATCGAAATACATTTCTTATCAAATGAGAATGCACGTTAGATATTAAAAGTCAAATGCTTCACTCTACAATGAGACCCATCAGGCAGGTCGATGACAGCGTGATGGGAAAAAGATTTGTCTTTAGCAGGTTATGCAAGCACGGTGGGTATACTTATGGATAATACGGCAATGACCAAAAACAGAACCGTTTTGTGAATAAGAACAACTATTCTCAGATATATTTGGCATAACCGAAATATCATTGCTCATTTAGTAAGTTTGCCAGCAACGAAGTCATTCTGAGCAATAGACGATACATTATCATTATCACACAAACACCACGCTTCAAAACCTCGCACATGTACGCCACAATTTGACAGAATTTACTCATTGAACAGCAATCACGTTGCACTAAAACTAGGACATTGATATTCGCGACCCAAACAGATAAAATCCCTTATTTGTAACATTTATAAAGCAACCGATTAATTAAAATGAAATCTCCACCAGTCCAAACTACTTACCCGAAGAGCACGATATCAAAAACACAACAAACGCAAGCTTGGTACCAGCTCCCATGGTTTGAGTTTTTGGACAGCTTTAAGAAAATAGACTAATTGATATAACAACGTTCGCTGTTTCGCTTCCAAAGCAAAGAAAATTCTTTGCGACTCCACCACGTCTCCTGACTAGTTACTGGCTGTGATCCACCTTTTTCTTCCTCAGTGGGCAACTTCATTCACAAAAGATAGGAATTTGAGCAGCTCACACTTTGGTTATTTTTTTTAAAAAGACATCAACAGAATTAGTTTCATTGATCAAAGACCGTGCAAACAAAAAGAAACGCAATTCGTATAGAAGGATGAGGAAGGATGGAAGAAAAGCCACGGTACAAATCCTCAGCTCCTTTCATGGGAATGGTGTACTCGAAGTCTCCCGGAATTCATAATTAGCAAAGTAGGCCTAAGTCCAAAATGGCGTTGACTTGTTTTTGTTTCCTCCCCCCACCCCCTTTACACTCACCCTGGAGATTTTTTTAACGAAGGGAGGCTCGCCTCCCAATCAGAGAAGGGGCCGTGGCCTTGATTGACACTCGCAGCGAGCCATTCAATGCCACGCTTGCGCTTTACGTCACCCTGATTGACATGCTCGCTCCTCCCGTGATCGTCAACAAAAGGCGCGTTTATTATTGGATGCGGACCAATCACCTTCCAGCAGTGTGGGAGGGGCTTTGTGTGTTTTGTGTGTGTGTGTGTGTGTGTGTGTGTGTGTGTGTGTGTGTGTGTGTGTGTGTGTGTGTGTGTGTGTGTGTGTGTGTGTGTGTGTGTGTGTGTGTATATCCGTCCGTCCGCGTCGAACTTGATAGCCGTGATTGACATTCACGTGATCCCTTCTGTGAACTGTGATTTCTGTGATTTACACGCGTGGAAATGGATTGGCTGAGCGAGTGGGCCGGGAAATGCCAGATTTACGATAACGATAATATTAAAGGAATCTGATGACTGGAAGGAAATGATTGCAAAACATGTTTGGGATCGGTGCTGAACATTGGAATGGAATGTTGTTACCTCAAAAAAGTGTTGTCACTCAAACATAACATCAAGAAGTTGCTACTTTTTCATATTAGCAATAAAGATGGTTACAGTTATTGCATCGTGTTTATTATTAGACCAGCCTGAAAACACAATAGCTAGCGTTCTGTTTATTCCTATGTTACATTCTTGTCATCCTGCCGAGTCGGGAGCTGAGCCAAGTCAACATTCAGAGTAATAAGATTCCTCGACTAGCTGTCTCTTGTCGAAATACAGTATGTTTTCAATGCCATTGGCTTTCAACGCAACACGTTGCTTTCCTTTACGAAGGAAAGGGTTCGAGAATAATATATACTTTGAAAAGCAGACCGAGTTTTTAAATATTTTTGTTTGATTTCAAGAATGGACATTCTGTCACAGGATGTAACCAGGAGCTTATACGTTATTATTTTCTACCTCCAGCTCGAAATTTCCCATACACCGTTCGGTTAGGTAGGCTTGTAGGTCTTTGCAGCTTTTTTATGCAAGTACAAACTTCTGAGTTTATTTTCTGCTCTTAAAATCTGAAGCAAAGGGCGCCGAGAGCAATTGAAAGCCAAACATCAATATAGCTGGTGCAGGTGAGAAATTATGGACACATTTCTCAAAGCTCGTAAACAGATATTTAATGAAAATGCAACCACGGGCGCAAGTGTTAGGAACCGATCCGACTCTGTGTCTGTTGAACAAAGAGAACGGGTGTGTATGTGATGGGGGAGTTAAATTAGAATCCCTGAGAGGGAGCCATTTCTTCAGCTGCCCGGGTCTGGTACTGTACTCTTTGACGCAGTGAATGGGAGAGATTATTTCAGCCTGTGTAGAGGCACAGGTTTGGTACAGTGTTCCATTTTTTTCTGCACTGCAGTTTCTAATATAAAACGTAAAATGTATTAAGGTATTATGCTGGATGTCGATGAAGAGGCATTCCAGTTCCTCTATTAGTGTGTGCTTCCCGGGAGGACATCTGGAAGAGAGGCAGGCAGTCTAGATGGTTAGATGGCACCGCGCCTGTACATGTGTGCAGCCACCGTAGGACAGGCCTCATGGAGGAATAAACGAGAGTGGGGTTATCATTGTTCTTTTATTGCACTCATTCTCAGCGTTTTATACTTCAAAGGCAGCGTTGCTCCAGGTAACGCCTCCAGTTGCTATCTGACACCACCCTACGGTAGTTGTATAACGCCCGGGAGAAAGGGCAGATCTGAAACGTCCCTGTATCTGTGGATCGCTATAGATCATAGACCTCATTGGTTACTTTTCACTTTCATAAGATCGTTGGAAAGTTTGAAAATAACAAGCGTAGTCTGTGTGATAGTGGATTTTGCAGCTCGGTAGAGTAGCGCTTAACATAATGTTATTACTGCGCAAATGACCAGCGATCGATTCCTGCCTGTTGTCTCTTAGGGGTTTGTACATTCTCCCGGTGACTGCATGGGTTTCCTACAGTCCGAAGACGTAGCAGTTAGAAGGTTATTAAGTGATGCTGGCTAGTTGTGCTGGTACTGATGTATCTCTGTTTGTTTGTTTACCTATCTATTTATATCTTGTTTCAGAAACAAGCCTGAGAGCTCTTTGTAACATTTTTTCTCCATCCTGTTCCTATTCTTGCAAAATAAGATTAATCCACATGGTTCTGAAAATCTAAATACTGTGCCTATCAAAGTCACAAATAAAAGGTTTCAGAGGTACGTTCAACGTCAGAGAAGTGTATATAATATACATCCTGAAATTATTTTTCTTCGCAAAGCATCCACGAAAACAGAGAAGTGCCCCAAAGAATGAACGACGGTTAAGTGTTAGAACTCCAAAGTAACCCCCAGCTCCCCTCCCTCGCACTCGTAAGCAGTAACAAGCATTAATTCCCCCTCCCCTCACGGGCAAAATAAAGCATCTGCACCCGCCACCGAGCACTCAAGCATGAGCAAAGCAACAGCGAAGACACAAACTTGCAGTTACCCCAAAGCCTACATTGTTCACCACAGGCTCTCCCTCTCTCCCTAATAAGGGATAAAGATGTTGTAGAGACACTAAGAACACCAGAGTGACTTTGAGTTTTGTTTTAAGAGTTTATTGGCATGATAATAGTTTATTAACCTGACTCTACAGCAGTCTCCACTGCCACCAGAACTCTGATTTTCTGGCTGTACAGAGCTCATATTTATACAGCAAAACAAACAACTTCACAGAACTTTGTTTTGCATCCCAGGGTCAGTGCAAGATCAATCATTTAAAAGACATGTCAATTATTCTCTCAGTGCGAGTCTAACAGTCTTCTTTGTACCCTGTTACCAGGGCTCATAATTTACCCCTAGACGCATCCTCCCTCCTGGTTCCAGGGGCCTAGTATCTTATTAATTGGAGTTTCTGGTACTGTGCTTATCATCCAAGGCTATTCTCGACACGCATCAGCAGTCTTAAGCCCAGAATGGCCAAGTATCCCATCAGACACTAGTTTTAACCATTTCTACCACAAAAGAGATGTCTCCGTTTTCCCAGCAAGCCGGGGGGGGGGGGGGGGGGTGGGTACAGGACATAACAAACAACTCGCTGGTTTACAATGATAAACGTCAGTTGCGTCGCTTTTTTCAAGCTCTGTGTCCAAAGATCTCTAGTCTCTGGGCACACAGCTATAGATTTTCCGACTCCCTCGATGACACACGGATCTCCCGCCGTGACACCAACCCGATAACCTCCAGAGCCCCAAGATCCCGGGCCTTCAAAGGCAAGCTGAGCTCCTAGGCTGAGCCGTTGGCCTGCTGAACAACGGCCAGTTGTGAAACCCTGAGAGCGGGTCCTATCCCGCAAAGAACCGTAGTCAGCGTGTAACTCCAGGTCAGGGTCCTCAAAAGAATCCTGAAAGGGAAAAATAGAGATATTGAAGATAGAAATAGATGTTGAATAAATGGAAGTAAGTGTCGATTTAGCAGGCCATGCAATGCTATGGATTATTATTAACTCGATAACACATGACTGCCTTCACTGTAGACCTCAAGTACATACTGTACCAGCTGTGTGGTGAAAAAAAAGCACAACAGCACCTCTTTCATCTCAGACAGTTGAAGAAGTTTGGTATGGGTCCCCAAGTCCTAAGAACTTTCTACAGGAGCACAATTGAGAACATCCTGACTGGCTGCATCACTGCCTGGTATGGGAACTGTACTTCCCTCAGTCGCAGGACTCTGCAGAGAGTGGTGCAGACAGCCCAGTGCATCTGGAGAGGTGAACTTCCCACTATTCAGGTATGATGTTGTGGCCGTCACTGATTCGTGGCTGAAGGTTGGTTGCAGATGGGAGCTGAATGTCCAAGGTTACAAGTTGTATTGGAAGTATAGGAAGGTAGGAAGAGGGGGCGTCTGGTTCTACTGGTAAAGAATAACATCAAATCAGTCGAAAGATGTGACATAAGATTGGAAGATGTTGAATCCCTGTGGGTTGAGTTAATAAAAAGCAAGGGTAAAAGGGCCATGATGTTATATACAGGCCTCCCAACAGTAACTAGGAAGTGGACTACAGATTACAACAGGAAATGGAATGGAATGGCTTTGTCTACTAGTCTTCTGTTCTTTGAAAATGTATTGTGGATTTAATTTGGAACAATGCATTTCCTAAAAGCTGTGGATCCCAGTCCAGATGTTGCTGGCGTCTGTGGGATGGATGCGAATCAGGTACGAAGTTTGTATGTAGCTTAAAAATAAAGCATTGTCTATACTGTGTAAATATGGAATTGTCCTTTGTGCTTAGCAAATAAATATTGAACCCCACATTGGGCCAGCAGACCTTTCCACTGATGCCTGCTGTACCTTGCTTTGTCGAATAAAGAAGCTGCTTTGTATCTACCAGTAACTCTCTCCGGTGATTTCATTCATGTAACAACATTTGGTGTCAGGAATGTTAAAAGGGTAACATTATGATAGTCATGGAATATTTTAACATGCAGGTTGACTGGGAAAATCAGCTTCATAATGGATCTCAAGAGAGTGAGTTTGTTGAATGCCTAAGGGATGGCATTTTAGAGCAGTTTGTCATTGAGCCTACTAGGGGATCAGCTATGCTGGATTGGGTATTATGTAATGAACTGGAGGCAATTAGGGAGCTTAAGGTAAAATAACCCTCAGGAACAGTGATCAGAATATGATTGAGTTCAATTTGAAGTTTGATAGGGAGAAACTAAAGTCTGATCCAGCAGTAGTTCAGTGGAGTAAGTGAAATTACAGTGGTCTGAGAGAGGAATTGGCCAAAGTAAATTGGAAGAAGCTGCTCAGAGGGATGACAGCAGAGCAGCAATGGTGTACATTTCTGGGAAAAATGAGGAAGGTGCAGGACATGTTCCAAAAATGAAGAAATACTCAAATGGTAAAATAGTACAACCATGGCTGATGAGGGGAGTGAAAGCTAATGTAGAAACAAAAACCTACAGAGAGCAACTGAAAGAATCATTAGAAGGGAAAAGATGGAATATGAAAGCAAGCAGGCAAATAATAAAGTGCACAGTAAAAGTTTTTTCAAATATGTAAAAAATAAATGGAAGTACTGGCACTTTTAAAAAATTTAAAAGTGGAGGTGGAAGTACTGGCACTTTTAAGAAATTTAAAAGTGGATAAATCTCCGGGTCCTGACAGGATATTCCCCAGGACCTTGAGGGAAGTTTATGTAGAAATAGCAGGAGCTCTGACGAAGATCTTTAAGATGTCATTACAAACGGGGATTGTGCCGGAGGATTGGCGTATTGCTCATGTGGTTCCATTGTTTAAAAAGGGTTCTAGAAGTAAGCCTAGCAATTATTGACCTGTCAATTTGACATCAGTGGTGGGTAAATTAATGGAAAGTATTCTTAGAGATAGTATTAATAATTATCTGGATAGACAGGATACGATTAGGAGTAGCCAGCATGGATTTGTGCGTGGAAGGTCATGTTTGACAAACCTTATTGAATTTTTTGAAGAAGTTACGAGGAATGTTGAAGCGGGAAGGCAGTGGATGTAGTCTATATGGACTTCAGCAAAGCCTTTGACAAAGTTCCACATGGAAGGTTAGTTAAGAAGGTTCAGTCATTAGGTATTAATGCTGGAGTAATAAAATGGATTCAACAGTGACTAGATGGGAGATCCCAGAGAGTAGTGGTGGATAATTGTTTATCAGGATGGAGGCCGGTGACTAGCGGGGTGCCTCAGGGATCTGTTTTGGGCCCAATGTTGTTTGTAATATACATAAATGATCTGGATGATGGGGTGGTAAATTGGATTAGTAAATATGCCGATGATACTAAGGTAGGAGGTGTTGTGGATAATGAGGTGGGTTTTCAAAGCTGCAGGGAGATTTATGCCAGTTAGAAGAATGGGCTGAACTTTGGCAGATGGAGTTTAATGCTGAGAAGTGTGAGGTTCTACATTTTGGCAGGAATAATCCAAATAGAACATACAGGGTAAATGGTAGGGCATTGAGGAATGCAGAGGAACAGAGAGATCTAGGAATAACAGTGCCTAGTTCCCTGAAGGTGGAGTCTCATGTAGATAGGGTGGTGAAGAAGGCTTTTGGAATGCTGGCCTTTATAAATCAAAGCATTGAGTACAGAAGTTGGAATGTAATGCTAAAATTGTACAAGGCATTGGTAAGGCCAAATTTAGAATATTGTGTGCAGTTCTGGTCATTGAATTATAGGAAAGATATCAATAAATTAGAGAGAGTGCAGAGACGATTTACTAGGATGTTACCTGGGTTTCAGCACTTAAGTTACAGAGAAAGGTTGAACAAGTTAGGTCTCTATTCATTGGAGCGTAGAAGGTTGAGGGGGGATTTGATCGAGGTATTTAAAATTTTGAGAGGGATAGATAGAGTTGATGTGAATAGGCTGTTTCCATTGAGAGTAGGGGAGATTCAAACAAGAGGACATGATTTGAGAGTTAGGGGGCAGAAGTTTAAGGGAAACACGAGGGGGTATTTCTTTACTCAGAGAGTGATAGCTGTGTGGAATGAGCTTCCTGTAGAAGTAGTAGAGGCCAGTTCAGTTGTGTCATTTAAAGTAAAATTGGATAGGTATATGGACAGGAAAGGAGTGGAGGGTTGTGGGCTGAGTGCGGGTAGGTGGGACTAGGTGAGATTAAGGGTTCGGCACGGACTAGGAGGGCCGAGATGGCCTGTTTCCGAGCTGTGATTGTTATATGGTTATATAAAAGAGAGATGAGAGTGGATATAAGATCGCTAGAAAATGAGGCAGGAGAAATAATAATGGGGGACTAGAAGATGGCAGATGAACTAACTGAGTATTTTGCATCAGTCTCACTGTGAAAGACACCAGCAGTATGCCAGATGTTGTGGTGTGTGAAGGAAGAGAAGTGGGTGCAGTTACTAGTACAAGGGAAAAGGTGCTCAAAAAGCTGGAAGATCTAAAAGTACATGTCACCCAGACCAGATGAACTGCACCCTAGGGTTCTGAAAGAGGTGGTGTAGGAGACTGTGGTGGCATTAGAAATGATCTTTCAAAAATCATTGGACTCTGGCATGGTGCCAAAAGACAGGAAAATTGCAAATGTCACTCCACTCTTTAAGGAAGGAGGAAGGCAGCAGAAGGGAAATTATTGACCAGTTAGCCTGACCTCAGTGGTTGGGAAGATGATAAAGTCAATTGTTAAGGATGATGTAATGGAGTACTTGGTGACACAGGACAAGATAGGACAAAGTCAGCATGGTTTCCTTCAGGGAAAATCCTGTCCCACGAAAACAGGATGGACGTTGGATGTTGTATATTTGGACTTTAAGAAGGCCTTTGACAAGGTGCCACACATGAGGATGCTTACCAAGTTAAAAGCCCATGGTATTACACGAAAGTTACTAACATGGTTAGAACATTGGCTGACTGGAAGAAGGCTGCGAGTGGGAATAAAAGGATCCTTCTATGGTTGGCTGCCTGTGACTGGTAGTGTTCCATATGGGTTGGTGTTGGGACCACTTCTTTTTATGTTGTATATAAATGACTTAGATGATAAAATAGATAGCTTTGTTGCCAAGTTTGCAAATGATATGAAGATTGGTGGAGGGGCATTTAGTGTTGAGGAAACAGGTACGATGAAGAAGGACTTCATGATAAATATTATGTGAGGAACAGGTGAGGAAACTGGGCAAGAAAATGGCAAATGAAATATAATGTGGGAAAATGCATGGTCATGCACTTTGGTAGTTGAAACAGCTGAACAGATTATTTTCTAAATAGGAGAAAATCCAAAAATCTGAGATGCAAAGGGACTTGGGAGTCCTTGCGCAGAACACCCTAAAAGTTAACTTGCAGGTTGAGTCGGTGATGAGTAAGGCAAATGCAATGTTGGCATTCCTTTCAAGAGGTCTTGAATACAAGAGCAAGGATGTGATGCTGAGGCTTTATAAGGCACTTGTGAGGCCTCACCTTGAGTATTGTGAACAGTTTTGGGCTCCTCATCTAAGAAAAGATGTGCTGGAATTAGAGAGGGTTCAGTGGAGGTTCACAAGAATGATTCCAGGAATGAAAGGGTTATCATACGAGGAATGTTTGATGGCTCTGGGTCTGTACTCACTGGAATTTAGAAGAATGAGGGGGGGATCTCATTGAAACCTTTTGAATTTCGAAAGACCTAGACAGAGTAGATGTGGAAAGGATGTTTCCCATGGTGGGAGGGTCTAGAACAAGAGGGCACAGCCTCAGGATAGAGGGGTGTCCATTCGAAACAGAGATGTGGAGAAATTTCTTTAGCCAGACGGTGGTGATTTTGTGGGATTGATTGACATGTGCAGCTGTGGAAGCCAGGTCGTTGGGTGTATTTAAGGCCGAGATTGATAGGTTCTTGATTGGACATGGCATCAAAGGTTACGGGGAGAAGGCTGGGAAATGGGGTTGAGGAGGAAAAATAAAAGGATCAGCCTTGATTGAATATGGAGCAGACTAGATGGGCCAAATGGCCTAATTCTGCTCCTATGTCTTATGGTCATGGTCTATTCAAGACATTTTCAGAGAAAGGTGTGTATAAAGGGCCTGAAGGATCATTGGGGACCTTATTCACCCCAACCACAAACTGTTCCAGCTGCTACCATCTAGGAAATGGTACTGCAGCTTAAAAGTCAGGACCAACAGGCTGTGGGACACCTTCTTGCACCAGGCCATCAGACTGATTAACTCGTGCTGACACAACTGTTTCTCCATGTTATATTGACTATCCTGTTGTACATACTATTTATCATAAATTACTATAGATTGCACAATGCACATTTCGACAGAGAAGTAATGTAAAGATTTTTACACCTCATGTATGTGAAGGATGTAAAGTCCATTCCATTCTAATTCAATTTTTGTGGCAAATTTCAGTGGGTCCAGGTCCTTACTAGGCAGGGGTTGATTCTGGCCATGACCAACCTCTCAAAGCATTTCATCACCGTAGATTCTCCTTACACAATGTCCACATTCTTCCCTAGCCCCTGCATTTCTACAAGTCTCTTAAATACCCCTCCTATCTGCCTGCATCACCACCCTTGGCTGTGCATTCCAGGCACCCAGCACTGTCTGAGTTAACTTGCCCTGCACAATCCCTTTGAACTTATCCTCTCTCTCCTTTAATATGCCTTACCACAGGTCCCAAGCCAAACATTGCTGCTTTCATGTCAAAGATGCTTTTCTGTCAAGATTACAAATGATCATCA
Organism: Hypanus sabinus; assembly: GCF_030144855.1. Lineage (NCBI taxonomy): Eukaryota > Metazoa > Chordata > Chondrichthyes > Myliobatiformes > Dasyatidae > Hypanus > Hypanus sabinus. The sequence goes on along the minus strand of NC_082710.1, from coordinate 102,938,131 downwards.
GGAGCCTGAAACTTTGATACTTTTTCCCTCTTACTCTTAGGCAGGAGCATTAGGCTGAATTTAGTATTTTGAAGCTGTCCTAATTTAAGACAGTGTATCATGGTCCATTTTACACTAGTATCAAAGAAATTATCTTATTTTCATTGCCTATGCAAACCCGATGCAAACTAGTTGAAGTTACCAAATTTAACCATAGGTAGGGCCAGTTGAAAGACTTTGCAGCATCCTCATTGCTACCCATGTAATTTTTGTGTCATCAT